>NW_028145490.1:2600000-2692500 GCF_977016875.1 Pavona decussata
TTAACTGTTTAACCAATTTTTTTAAAGAATGGAAACCAGACTTTAGTGTTACTTTTAAGTACTTTAGTTGCAAGACCTTGGTGGACAATTAAAAAAAACAGAAACAAAAAATGTGGCCTTTGCAACGAAGAAAAAAATTTCTAAGCTATAAACTTACTTCTTTTGAACATCATTTCTAGGTGGTACAGTTCACACTTCAGCTTAAACTCTCCGTCAGGTGCTCTGATTCTTTTCGTCCAAATTCAAGTGTAACGTCATCACCAATTAGTTGGAAAGGAGCCCAGTACTTCACAGCCGAGAACTCCTCTGACTCTCTCAGAAACTTCATAGCCTGTTGAAGAGCCACACTGGCGCTTTTTCCATCTGCAAGATGTTGGTAGAAACTCTTCATGAACTCCATGGTGGCCTTGTCTGAAATTGCCCAGAGGGACACTAGAACAGAACAGGCGCCAGCAGCCAAGAACGCCCGAGCAATTCCAACGACACCCTCTGACTGAACCTTTCCTTTACCACTGTGACAGCAACTAAGCACAACCAGTTTTGCTCGTAGCTTGACATCTTGGACATCCGCAATTTTTAACATGTAGTCATCTTCTTTAGGACTCTTTTCGTTTGCTTTGGACGTTGAACTTTGATGGCAATGTTTTTCCCACCCAGGATTTGGAGCCAAAGCAATTTCTCCCGTCTCCTTGCTTCCATGAGCTGCGATATGAACCAAAGAGACTGAAGAAATTCGTTGCAACACCTGGTGTTTCGCTGCTTCTACTCCCGTAAGTGGTGGGATGTTAAGAAGTTCTCCTATCATCTCTACTTCCTCTCTGGCACATGGCAGTTGTTTGTACTTTGGATACTTGACATCCCCCAGATATGGATCTCCGACAAGCAGTGCCCCCTTCACACTTTTGCATTCCTCAGGGTGATCTGTGATCAGTCTTAAACTGGTCAACGAGGGTACAGTGCGGATGCGGATAGACGTGCTCAATGCAGAGAACGGAGCCAAACAAAGCGGGCCATCTGGAACGATGATCAGTTGGTCACCTTGACACAAGTCTGCAATGGGGTCAATAATTGCATCATGCAATGGTTGTAAGCCCTTGACGGTGCACTGTAGTGATAGTGCTTGTTTACCATCATCATCATCATCATCACGGTAGTCATCATCAACATCATGACCTTCTTCATCAAAATCTTGATCGTCCAGTACATCCAACGAACGATCCTCGCATCTAACGTCATTAGCAGCACCAATGTTCTTCAAAGCAGAATTCAACAAGTTAGTGACTCCCTCATCATGCCAACTTCCTGAATCCACTTTCCTTTCTCGCAACTCGACCTTGCTTCCCTTGCCAATAACCCAGAAAATGATTTTGTCGGGCTGATGCGCTAAAAACACAGTTTTCGTGGTTAGCTTGTTTGAGATGTAGGAAATTGTTTCTTTGGGCTCAAGTGACGCTGATGGAGATTCTGTTAAGCCATACTGTACTTTTAAGACATCGACCAAAGCCTGTGCTCGGCCTTTCTCAGCAGCACACAGAGCCTCATCAATTCTATCGAGTTTTAACAGACTTTGCCAGAGGCCATTGTAACCTCCCCGATGAAGGTCACGAAAACTCATTTTTAAGGCCTCCTCACAACTAAGACTAGCCCTGACAATATTTACTAGTTTTACAGAAAATTGATAGCACTTGGAAGCTTCCTGAAACTCTCCGAGGCTTGAGTAGTAGTCGCCGAGATTGCTATAGGCCTCTCCTTCTTGGACTTTATTGCCTACTTCTTTTGCTATTGACAGATGCTTTTCGTGGTACGCTTTGGCCTTTTCGAACTTTTTCTGCCGGTAATAAGCGTTGCCGAGATTACCATAGGCCCTTCCTTCTTCCGCATGGTCACCCACTTCTTTTGCCTTTAACCATTCTTTTTCATGGTACTCAATGGCCCTTTCGAAGTTTCCAAGGCTGTACCAAGCGTTGCCTAGGTTACCATAGGCTCTTCCTTCTGCGGCTTCATTGCCTACTTCTTTGGCTATCGACAGGTCCCTTTCGTGGTTCGTTATTGCTTTTTCGTAATCTTTGATCCTTTGGTAGGCGTTGCCTAGATTGCCATAGACCCCTCCTTCTCGGACTTCCCCACGTATTTTTTCAGCTCTTCTAAGATGCCTTTTATGATACTGAATGGCCTTGTCAAAGTTTCCCAGGCTGTAATAAATGTTGCCGAGATTGCCATAGGCCCTTCCTTCTCCGGTTTTATCGCTTACTTCTTCTGCTATTGACAGATAGGTTTGGTTGTACTCTATGGCCTTTTGGAAGTTACCCAGGCTGTAATAACCATTGCCAAGATTACCATAGGCTCTTCCTTCTCCAATTTTATCGCCCAATTCTTTCGCTATTGACAGATGCTTCTCGTGTTGTTCTATGGCCATTTGAAATCGCCCCAGGCTGTAATAAGTGCTGCCCAGGATCCCATAGGTTTCTGCTTCTCTTGATCTATCGCCTGCTTCTTTTGCTATTGACAGATCCTTTTTGTGGTACTCTATGGCCTTTTCGAAGTTTCCCATCCTGCACGAAATGTCGCCGAGATTGCTATAGACCGCTCCTTCTCGGTCCTTGTCATTTAGTTCTTTTGCTATTAACAACTCTTTTTCATGGTACCTAATAGCCTTTTGGAAGTTTGATACGCTGTAATAATCCCTGCCGAGATTCCCATAGGCCCTTCCTTCGCGGGATTTATTGCTCATTTCTTTCGCTATTAACAGCTCTTTTTCGTGGTACTCTATGGCATGTTGGACGTTTTCCAGGCTGTGGTAAGCGTTGCCGAGGTTACCACAGGCCCTTCCTTCTTCGTCTTCGTCTTCTAATTCTTTTGCTATTGACAGATGCTTTTCGTGGTATTCGATGGCCTTTTGGAACTTTCCCAGGCTGAGATAATCGTTTCCAAGATTGCCATAGGCCCTACCTTCTTCGAACGTATCGCCTATTTCTTTTGCTGTTGACAGATGCTTCTCGTGGTACTCTTCGGCCTTTAGGAAGTTTCCCAGGCTGTAATAAGTGTTGCCGAGATTGACATAGGCTCTTCCTTCTTCTTGTCTATCCCCTACTTCTTTTGCCACTGACAGATCATTTTTGTAGTACTCTATGGACTTAAGGAAGTTTTCTTGGTGGGAATAAGAGCTCTTGAGATTGCCTTTGCTGTCACCTTCTCCAGTAGTGTTGGCCACTTCTTTTTCAATCGAGTGACTTCTGCTATGGTTTTGTATAGCGTCAGAATTGTTTAACGGCGTGGGTATTTCTGTAAAAATGCATACACAAGAGAATACCTATTTCAAGATCATGTCTTACTTTCTCAAATATCTCACCTCCCGTCCCAAAGTCTAAACCTTCTGTACTCATTTGGTTACAACTGTTTGCATGTACACATGGGGGAATCGCCATGGGGGAATCGCTCCAGTAAAATTTAGCGAGACCTCTTTTTCACAAGGTATTTCTTGTGTCACGCTAACTATTTCAATAAGGTATGTTATGTGATTCCATATGCACTTACAACAATGACTAAAGTTGAACTTTTCATTCTCTTCAAAAATCTATCAACTGTTCGGTGTTCTAAAAAGTATTGACTGCTTTACTAGAAAAACGTAGTCAGGCGTATGAAGGACAAGATGAGTTAATATATATCCGTAATAATCATCCAAGGATCTCAAACTCATTTCATTTTGAATTAAATGTTAACTCATGTTCACCCAATGGAGCCAAAGGGAGAGGCGGATAAGGGAAATTTCGGCTTTTCATCGATTTCGCTAATTTTTTCTATGAACATCAATCATTATATCCCATAAACAAATATCACATATACTGAGCTCAATGCGATTTTTTTCGTTGTTGGCGAGACGGTTTACAAGGTGACCTCACAACGACCCAATTTACCTTTGGAGACTCTACAATTTGTGTATACATTGCGCGTGCTGCCAAAACGTCATTCCTTGCTCAAACAGCTTGAATATTTTACAAATTAAAGCACTATTTGTAAATAACAATTTAAAGGTTTAACATTGTTTTTCTGTGAAATTTTGACTGAGTTTCAATTTTTTCAAAATTTGAACAAATTTCAGAATGCAATAAACGTGACATACACGTAGTTAAAGCCTATTTTCACAAAAGTGAGACCTGACTTAGGGTCAAGTCTATTTTAACTCAAAAGCACTAACAGCAATCTGCTAATGTATGGAATAAATTTGTGGGCACTTCACGCTGCGTGCCGTACAAAGCTCCGCGATTTCCCTAATATTCACGGATTTCAATCGAAAGTAAACATAAAGCCGTCAGACCGATAGACACATTTCTGAACCAAACTCTTTTAGAAATACAAATAATCACTAGGTAAATATTTTTGGCCATTTAGCCATATTTTAGACAAGATCTATCCTTTTATTGGTATTTTAAATGAAACCTCTTGGGCTATATTTTTCTTTTCCACATGTGCTATAGCAGTGCTTGTTTTGCATGACTGACGGTTGTTCATTTCGAGGTATGTTCAATATTCATTCTATGCTCAGTTAAAGCGTTACCTTTCTTGTATGCTTGAATGAAATCAGTAGTTAAAAATACTCTCCAAGACTAAGAAATAGCCGGGAAAAAATTCCTTTCTCCCTCTTATAGTATGTGAACTGGTTTCTTTACGTTTTGTGACGCAGTGTTTATTTATTAATGTATCAAGACTCCGTTGTTCATTTCACCCTTATTCAATTAAAACCCAGAGGTGTTTCAATTTGAATATTTTGTCAAAACCCTCCTAGCACATTCCGAAAAGGTCGGCATTACTTAAAAATGTCTGTTATTCCATCCAGTTGTCCCCTGCATGAAAAATTACAGACTCCTTGTGGATCCAGCAGAGACGAGGACAGCTTTGCTTTGCCTTCTGAAAGCAACTCAAATATATCGAGGCATTTGGCGAGCTGTCACTTAAAATGCGGCGATGTTACCAAAGCCAAGCCGATCTTAGGTAAAGAGCGGTTAATTTGTGGCTCGTCAGCGACTCGGTTCGCGAGCTTGACTATCTGCCCAAGACATAGACATTTATTTGGAAAATTTTGTTGGTTTTTGTTTAGCTCTAGCAGCAATTAGTTGCATAATATGTGATCTACCAACCACATATTTGATTTAGTTAGAAATCATTGTGAAAGCCTGCCTAAGTTCTGCTTAGTCATAGCCTGCGAGCAGCAGACGTATTTCCGGTCGTCGCTTCTCTCCCGCCGAAAAATAACGTCTGCGAAAACGAGCCGAGGAAAAATTTTTTGTGACGTCAAAGCTTTTGTCTTGTTGTTGGCCAATGAAATTCCCTGATAGAATTTGACACTCGTGTACACGCGCGATGCAGAGTGAGAGACGCGAGAACCGGCGATTTATAGTTTAGAACTGGCATTTGCTATGAGCTCGTGCGAAACACCCGAAAATAATTTCGACGTCTGAGGTTTGTTTTCTATGCAAAGTAAAAGTTTCCAGTGAAGAGAAGATAAAAGTGTTTGGAAAAATTTCTCTGGAAATTCACAAATTAATACTGCGTTCAGCTGAAGTCGATCTGACTGCTTGCGTTGGAAGCTTTGCCGCTCCAAATGTTATAATCGTCTGCTTCGCTACAAGAGGGCTTTGGACGTAGTAGCAGATTTCGAGAAGGAAATCAAACAAGATTTTTAAAAATGATGGCCCGTTCCGTGTAAAACGACTCGCTAACGAGCTTGGACAAACGCCAGAGGCGAAAAAGAGTCTGCTTTGAAGGTGCGAATGTATATAATCGCTAGCAATTAAATGTCACGTTCGATCCGAGCTTTGGTGCGTCTTCTTTTGTAAGCTCTTCTCCGCCTCCCGTTGTCACTTTTGGTGCTGTTAGCCCTATTGCCCCAGTAGCTTTGCTTTCAACTCGTCGTTTTCTCGTTCCAAACGGCTTGCTTCAAAATGCTTCTGTAGGAGTAACATCGGGCTTCACTGACCGAGTGTTGACCTCCACGCCGAAGTGCACACAAAGATTACAATAAACAAACATGATGCAGTTGATGATATATTCGTTTTACCCTTTAAATCCTACGATCAAGATTTGAATTCTCACTTGTTTCCCCTATTCATTTCCTACAGAAGTGGTGGGGAGAAGTTGTTTATATATCCAGCAAATTCATCTTGTGTGATCATGTTTATAATTCTCAAAACCACCATGCTTTTTACAAAGCATTGTTGCTGATCACTCATAGGGCTTGAAGGGTTATAACAGGCTCTATGTGTGGTATAAAATGACAAAATAAGTAATTGTAAGTTGAAACCCTTTCATAGAATGGTATGCCACAAGCAGTCAAGATGCAAATCTAGCTACACTGTATTTTAATGGTCTCTTGTAATCAACTTGTCTCCTTCGCAGCCGTTATTAGGGTGGTCACGCAACGCTCCTCCCCACTAGTTAGTGGGGAGGAGCGTTGCGTGACGACCCTAATAACGGCTGCGAAGGAGACTAGTAATCAACATGAGAACCCCTTAAATGCAATGAATAGGTGGTGAAAAATTGACATTGAATGTGATGTGATGGCTTCCTCAGAAATGTACATATTTGTCAAGAACCACTCACAAAAGTTCTGATTAACATTTGGCAGGGATACACTTCAGGAAACAAGGTGGATTATTTCAAAACAACTAAAATTTAACAGTGGAAATTTAAGGAACAATAATCCAGTTTTCCTTTAACAAAGGAGATCTAAAAAGTTGTGGGAAAAATATCACTGGAAGAGTGTTAATACAAGAATATTGTTTACAAGTTTGTTTCAGATAAATGATGGGAGTAATATATTACATGTAGCAAGTTTCTTAGCAAACATACAAAACCTGTTTAATTAAAGGCATGTTTATAGCACAGTGATTGGATTGTTTCTATGGAAATAACCCATGTCAGAAGTATCAAAAACTGTGTTCAGCCATATATGTAATCCCCCCCCCCCCAACTACCAGCATGCAAACGTTCTTGTTAGAGTCATCTTTTGTGTAGTTCCAGACAATGTCCATACTCCCCCCACAGAAGGGATTGGAAATTCCGGAGGGGTGGAGGTTCTCCAAGGCCCAAATATGTAAGTAAATGTATGAAGCTTGACTGGAATTTCCAGAGAGGTGGGGGAGGGGGGGTTCTAAGGAAAAATCCATCCCATGGGGGAGGTATGGATAATTTTTGGAACTACACATTTTATTGCAGCTGCAAATGAAAAATGCTTTTAAATGTTGTGTGAAACCACATTTCAAACATTAACCCGGGGTCATACAGTACTTTTAAATTCAAAATATTTTCAGAATAACTTCAAGCATGTTGCATTATTTTCACACTTTTAAGGGCTGTAAATGCAATAAGTTGTACGAAAAAACTCCAAAGGAAAGGATCTTTTTTGAGCCCAAGGAAAAGACCTCAAAAGTCTCAATTTTCACAAAATCAAAAATTACGCATGACGATTTTACCTGTGTTTTCTCATTTCCTGTGAAAATTTGACATTTATTTTCTCGGGCTGGTTTATCACCTTCTGCCAGTGGGTAACACAGTGGTTTGCAATCCTCCGAACCACAATTACAAGAGGTAGAACAGTTGTCACAACATAAATGTGCAGGATCTTTGGAATGACATACCACGTCAAAATAACTGAGCAAGTGTTTACGTCTACATTCCTTTGATTTAATACATCCTTTTCCTTGGTACAGCAGGAAAGCAGTGCTTTGAGCACCATCTCTTCTAGCTCTGCCACTCTCTTGCATGTAACATTCAACATTTTTAGCTGGACCAAAATGTATTGTTCAGTAGACTTTCTTACAATTAATGCCCATGCCAAAAGCAACTGTTGGAACTAATTAAGAATTGGTTCATGCTTAGCGTGCGTATATCGAGTTATGGATGCACGCAGATTTGGAAAACAGGTTTTGCTTCCTGATTAATTACAAAATTCTCTTTTAAAAAAAGAAAAGAGAAAGTGATTTCTCATATCGGTTTAATCTAAACGTTTCATTCAACTTTGACAAGCTCTTATAAATATAAATTTTTTTATGGTGCTGTCTCTCAGTAAAACATTTTTCATAACATAGCGCGCGCATGCTTCCCCTATCTGACTTGCACGCGTCATCCGATGGACGCACGGCCGTGCGTATGTTGAGAAATGTACCATGATGACGCCAATAGTAATTAGATTAGGATGTACGCGCGCTATGTTATAAAAACGCGAATAGGTCCGTGATCACTCTGGAAGGATGCAAGGGTGTGGTCCTTGTTTGACTGTGGGGTGCAAAAGTGTAGCATTTCTAGCAATTAACAACACAAGCTTTGGATCTCTTTCTTCTGAGCTATAGATTTTGTCCCCAAGGAGGGTCTTCAGTGTTGAGTACACAACGGCACATTGTTTGATAGTTTGCGTGTAAATGATGGTTCTGGTTGCTGCTGAGCCACAGTCTTTCACCTCATCGGCTATCCAGAAGAAATACTCCGCAAGGCTAGCATTTTCCCCCATGTATTGTACAACATAGGTTATGTTTTCTTTGTTTGGGTTTTCATGAACAATGTGGAAACCACCCGTTAGCAGCACTTCAAATATTGTGTCCCTGGTATCCTTTGTGGCCGTGGCAGTAAATGCAATGAATGGGGTTCTTGGAAGAAGGGACCGGAACTCGTGCAAATGCGAAAACCAAACTCGAAAAGCTGCATGTTTGTTCGTTTTTTGACTTTCCCCTAGAATGGAAAATATACTTGTATAAACATGTAAGCAAAACGAAATATTGGCCAGCTAGAACATTCAGTTTTTCCAGCTAAAGTGAGTGAAACAAGCGCTCTAGTTTTTAATTTATACGATGTAAACATGAGACGCAAACGTGCAATTCACACGCATAATTTTAACAACACCGCCGATGTTA
Source organism: Pavona decussata (assembly GCF_977016875.1). Taxonomy (NCBI): domain Eukaryota; kingdom Metazoa; phylum Cnidaria; class Anthozoa; order Scleractinia; family Agariciidae; genus Pavona; species Pavona decussata. Next base: position 2,608,904 of record NW_028145490.1, read on the forward strand.
ATAAAACTTTGCTTATAAGCTGAAATACATAAATGATTCTTACCCGCAACAAAGAAATGGAATAAAGCTTACCATTGGCAAATGACATGTCCCTCATCAACAGCGACAGCTCTCGCTGAACTTTTGTAAACATCGCTCGACAACATCTTACGACATCTCTTTTCACCGAGCCAAGACTCTGGTGATCCATACACGATTGAATAACTTCCTTTTTCGACTGATCTATTTCTTCTTAGGAACAGATATCACTAGGTGATACTGCACTTGTTCCAAGGGATGTTAAGTGGCTGACTTGGTCTTTCATCAGGTTAACCAGCGGCGATACAACGATGACAATGTTCGTTTCACGAGATTTTTCCACATGAGAATACACAACAGGCAAAGCCTGAAATACCACAGACTTTCCGAAACCAGTTGGAAGATTCACGAAAACATCGCATACTTTCCTCAACGCATCTTCCGCCATATTTTCCCACGCGTTAGCGAGAGATCCACGAAAAAACTCGCGAGTTACTTCTTGGAATATGCAAGGTGAATTGTGATTGGTCGCTAACATTTGACGTCACGGAAATTTTTTCTCCGCTCGTTTTCGCAGACGTTATTTTTCGGCGGGAGAGATGCGACAACCGGAAATACGTCTGCTGTTCGCAGGGTAGCTTAGTCACAAGTGCTATATTTTGGCATTTTCTAAAGAACACTTCAAAATGAACTAACGGAGCTTGACAGACAAATTAAAAGAACTGGTAACTCATAGCGATATAGCCGAAGATTTAGCTAAGAGCTTGTCAATGAGGAGGGAGGATGATCCTACTGCTAGGAATATCTTTGCAAGCGAGGTAACCTTACATTTTGTTTACAAGAACAAATAGATGATGTTTTTATTTTAATCATCAGGTTGAGTTTTATGGGCTGGCAATTATTTATGTTTGTACCAAAACCGATTTCTTGTAAATCAACCAGAAGTTATATGGATTGAAAGAACTTCAGTCCAAATTCCAAATAAAAGAAGTTGAACACAGTTTTTTTAAGCGGCCGTTACCAACTTGAAGGAAGTCATTTGTTTCCACGGTGTTTTGCATCAAGCGTTTTAAAACCCAAAACCCGCTGAAATATGCGGCTATACCACAGAACCCCTTTTTGCAGAAGGGATGAATTTAAGACTGAGTCCATGAGAGGATTAGGTAGGTGTGATACACGCCATCTCTTGGAGTTAGATGGCGGCCAGATTATGGTACCCACCCAAGAACTCTAATACACTGAGTAGGCCACCTCTGCCACTTTTCCCTTGGGAGTTAGAGTACTTCCGTGGTTTTAGCCTCAAATCCCAAAAATTCCCCTTAAATAAGTATCAGAAATAAACTTGATTCCTGTTTTAAAAATATAATGAATTTTATTGTTGTTTCATGTGAATGAAGACTAGACTTGTGTTAGCTCATGGTACGACTTTTAAGTCATTTAGAGTGACAGGTGCCAATCAAGGCCTGTCAAAACTAACCCATGTCACGAAAGATTTGAGAAAGTGGCAAATTAGCTCAAATTCTGATCCAAATATCGCCAAAGTCCAACATTCCTTCTTCAAAAATGGTGACATGGAGTCATCGAAACGTCAGTCAACTTCGTTATCGCTTGTTTTTATTTTAAATTATTATCTAAAAAATAATGGAATCAGCTTAAAGGTAACAGATTGGTGATTCTATTTCAACACCTTCAAAGAATAAGAAACGTTTATGAACAAGTAATAACTACAAAGCCAGCAATCTTTCCTCTTTATCGCTTCGGTTTTTTGATTGTCGGGTGGCTCCAGTGATTCCGTCCCGATAGCTCTGGTGGTTTCATTCGGGTGCTTTGGGTTTTAGAACATGCCGTCGCCGTCGCCATGTTAATGAGGCCTAATAAGGCCAAAAGAGCTGTCCAACTCTGCCAATGCCCGGGTGATACGGCTGTGCGCCTGCGAGAGATGCTGGCCATATTTCGGAGCTGCGAATTCTGCCCGCGGTGACTTTGAACCAGGGTAACGTTTTTAAATATTTGAGCAATGGCCATGATCCCTGGTGAATTTTTGAGAAATTGATCTGGCAATTTGATGAGGCCGGCTAGTGTTCATTGCCTTTGATGCTACCATGACAACCAAATTTTGACAGGCTGTCTTATCATTAGTGTTCTTTTAGTGCTTCTGATTTTGCTGCTTTTCTCAAAGTTTGGAGAAATTTAATAATCCAGGATGTTGGATGCAAAATGGCCGCCATTTGGCAATCGTGATGTAATTACTATGTAATACGACGTCATTACTTCTTTGGTGGAACTCAAAGAAAAAATCGTTGGACGTACTATTTATAGTCCAAGTGTCATTGTCACAGCTCTAATAGTTGCCGAATTATGGAGGGGGAGTAAGAATCCACCCTCCCCCCCAAGGCCCCATAAGACGAAAAAAAAGAAAAAAAAAACACGTGGTCTAGAGAGGATTAAGGTGTCTTCATCGACAGCAACTGATAAACCGTTAACTTTACCTTTATGTTCCTCACAGTCTGTATCTGGTAGCTTGTTGCGTTCATTGACAGAGCTGCTTCTTAATTTCAACAGTTCCTGGTTATTCTTGTCAAGCTTCCAATGGTCAAGATTTCTAACACGTGGGTTGCTAAAGTTTTCGAAAAGCTTACAAATGTGTCAAACTGGAAGAAAGGTCAAATGCATCGGACATCGGTCTTAACTCCTTGTATATTGTTTATTTCTTTTTCTTTGTCACGTTTTCTTCGAATAATTTTGAAATTTAAGGCGAACAACAAAATTGATAGTATAATAAATGACTTCCTCTTTTCTAACCATATTTGCGAAACGAGATACGCGCATAAAAGCAGAAATGAAAAGTGATCATAAAATTTGAACACGACAAATATTTTTCATGGAAGCATCTGTAATAAAGGATACTGCTAATCCCTTTTCACACCACTTGATGGCTTCCTCAAACTGTTTCAGCTTAACGCACGCACTTGCTCCTGTTGGAAAATGAAATAATGTAAATTTAGGCATCAGTTTTGGCTTCTTTGATATAGAGGTAGTTCAAATATGTAACGCCTGCGTTAGGATTTTCATTTTCTAAAGGAATTGAACATAGGGAATTCAACATTAATCAGACAAACAGACAAACTCAACCTAATCGAACTTACCTTTTAGTGCAAAACTATGAATTAAAAACTCATTTTACCGTAAAGTTGCCATAGAATCACCACTCATTCCTTTCAATTTTAGTGGTCTTTTATCATCGTTTCTTTCAGAGGTCATTTAAGGACTGTTTAAGCGGTGTTAAAAACATGATAATATTGTGAATACGTTTCTTCCTCTCAAATCAAAAAGTGCATTGATATCACAAAAAGGAAGATTTCTAGTGAATTCTTAAAAATGTAGCAGGCCTATAAGGAGGACTGTAGCGCAGATGTTTCTTTATCAAACTACACAAATATTTCATAGAGAACCCGTTTGTTGACATGGAATTGCTCATAGAGAACCTGGAGGAAAATATTGAGTGATTTCTCCGAGGAAAAAGAAACTATAATAACTTCGTGGTTTCTCCAACATTGAGAGGAAGGACTTGAATGTTGCAACCCAATTCCATCCTAACGATCGACAGCCAAAGATAATTAATGCTAGATCCGGTGTAATAGAGGGGTATTGACATGTTATGATTATTTCAACGTCTTCATCGATGAAAAGGTTCTTTTTGGCTCTTCAAAGTGACAATAAAAATAGTTGACATTGATACTTCAATACGTTTTTCACAGGTAAAGTTTTAAAATGTTTTTAAGGTGCAATATATTTCCATCCCGACCATTCAAAGCCAAAAACAATTATAATTAGTTTCATTGTACTAAATATAACTCATTTTAACAAAAACTCATGACTTCCGTTGTTAATGTGTTCCTGTTAGATGTTCCAAATGTTATGAAAAGTAGTTATTACCCCATCGTGCTGTCTTCAGTTGGTGGACCGTCAGGCTAAATTTTAAAAATATCGTTTTGGAGGGGAGGTCGCTTCTTTCGGGATTTTCTAATCGGCGGCGCCACAGGTTTGTCACACTTTGGAAACTTTATTCCATTTAGTTTGCAAGCCATTTGTTATGAAATCGGGCCACAGCATTGGTCGTTTTGTAATCAGTATGGATTTTGAGACCACAACGCATTTGTTGTTTCCAGACGATCGCTGGGTTGGTTTATTGTGTTTCCTGATTTTTCCCTGATTTTTAAATTAATTAATTATTTATTTATTTATTTATCTGTTTTACTTTTGATTTTACCCAACCGACCACGTACGGCAAACTTAGCGGGAAAAAAGGGCATGGCCTTGTTCAACTTTGTGTGAAAAGTCTTGAGGCTAACTGAACGTTGCTAAAACACTAAATCATTCGTTTGTAACATACGTATAGCACCTTTTAAATGAGATAGACCTTTACCTTACCTGTTTAAGAAACTAGGAGACGTATTTTTTCAAAATATCTATCATTTAGTGGAATAGAAAATTTGAAGTTACTATTACCAATGAGACGAGATATAAACGTTGTTAATAAACCTTACCTCTAACAATCGCTTTCATAAGAGAAGGCTGTAAGGAAGAGGCAACTTTTGCATCACTCAGTGAGTTATCGAAGTTCCCAGTGAGAGAATAAAATAATAAGTATAATGCTAAATGGTAGCTTATTCCTAGGGGTCTAATTGATAAACGCTTTTATATTTTGATAAATAGTTAAAGTTAACAAAAAATTATTAAAACATAAAGGACCTTACCCAAACAAAAATATGCCTCCGCTCTGTTGCTGTACAGTTCGGCTTTCAGTTTTTCATCCTTGCAGTTCGTTTTAATTCCTTCCGTGTAAGAGTAAATAGCGTTGTTGAAATCGTCCTGGCTGTATTTGTCGTTACCTTCATTATTTTTATCCTCTGCTATGGCTAAAATGCGGGAAGATAAAAAATAGTTTGTTAATAATACAGTGTGAGATGCGGTTATACATATGCCCTTGACTTTATAGCGGCTCCAGAAGAGTTAGAAGAGGGGAAAGAGGATTTATAACCGGGCAGCAAACCACAGTGGTATAATCGCATCCGACTGGTAAGGATGGGGTATGAAATGGAAGCTTAAATAATTGCAGAAATTAAAAAAAAAAAAAACAACAACAAAAGTGGTAGAACAATTAAATATGCTAACGAAACCACTAAAGACATTCCTTTACATACCCTTCTTGAGAATTTTCTGTTGTTATATAATGATTAATGAAAAGTCAGGAACAAAAATATAGTAAAATGGTCATGACAATAAATTGAAGGAGGTCGGATTATGAACAAACTATAATACAAATCCTTATTTTCACAATAAGATACTAGCACTAAGACCATGTCCCTAAGGGGATAGCCTGCAGCGCAATAGCGTTTCGTGGTGAACGGTCGATTAATTGTCAACATTCACTTTCAATTCCTAGAGGGCTGGGATGAGTGACTGCCACTCCCTTGGGACCTTTATTGATGCCCTTTAAGAAGTCGCACCAACCGCTCCTCTTTAAGGTGATCCAAGATGGCGGCACTAGCACATGGCGAGTATAGCAGGTTACGCAAAAAGAGGATGTGGATGAAGCCGGTTTTATTTATATTTATTTTACATTGAACTTTTTTAAAGAAGCTGAATAGCACTTTTTTCTCCTTACCTTTTGAAGTGTCATCATCAAAATCCGGGGATTTCCCGCCAGCTGGTGTGACGTCACTCTCACCTGCAGCTTTGATTTGGCTCTGCGCCATAAATGCTGGGAATTCAGCGTAACAAGCCTATGAATAAAATGTTGTGTGACGTTACGTTATGCATAACAAATAAACAGAATCTTTCGTTTAAGAAATATTCCTTTGTATGTTATATGTCGCGAACGCGAGGAAAGGAATTATTTCTTTTTCGTTCAATTTAACACAACGTTTTTACGGCTGACACCGTAGGTGATGACTGCGTTTGGAGAAAACAGAAGAACGAAGCGACATGTTTCTCGGACGCGCATCGAACTCCACGAGGCCGACCAATAATATTTAGAGCAAGGGATTGAGTGCTTTGCATTTTGCATTTTCTATCTCTGCTGCATAAAAGAAAAAGAATGTAGAGCAACATCTTGAGGGCAGTCCTGCCACTTCGCATCAAACTTTGCCTATTGTTATGGTTGACTTTTAAGAAGACAAAAAAGCTTTTGTTTTTCATTTTAAGGGACTCTCAATTGTGTGCCGTTCGCCCTTAAATCTAAGATAATGGGCCACCTGTCGATGATAACATTTAAGCAGCTAATGGGGGTCTATTGGCGGAAAATGTAAAGTGAGAAAGTCACTGAATAGTATTCCGACAGTGGGATAGTGACCCTACATTTTGTAGCTATAAAGAAATTACCTTCAAAGGCTTGCTACCAAAACCACTTTTTTGCGTTTCTCCGAGGAATCAAGAGAACAGCTCAACAGTCCCGCAACAGGGAAAGTGGAGAATCGTTGTCACCTAAGACAAAATATCGTCCTTGTAAATTTGAAAAGAGAAATAATTATGTGGAAAAACTGGATGAAAGTTTTTGGACAGCCTGTTTAAGGCTACTTATAGTTTTGATGGGGTACATTGAAAACTGAAATCTGGGTGCTTTTTCCTTTCCTGTATTTTGCTTTCGGCAATTCACGCACCAAGATTGCCCAATCATCAGTATTGATGATATGCCACTCATTTAACTTTACCGCTATCAAATTCGGTTCGTTTTTCCCATTTTGAGAAAATCAAAACAAATTACCTGTTTCTATGATACCACCAAAACAGAAATAAACTGTGAATTTATGACTAAAATATGGCTCATTACATGCGAGAAAGATTTTTTTCGCAAATGTTCGATTGCTTAGTTTACGAAATGTTGCTAATTAAAGAGTTAACCGACCATCTCTCAGTCTCCAATCGCACCCAATTCAAGTAAAACTATTTGCGTGACATTACATATTCCGACATTATGTTAATTTTGGTGAACTATTTCTGACGTTAACTTTATTTATTTCTATTACTTCGAACTAAATAATGGAGTCATGACGACTCCGAAACGTTGTTCGGTTTTATCGTTAATTTTCACTTACCTAAATAAATGTTTCCTTGACAAGTTTTATTGATTTGGTTAAAGCACGACAATTTTTCATCGAAAAGATTTTAATTGGATAGCGCCAACTTATAAAAATGCCTCTTTGACATATTATTTCTTTAAAGCTGTATTAAATGTTATTATATTGTGGAATATCGCAGATTATGATAACAAATGAAACGTTACTCTGGTCATATATAGAATTTAAATGTTTAAAATCTCTAAATTTCGGCTAAAGTTTCAGCTTTCACGGCAAAGTGATACAAATTTTTACACATAGCACAACGGATATAAAAAAAAATTACATATTTTGATTTTCCATCCGGTTTTTGAAGATTTGGTTTTTTTCGAACTGTACCAACAAAGCATGTTTCGTTCGAAAATACAATTAACAAGATGCCGAAAACGAAATGTTACATCCAAAATATAACTTCCGCTATGTCGAAAGCAAAATGCAACAGGCCAAATATATGTATTTTTTTTTTATCCCAACTGAACTTTGAAGTTTTCCGATGCTGGAAATTAAACTAACCGAAATGGCCGTTGTTTCTTGAATTTTTTTTCACTTGACAAGGCGGCCTTGCCGTTGTGAAAAATCAAGACGTTCTCCCGTAAAAACGAGCGAATTAAATTTGTCAAATCAAAACGTTTCAAGGAAAAATTGCTCAGGTGAAACAAGGATATTTACTCAACAGTAATAAATGAAATAATAAATAAATAAATAACTTCAATAAATTTTAAATCCACAGTTGAAATGCCGAAAACCGAGGGCTCAATGAGCTTCCGAATACTAAATGCCGATATGGAAGAATTCTACAGCGAAAAGATACGTGCACATTGTAGTAAGCGTAATACTGAAGGAAAAACGCGAAAGATAAAATATAGTTTGCGTAATACCAAAAACTAAATGTTACATTGAAGATGTAACTTACGTAATGCCTCAAACAAACTGCAACATAAATTCAACTTCAAATACTCTGTAAGGATGCTGCTCAGTTAGTACTAAAGAAGAACCGCATAAAAATAGGGAAAGGCTCACCTTTTGGAGATTATGACACTTTGGTGAGATGAACAAACAACCGTGTAAGAAACCGGGCTCGGACTTCCCTAGTTCGCTCAATGAGTACACTCAATCAGCTTACTCGTTTCTGACTGGACGAGTACAACAAACTAATCGCGAATTCTACTTCGTAGGAGTACCAATTGTACCGATTACTTTACCATATAAATCCGAAGATGTCCGAAGTTTCGCCGACGTAATCCTAACGGCTGCTAAGTTGACTCGAAGACTTCCGAAGCTTTCCGAAGTTGACCTAACGCAAACCGAAGGCTCCAAAAGAGTCTGGAGAGCATCACGTACTGCAGGTCTGGAATGCTAATATTACAACAATTGTAATACAGCAAACCCCCGCATAAAAGAACCTGTGATTTCTGTTTGAGGCTGATGCATTTCTTAGATATAGGATGCGTAGAGGTTCTAAAATTGTCTGCAAAGTGGTGTAATGCCGCCCCGGTAGAACTTTCCTACGCCGTATGATTGATGTCCTTTGGAAAGTCCATCACCCCACCCATCACCTCCGTTTGAACCGCGCCTTCCACAATGACCTCTTGTGGTGGAGAATTTCCCTTCCGTCTTGGAATGGCTGCAGCGCAGCTTTTTCTACGATGACGAATGCATTTCCTCTTCACATCTGGAACTATACACCGATGCATGCCTGTCTGGCTTCGACGCCTACTTCTCAGGAGACTGGCTTTACGGATCATTCCAAGAACATGACATTTCTCTTTCTTGCTCAATCACATTCAAAGAGCCGCGCCATTGCCGTCGCGGTCTACACCTGGTCCGACGTCCTCGCGTATCACAATATTCTTTCTCATTGCGATAACTTATCAGTGGTGAATATTCTGTCCTGTGATACAAGCAAGTGCCGACATATTATTACCCTCCTTCGGTTTTTGTTTTTCATATGCGCTTATTACAATATCATGCTACGTGCAATAACCATTCACGGTGTTAATAATCACTGGGTCGACGCTCTTTCTCGTTTGCAGATGGACAAGTTCCTAGCCTTCTGCCCCATGGGTTCTCGTCAACCAAAGCCCGTAATGGCACTCCCCTTAGTCAGCTTTAAGTAAAGGCACAGTGCTATTTCACTGACAGACTTGCCGATTCGTCTCATCGCACATACACCAGCGTCTAACGCCAGTTTCTGCAATTTTGTCGGGACTTTTCATTGGAACTCTTGCCTGCTTCTGAAGACACGCTATTATTGTTTGCTGCTCACCTCGCCCAACGGATCAAGCCTCAATCGATTCAAGTATACCTCGCCGCGGTACGCTCTCTTTATGTCGCTCACGGTCTGCCCGCACTGAAGTTAAAACAAACACTGCGTAGCATCAAACGCCAGCATTTCTCCCCACCAAAACAATAGATGACTCTTACCTTCGACATTTTAAGCGATATCAAGTCATTTCTTAACTCTTCGTGTACCGATGACACGGTACAATGGGTCGCCATCACCACCGGTCACTTGTTAATGCTTCGGGCGAGCAAATTTACTGTTCCCTCGTACGATCTATTCGACGCCTCCAGACACCTCACTGTCGCTGATTCTAATTTACACTCGACCTCGGATGGCACGGAATATCTCACGCTCTGCGTGAAACAATCTAAACAGACTAACGTCGTCAAGGTGTAACCCTGTAGACGGCACACTCGGGCCATCCCGTCTGTGCAGTGTGCGCTATAAAAATGAACCTGGCTATTCAACGTCACTTTGGTCCTGTTCGGACCCATCTACCACATTTGTTTTTCAGCTATCCGACAGTTCGCCCGTGAACAAAGTTGGCCTCGTCTCCTTTGTATCACAACTGTTACGAATAATCGACATCGACCCAACTTAATATAGCTTTCGTATTGGAGGAGCCACGTCCGCTTCTCTTGCAGGATTATCTGATTACGAGATCAAACCTTATTGGCCCATGGATCAGCGATTGCTACCGCCGCTACATACGCTCCCCACTGAACTTGACTGAATTTTACAGCCACTTCAAGGCGCTGTTGAACAGGCTGCTCCGCTGGTGCAACTTCAGGAGCAACTGCGAGCGGGGATATTGCGGCCCAAAGTTCTGCCCGAGAAAACGTTAATGAGACGAGTACGTCCAACAGCTCGACAGTCAACCTTGAGGTATATATTCGCCTACAATGTTTTAGTTTTGTATTCTAGCTGGGGTTTGTTGCTTATTTCTGTTTGCCAAACATTACATTTTCTCGTTATGTTTTTCCCTTTACTAGGGAGCCGGTTTTAAATTTCGCCCTTGGAGCACATGGTCGGCGCATATTCTTCTGGGTTCGCCACAATACAGTTCTTTTAAATGTCTGGGCGATAGTCTGTTGTTCTATATTATGTTTTTGCTGTTGCACTCAGTTGTTTTCTTCTTTTTGTTTTTTCTTATGAATTAGGGTTGCGATATATTTGGGAGCTGTTTGTGTTTAAGGACCGTAGAAATTATTTATGCGGTTTGCACCTTTCCTTACTTGTCCCTTGAGGGGCGCGGAATGTGCGGCCTCGGCCAAGGTCCGTGTTAGTCTCACAGTGGTGTTCCGTTTTGCTTGTCCGGCCACATGGTGGCGTGGACTGTTTGAGCAGTGCGTCGTGGACTAATCTGCTCCGTGCCACGAGGTGGCGTGAAAAAAAAAAAAAAAAAAAATCGGTCGAGGACCGATCGAGCAGTGTGTCGAGGACTTCTGCTCTGCGCCACGAGGTGGCGTGAAAAAAAAAAAAAGAAAAGGAAAAATCGATCGAGGACCGATCGAGCAGCGTGTCGGGGACTTCTGCTCTGTGCCACGAGGTGGCATAGAAAAAAAGGGAAAATGGGAAATCGGTCGAGGACCGATCGAGCTGTGGGTCGAGGACTTCTGCTCTGTGCCAAGGGGCAGCATGGAAAAAAAAAAAGCAAAAAAAAAAAAAAGGAAAACACGAAATACGCGGTCGAGGACCGATAGGGAGGTGTGTCGAGAAATTTTGCCCTGTGCCACGAGGTGGCGTGAAAAGAAAAAAAAAAATTGGTCGGGCACCACTTGTGCAATGAGTTTTCTTTTTGCTCTGTGCCGTAGGTGGCGTAAGAATGGAAGGCGACAAGCAAACCGTCTTTAAGGACATTGAGGGGTTACTTGGTGTTTTCTTTCTTTTGTAGGTCCCGCCCGCAACGGTCGGGGTACTAAAAAGGAGTTTGATGAGTGGAAGGAAAAAATGGATGCATCGGCAGTCGAGTCTGCTTTGTCGTGTCTCCAGATGGTGATCGCGCGTCCAGCGGCTCTTTTTGATCCATATGCTGCGATCGCCGCTCTGGATGAGGTGGTCAATGTTACGAAGGAAAAGAAGGATGAAAGAGCGTCGCGTTATGAAATAGTGCTAAGGCAGTACCGTTCGTTGTTGAGCAGTCCGTGCCTTCAGCAGGTGTTAATAAAGCTGGTGGCGTCGAAAGAGGAGGCCGAGGTGGCCAAGGTTATTGCTAAGGCAACCAAAGGACCCGTTTCGGTGAATCAAGCTTCGTTCACTGGACGGACGCGCAAGGCTCTATACCAGAGGCGTGGCACCTATCTCGGTTTTAGATCACTTTCGGAGAGGAAGTGCTGGGTGTGTGGAAAGGCGGGACACATCTCGCGCATATGCCCGGACAAGCGTTAAAGATTGTGAAATCTGTTAAAGTGATGTGTGTTGCAATGGAATTCGGGATTGTCCTTGTATTTGCAATTGAAATAATAAAATGTAAAGGCACTGAGTAATATAAGTCGTTTTTGGTCTGTGGTCTCGAGGTTGGGAAAATGACCCCAGAAGCGTTTTGCCCATAGGCATGCCCTTGAGCCCGATTACTCGGGCTACTGTGGTCATTTTCTCCGAACTCGGGTTTGCAGTCTCTGTTTGAGTACATCATTCTGATCCTTTTTCCTTTTTGGTGCTTTTGTTCTAGCCCGAACCAAAACGTCTCAAGGGAGATACAGTGACCTTTATGCCTTTGGAAGCGGAGGGAAAAAGCAGGCATAAGGAAATACGATGGGTATCCATGAAGGGTAAACCGAGTTCGCAGAAAATGACATCAGAAGACGCTTGTTTAACCCATGTTCAAGGCATTGTGGCGGGGGAAACTCCTAACCTGCGGGATCTGTCGTTTCGCGATCCGGACTCCTTTCAACCTGGTCAACTTCGAACCCGAATTGGACTCTGGAAAAACATTTTGGACGGGTACAAACCTGCAAAGGACGTTCTAGAATGGTTGGAGCATGGGGTGGATATCAAAAAATTCATGAAGCCCTTTAAGGGATCATTTATGGGTGTTAAGTATGAGAGCGCGGAACCCCCGACTAGGGCTTTTAAGAACCACTACTCTTGCAAACAGTTTTCGCAATTTGTTACCGAAACAATTTTGAAACGTATCAAGACGGGAACGATCCGTGTTTGGGGTAACGTGGGTGTAGGGGCGCCGCCCCGCCTCGTCGTTCCCATGACGATCGAACCGCAAAAGCCGAGGTTATGCATTGATGCCAGGTTTTTAAACTTGTGGATGGTCGACACCCCCTTTTCGTTGGACACACTTGTTGGCGTCCCTCGTTTCGTATATCCTAACTCCTAAATGAGCAAAATTGATGACAAGTCCGGCTATGACCATATTTTGCTTTCCTTTGATTCTCAGCAGTATTTTGGTATTGAGTGGCAGAGGTGGTGGTTGGTTGGAGTTACGCTTCCCTTCGGGCGGAAGAATTCTCCATTTGTATACCAAACTGTTGGACTGGGCCCCACAAATTTTTTTCAGGAGTTTAGGGGTCGCGTGTTCCCTGTACATTGACGATCGTTTGAATGGGGAGCTGTTTGCTTTGAAGGGATTTTGGTCACGCCCACTGTTACAGAGGACGCCGGAATACAGTTATCAAACTGCGGAGGCGGCCTTGTACATAGTCTGTTTAGTGCTGGTAAATCTGGGTTATTTTTTGGGCCTCCCCAAATGCGTTCTGGTCCGTGTAACCAGCATCGGTTACTTGGGCATGATAGTGGATTCGATAGCGCAGGCTTTTCGCATTCCTGAAGATAAGAAGATAAAGTTCTCTCAGCTACGCGAGCAAATACTTTCTTGTGGATCTACTATCTCCTTGGAGTCTTTACAGAGGTTGATGGGGAAATGCAATTCCTTCTCCCTGGCTTTTCTAGCGTCCAGCACAAACGAGCAACTAGAAATGGTGATATCAACAATCACATTGCTGAGCACCATTTACAAACGAACCACAGAATCGACTGGGACTCTGCCAAGTGCATTACCTACTGTAAAAATTACTATCAACGACTCACTCTGGAAAGCTGGTTTACTAACTTAGAACAAACGCCACTCAACCGTTGCCTACAACTACCTGCACCATACAAACGACTTATTGACAACAACAACGAAACAAACAAACAATAGACATTTTACTAACAATAGACCCACGGACTTTTTGACTAACAAAAGACGGATCGAAACGCACCAATCACTTTTTACAGTCTTCACAGCCAATAACGTCACGGCTTACTGACAAACGACCAATAACATCTGGACTTCGTTGACCAATCAGGTTAACAACCAGAGACGTATATACCACCTACTGACGTTCCACAATTCACTTGACTCTGAAGATGAATTCCGCTCAGGTTGTCGATACGTCAGTCAAAGTCAGCACAAACAGTCCTTCTCAGGACTACACTCACCCGGATGATCATAATTTACGTACTTATGACATGACTCCTGGGTTCAAACCATTTACAATTCTAAATTCTACATTAGGGAAATGGCGGCGTCAATCGCAAAGGCTTCCAGAGGTGGTGAGGTGAATTTATCTCCGAATCTGAGAAAGGAAATAGTGTTTTGGAGGTTCCTTGATAGTTGGGACAAGGCGATTCGGTGGAGAAGTGAACGTCATGTTGCCATCTCTTTTACCTCAGACGCTTCGTCTTTCCGTTGGGGAGCGGTAACTCACTTGCCTACCGGGACCATTTCTGTCGGTGACTACTGGGAAGAAACCGTTCGAAGCGAGCATATTAATGTGAGGGAGATGTGGGCCGTCCTCAGGGGATTGCAGTCACTCCCGGAAAGCGTCTCTGGTTGCAGGATTGATGCACAGGTGGACAGCATGGTTGTTTTCCACGCTTGGTCGGGCCGTGGGCCACGCTCTAGAAAGTTAGTTCAGATTTCGCGATTGATTTTCCAGTTCTTGGTGGATAGAAACCTTTCCCTGGAAATGTCTTTTGTTCCTTCTCACCTGAACCAGGCAGATTGGTTTTCCAGGAGACTGTCTCGTTCGGATGCTATGCTCTCTCCGAAGTCTTGGGAAATCGCCCAGCGTCGGTTTGGCGGAATTAATGGCCATGATCTTGATTTGATGTCATTAGATTGCAATGTTCAACTGGACTGACAAGGGAACTCGTTAAAGCACTTTACGCCCTACCCTACTCCAGAGTCATCGGGTGTCAATGTTTTTAACCAAGGCCTCTCTGTTTGCGATGGTAACCGCGTTAACGCCTACGTTTCCCCACCATTTTCACTTATTGGGCCTCTTGTGCGTTTCCTCGCATCAGTGAATGCAGTTGTTATGATAGTAGTACCATTGATGTCCCCCTTACCCGGGTGGCGGCCGTTATTAAATGCCTTGTCCAGCCACAATGTTTTGGTGGCCGAGAAGGGATCACCGGATACGCTCCTTTTCCCTTCAAAGGATGGTTTTATTCCTGGCGCCTCTCCATATAGCCTCTGGGCATTTAGGATTGGGAAAGACATGTCGTAAACTGCCTAACGGGAGAAACCTTTTTTCTCTTTTCACTCTTTGCCGTTGGTACCCAGACTTTTCCAGCCATCTGTGTCGTGCCCGGCTTGTTCCAAATCCAATGATTTTGATTTTCGCTATTGTCAGAGATGTGGCTATCAGCGTCAGACGAAGTCACATACAACTTTGAAGAGTCTCAAGGCCCCTATTGTCCTCTGTTTTATAAGGGGGAGAAAGAAAACTTTGGTTACTAGGCAACAGGCTACCCCTTATCAAAAACAAAGAAGTGCTTTAGAGATGGAGTTTCCACAGTTCTTAGAATCCACCTCGAAGAGGGACATTTGCTCGGCAATACCTGACGACGTGATTGACTTCTTGATCTGGAAGGATAATTTTGGCAAGACGGTGGTACATATTGATTCCTGCCCTTTTTCGGGTGAGAAGAATGCTTCTTCTTGTGTTTGCCCTAAGCCTTTAGCATACGGCTCCATTGACTGGATAATGGAAATTTAAGAGCTATACTCAACAAGTATGGGAGATCGGCAACTGATAGTCTTTTCCCTGGGATCACCAACCCCGCAGCTTCACCACTGGTTAAGTCCTATTTATCAGCTGTCAGAGAGGAACAGCTCGCCGTAAGGGTCATGCAGAGACAGGCTGAACCTTTCTTTCTTCAGGATTTGGTGTTTTTATATTCAGAAATAACTAAGCGCATGAACATACTTGTTCGTTCTTCGACACACCTATTTGTTCTCGCAAGAGATCAAGCCTTTTTTAAGGTGCAATTCTTTAGTGACGACAGGGCTGGAGAACTCAGACGAATGAAAACAAAGGAGATTCTCTATTTTCCGAAAAAAAAAGGCTCTACTCTTTAACCATACACTAACTAAGTCGCTGCGAGACGGCACTTCAAACGTTTTTGCTCTCAAGCGTCATGCGGACCCTTCCGTCTGCCCGGTGACTGCAGTTGAGGTTTACATTAGCTTATGCGACCTTTTGAAGATCTCTATCCGACAAGGATTTTTGTTTCGGCCCCTCAGCCCTTCTGGAGAAATTTTGCCAGCACCTTTTGAGTCGGCCGCGGCTCAGGCGCGGCTCTCGACGTATGTTCGCCAAATTCCAGCTTTTGCTAATCGGAATGTTACTTTACATGGTCTAAGGAGTGGCTTTGCAATTTCGCTCGCTATTGCCGGAGCGAAGCTTGATGCGATCATGGATCACTTGGGCTGGAAGTCCTCATAGACTGCGCGTCATTATATTAAGCTGAATCAGGTGCTTGGCCTTGGTGGAGCGGCGGACACCTTGTCTTCGTTCGGAAGTAGATTTAGCGAAAGCATACAAGCAGTATAATAACCTACATGGTTTTACTTTAGCATTCAAAGCATGATGTTTGTTTCAGGATGTAAAAGCTTGTTTATCCTTTTTTCCCAAAGCATTCTAAGGCTTGGTTTTGTTGTTTCGATAGAGGTAGATACCAGCGAATGTTTACAAGGAGTGTCATAAGTTTGCATAGTTTATAATAGTTTTCGTAGGTTCCTTTGATCTTGCCTTGTTCACTTTGTTTTTGTGGCAATAAATTTTGGAAATGCGTTCAAGGCCTGAAATAGTTTGGCATGGTTTTCTCTATAGCATCTATGATGGTCATGTTGAAATATTAGTGAGGGTTGGGAAATTAGTTGGGTTGAGGATGGGTAAGGTTGGGGACTTGGGGGACTTATTTTGGTATGATTGTTTGGATCAGCCAGCCAATTCCACGGCGATTGCGGGGCGCAGTCTGGGGTGACTTTTCCATGACTAAATGCTAATGAGTATGCAGGAGGGATAATGAACTATTCATACTTTATTAATATTCATTAGCCCGCGTGCATAGTATATAAGCATGCGTTAATTATTCATAGTTGTCAGTTTTGCCTAACTGTGGTTGGAATCGTCCCACCCACCCACCCCTTCTGCTTACTCTATTAGCACCTCTCAGGTTTTCTCCAGCGAGCTTGCTCGTCTGGGGTGGCTTTCCCACAACTAAATGCTAATGAGTATGCATGAGGGAATAATGAACTATTTACAATTCAATTCATCATCACTAAAAATGTATTTGGAAGTTAAAATACGGCTCTTGAATGCGAAAAAAAAAAAAAAAAGAAAAAAAAACTCTTGTTAAAAATATAAGCGGATGATATCGGTCATTTAAAACAGCTAAAATTACGAAAATTAAGAAAAGATAAAATAAAAAAAACCTGAGAAATTCGTTCTCATCCTAAAATCTAGCCAGTTGTTAATCGATTTCAAAGTCGGTATCTGGAATCTTCAGCGGTGCTCTTCGCGTACAACGTGAGCCTCTCAAGCATAGCAGCGCAGACCTCAGGAGGGCGAATGAGACTTTGGCGCGAATCCATGACATTGTAATACCGTAATTCTCTCCCTTCTTGGTCGATAAAAGTTCGACCAGTCTACTATGATATCTCAAGCATTCACCTGCCATTTCTCCGGTGGTAGTAAATACCAGTGGAGTGAAGGATCCTTGTTCCACTTCTAGCACCCTGCTGGCGTACATTCTCTTCTTCTCACTCTCATGCAGGCGGTAGATTTATTTTGGGGCCAGGCCTCGATAAGACTCTGCGTTCGGGTAACAAACCTTTACATCAAAAAAGGCATAGCCTTGCCGATACCAGAAGCCACGAGCGTGAATGTCGAGTCGGGCATCCGCTGCTCTGTTTTTACCGGGTGTTTTTCCGTTGATCTCCTGAAATACAGGTTCAATTTGGACATCATTGCACACCATCTTAAGCATTTCGGCTTCCAGATCACGCAGTTCATTATGTCTTTGAATAATGAAGCCTTCACGTCTGCATACCATGGCGTGGTCTACATAAAAAACATCTCCACACACACAGGCAGACGGGATGTCGCTTATTTGCCAATCATATCTCAAATGAATGGCGTCTTTGAATTCTCTTTTGTTTAAGGTAAAACTCCACCTCTTTAACAGGAATGAAGTTAGCCAGATAGATGCCCCTTTCTCCGCAGCAAGGTCGGTAGCTCTTTTGGTTTGTTCAGGAAGAGCATTCTTTACTTCCTCTAGGTTTTCCCTAAGGCACGCACCCTTATCTCCACGGTTACGTTGCTGCAATGTTCTAATTGTATGGTCATCGGGGGGCTCATGCGTCTGGGCCACTATCTGTTCGACTAGCGGTTCAGTAATCGAGGTTGAAGCTTCATATTCCGAGGCTGCAGTTTGACATGGGTTTGTGATCCTAAGACCACCCATACTTACAGGTAATGCTAACAAATCACGTTCAGCTGGCGTGCATAATAATAATAATAATAATAATAATAATAATAATAATAATAATAATAATAATAATGACGATGATGATGATGATGATGATGATGATGATGATAATAATAATAATAATAATAATCAATAATGATTTTTTGAAACATAAGTAAGCGAAGATTAAAGTTAAGGTACCTGCCCAGGCTAATTTTGGTCATTTTAAATGCAAAACACTGTTCATAGTATGTCCCTGGATACGTTAAAAGCTTCAAAATATTAATGACAAACTTAAATGGTACACCAAAAAAAACCTTTTTTGTGTGTCAGAGACCTCCTTGTGGGATTTTTGAGTTAATCATTAACCTATGCCTAAAATTATAATTTGCATCTTTCTCCGTAATAGTTCAAAGAAATCTAAAAGCAAAAACGTGCATATATAAAGATAAATAAAAGTAAGTTTTCTGTGGTTGGGGAAGACCTTAGTTGGAAAATCCTTGAAATTATTGCAGTAGGACTAAAAATTAACTTCCAGGGACTGGAACATTTCGTCATTTGCATGAACGTCTTCCCCCAACCACACGTTTCTTTGTTATTACCTTACGAAAGATCCTGCCAAGTTTGGGGGAAAACGGGCTTTTCGTTGATTCATAAAAACAGAAATTTGCCATTCCATTTATGAAATTTTCTGCATAAAAGGCACGTGGAAAGGAAAACTTGAAGCAAATATCACTAAAACAGTGGCTAAAATGCTTCGTTCCGATTTTTGCCGCCATATTGAATTGATTTCCGCTGATCAATAGGCCTGAAGACGTAGGTTAGCCTCTTTCTACCCTCTCCCACCCTGCCTGAAGTTGTTTTCTTGATCGGTTGCTAAGGAACATCATGCTGGGGCCAATCACAGCATGCATCATATCCGGTAACACAAGTTGAGCAATTCGTAATATGGGACCGAAGAAGCTATCGAAACGCGAACGAAAGAAATTACTAAAAGAAAAAGCTCAAAAAGCAGTGAAAATAAGAGGAGTTGGAGTGGGAAGTAGACAAAAGTTTGCTTTGGCAGCTAACTGGAGGGAAGAGCCATACAAGAGCAGTGATCGTGAGCGAGGTGTTCGCAAAAGACTGAGCTTTGTCAGTCCTGGGAAAACGAAGTACTGGTCACAAAAAAGTGTTGAGAAAGAATTGGTTTCTCGTAACCTAGAGGATTGTCTTTATGACAAATCGGCAAGTTCTACGGAGGATAACTCAGATGGTGATGATGAAGACTACTGTGAGGGCGATAGAGATGCGAAAAAGCGAAAGCTTCAGTCATCTGATGAGCCGGATGAGTCATCAGACAAGAACAAAGGCTGTCTGGAAATCGAGAGGCGATTGTTTGTCTGCGAGTCCACACAACTTATGGATATGGTGGAACAAATAAATGCCACGTCTCAGTGTTCAACTCCTGAATGCAATGGTAGGTAAATTCATTTATTTGATCGAGTAGTGAGCCAAATTTTTCACCGTGACATAACTTCTACGCATGCATACTAGCTCATACTTTACAAATAGTAAGTAAAGACTTCCACAATGCAAGCCATTCAAACAATAGTCTGATTTTATCCATGCTTGTTTGCAAAACCTATATAAATGTGTAAATCCTCACTCACTGCTGAGTTTACTCTGTTATATTTATGTACTGCTATGGTACATTTGCTTCTTGTAGGACTTGTAATCTTTTACTCATCATTATATGGCTGTGTGTTATCTAAAGAGCTCACTTGAATGGTTAATTTTAGTTCAGGTGAAAAGACCAGTATTTTGTTCTACACTCCTCATTTTCCATTATTATACATACATTCAGTTGCTCCCTGAAAGGGCTTTTTAGCACCAATATAGTATGACCATATCAAACAATTTATCTGAGAAATAAAACAATTCACCTGAGATCGAAAGTAATGAAATAAACTATGTTACTTTTCTACAAGATCAAAGAAAGCTTATCAAGGTTTACCTCACTGAAAGAACCTGTGAACTTTTTTTTTTTCGCTATTGTTTACTTGGCTCTATTATTTCAGACTTTTTGTTTTGTTTGTGTTATGTAAACAGTGAGTTCAACAGGTTCTCAAGTGTACACCAACGATGAGCCACTAATTACCAGCTGGTTTTGTTTTATACACTAATAGGGAGAACTACATTCTTTCAACAGGTTTTCTTGTTGTGGCAAAAGTTGAACCAACAGGTCTTGGGGGGTCCATGAATGTTACATTTGCATGCAATGGATGCAAACTGCGTACTGTGAACTTTTGTGGTTCAGCCCTTGTTGAAGGCTCAAAGCGGACAGTTGTGGGACTTGCTCTGGCTGTAGCATTTTTTATAACTGGTCATGGCTATGCCAAATTTTCCAGAACATTAAGGCAGTGTCTTGGCATTAGCTGCATTTCGAAGAACCCATACTATGAAACCATAAAGCTGGTATATCCTAAAGTCACGGAGATTTTGAATGGTATGTGTGATGAAGAGAAAGAAAGGATGAAAGAAATGAACAATGGCGAGTTGGGCAGTTGGAAGAGGGCAGTGGTGACATCAGATGGTGTATGGCATACAAGGGGCCATTTCAGCAAAAATGGCTCCTTTATCATTAAGAATTACTTGACAGGTGGTTTGCTGTGGTATGGTGTATGCGGGGTAAAGATGGTGTTTTGGAGGATGAATTGTTTGAGGGGACGGCCAAGTCCATGGAGGGTATACTTGCAGAGGAGTGCTACAAGGAGGCAAGGGATGAGGGCTGTAAAGTGGAGGTTGTTTGGCAGGATGGAGATTCGAGCGCAGCCCTGGCAGTGAGCAAGTTCCATAAAGAAGGAAAAGTGTACAAGTGTGGTGGGCATGTTGGAAGAGCCCACTACAACAAGCTGAAAGAGGTCTCAAAGAAAAAAGTGTTTTCTGCTGATATCAAGAGGAAATATAAAGAGAAGTTCCCCCAAGTGGAAAGTGTTGTGTGCAACACATAAAACACAAAGCTGGATGTGGGTGTCTCAGGGACAACTTCCTGACAAATGCCCGCGTAAATCATTTCTGCTGCCTTCAACAGTCCAGTACTCCCCAAGAGTATGCAAGGAGATTGAGAGCTCTAGGAGAATATCATTCCAGGGACATCCATGAGTGGGATGGGGGTGAGTGTGGATTTCACCCAAAAATTGTATGTTCCTGTAAGAAATGTAAAGAAGATGAAGAACTGCAATGTCAGGGGAAACCCTACAAGACAAAGAACCCTCTTACCTGTGACTACCACTGGCTGCAATATCGCATTGAGTGTGAGCGCCGTGCAGAAGATGCAGATAGGGTGATCCATCCAACCATGGGGAGAGGCCATTCGAACTTGTGCGAGGCACATTTTACTGTCCTGCCTGACTACCGTGCTAAGGATCAAAATCTTTGTAGGTAAGTAAAAGAGTCCCAAGCTCATATTCGGATGATTATATGGGTTACTATCACAACCTTCAATTGAAATAATTAGCATGGAAAAAATCTTTTGCTCTTCATAGGTCTAAGCTGAATTTTTTTTTTTTGCTGGATGATACCTTTTTAAATTCAAGGTCCAATTTGATGTTGAAAATCTGGAAAATGTCCGAGCTTGCATGATCAGTTATTAGTTGAAGGTTTTCATGCAATAATTCTCAAGGCAACTAATGATACCAATTTATCCCTTCAAGGTAAATTGTAAAGGGAATCTATAAGTGTATAAGTCATCAATTGGGTAATTATTCTTTTTTCTTAGATTACACTACATTACTTCAACCAACTGCGGTTTCTGCCAAGGAAACATGTCCTGGTGCTATAAAGTCAGGGGGCGGAACTACCACTGGGTGATTGACCTTTATGAGATGCTGAATCTGCCTGTCATCCCTGCAGTAATTGAGGCCCTTCAGAAGGCAGCAGTGGATCGCATGAAAGAGATTGAGAAAGGAAAGACAGACCACAGGAAGAAGACACGAATCCAGATGAAAGTGGCCCGGGCTGAGGATCAAGAGGCTAGGAAGAAGTGGGTGAAGCAGCAAGCAGTCCGTCATACATACGGAAACGACCAAGAAGATGATGATGCTGAGGAAGATGAGGTGGATCCTGCACTTATTGTAGCAGCAAGGGCTGCCATGGAAGAGACAGAGGAGGATGATGGGGCCATACTGGTAATCAGTGGGAGAACCTGCCGATGTGGCTCCAAAACACACAAAAGAGTATCCCATTCAGACTGTCCCTTGAACCCCAAAAATAAAAACTAATGAAGGTTTTTATGAAAAGGAGGGACTTCATAATTCTTGCATGTTTCAGTCGGAAGGGATTTTTTTCGCATAAATTCCAATCCTAGTTTTGACTTCAGAGTTTCCTTTGCTGCATCTGACATGGTTGCAATTGAAAATAGACTTTATTTATTTACTTCGAGCTTTTGTATAAGATATGACATAGCATATAAAAACATTGAAATATTATGTAAAAAAAATTTTCTCTCATGGAATAATTACATATTTTTCTTGGGTTACATTTTTCATTAAATTAATAAAGCTTGATCATTTCATCTATCACATAAATAGTATTGCTTCAATAATAGCTTTTTAAGTTTTATTGCAGACCGGAATAGAATTTGACATTTTAAAATATGTGTCTGGGATCTACACATTTCATCTGTAAATTGATTCAATTTTCACATTTGTATGGTTTGAAATACTGGGTGGATACTCAAACATTATTTTGGAGTTGAGTCATGTTTTTCTGTTTGATATCTTCTTGATTATTCTATCATAATTATTCTTGATATAGAGGGTAGCCATAGAAACACCTGACTACAGCTGTAACAAACAAACATTGATGTATTATGTAAAACAAATTTTCTCTCATGGAAAAATTACATATTTTTCTTGGGTTACATTTTTCATAATATTAATAAAGTTTGATCATTTCATCTGTTACATAAAATTAATAATATTGCTTCAATAATAGCTTTTTAAGTTTTATTGCAGACCGGAATAGAATTTGACATTTTAAAATATGTGTCTGGGATCTACACATTTCATCTGTAAATTGATTCGATTTTCACATTTGTATGGTTTGAAATACTGGATGGATACTCAAACATTATTTTGGAGTTGAGTCATGTTTTTCTGTTTGATATCTTCTTGATTATTCTATCACATTATTCTTGATATAAAGGGTAGCCATAGAAACACCTGACTCTTTTTGACCAGAAAATTTCATGCAGTTATTTAGGTTTTGCTAGCTTTTCTTTTTGCTGGGGGCCATTTTGCAGCACCAAGGTCTGATATGTTCACCTTGTAGACCTGAAAGCATAAAATGATATTGTATGAGTTTCTGTACTTTCAATTATCCTTTTCTTACCGAACTGATCCAACGTATTGAGAGGCTAAACATAATACATGTAATTCAAATTACTAATTATCTCACCTTTTCATGGGTTGGATCTGGTCGGTCCACTAGTCTGCCTGGGATTATTTCCCTCACAACCCTCTTCAGGGAGGGAGGGAACACATAAGTGGGCTTATCCCCAACATGGGCCCCTAATGTCTGTTTGCTTCCAAACTAGAATGGAGAAAGAAAGAAAAAACATACCAGAGGTGTTGGAATTGCGATTACAAATACTGTAATTATGTTAGAACGAACACTTGCAATTGCCAAAGGACAACAATGAAATTCCCTAACTTGGAAATTCCACGACTACAACTCAAAAAATCCACGATTTAAGCACCAAAAAGAGGGAATTACTGCCTTGTATTTGTTCACAAAATGATTTGTAATTGTAATTACAAAGAAACGGAAAGCAGGGGTTGAACAACAATGACATGTAATCACTTCAGGTCAATGGTATGAATCATCAAGCATGAATTCTCAACCTTGAAAGTTACAACCTACCCATAACTTTGCCCATAAAAGTCTGTAAATTCGTGAGCGGGCATCCTCTGCCTTTTCATCTGCCTTCAAGGAAAAGTCCTCCAGCAGGGAAATTAATCCCTCTGGCACGTTGAAACTGAAACAAATCACAAAATTCAGTACAAGAAAAGTATTTTAAGCGCAAAAAGCTCAGAAGACATTAACCTACCCATTTCGTGTAAACTCGGCTCGAAAAGCCTCAAATGCGGCTTCTTTGGATGCTTCTTTGAGAGCCGTACGAGAAGAATCTGCTACCGACTGTGCCGCCATCTTGTTTAGTTCACACTCCTCCAGAGGAAAACCGCTGTCCGCAAATTGGGGACTGGTGTTTTTTCTTAGTAACCGACCCAGATCCTTTGTCGGTCAATGGAGTCAACTTCCGGTAAAAAACGCAATCTTTGGCAAGCCATAAATCATTTAGAGATGTTTCATTGGAAACAAAAGCACATTTTTTGCATATTAGGCACCATAAGTTATAACCTGGCTAAAAAGTATCCAGATCTGAAAACATGAAAATTGGCCTGGGCTGGTACCTTAATCGCCGACGTTTCGGCGTCATCGTGGCACCATTCTCAAGGCAAAGTAGATAAATTAATGCGAAGATTTGATTTCTATACTCTACAGTCTCTAGAAATGAGCATATTACAGCGGTTTCCAATAACACGCGACCTACCGTCTGTGACGCGGTTCTTTCCCTTGTGCGGTAAAATTAAACGAACAATCGTACAAAACCCTTCCCACAAACCCACAACACACTAAAGACTAAGTAATACTACAAATTTAAGAGTCATTGTCTGAGAAAACCAGGCAGAGGTGAAAGATGGGGGTCGGCCGATTTCCTTCAAACTTTCATCATTTAATGTCTGTCCGAAATGATAATGAATGATGCTATTAAGCAATTCTCCTGCTGTTGCGTTTCGTAGTTTGACCACCCCCCTGGTTTTGACCCTCACTGACCCTGATGTCACGCAAAATATATGCAGAATTTGAAGCTCAATAAAATATATTTCGCGTCATTTCTGGGGACTCATATCGATTGCTTGTATTGTTTACCGTCTAAGAAACGTTGTTAAATGAAAATATCCCGACTTAACATGAAACTTAATTTTTTATAGAATTTTGCAATTTCCTTGCGATCCGGCGAAAATGTCTTGGTCCAAATGTGAGGCAATTTCGAAACTGTTTTTCTCAGAGGTGCGGCGTTCCTTTCCGAAAATTTCAAGAGATTTTTTAAGCCAAACATCTGTTCTCCCAAAATCAGCAAACTCTAACTTGAGCTATTAAAACGCGTTTGCATGAGCTACGCTCGAAGTCAAAGATGACTCGGTATTTTTGCTAATAAAGTTCCACAGCGCGTTTTTCTTTATTTCATCTTCTTCTTCTTTTTTGGTTTTTTCTTTTTTGTTTTTGGATAAGTTCGATGAAAATATCCGAATCTCCGAGGTAGAACTTCCCTGAGGAATAACATCAAATTGGTGTTAGCTCACACTTGATTTGATTAAGCGTGACATGTCACGGTAATTGACAATTGCCAAACGTGGCCGCGAGTGTAACCAACATATCCTGCATACACTCTCGGCCACCTCCACGAACGCGTTGATGGACACAAACAAAAATCGTCGTCTATTTGTAAACACCACTTGAGCGAACATAACTCGAACGTACCTCCTTGTCCTTCAGAACAATTTAACGTGCTAGCTAAATGTTCGAACAAATTTGATTGCTTAATTAAGGAGATGCTTTTCATAAGAAAACTTAAACCATCCCCGAACGTGCAAACAGACTCGATTCGCGCAAAGATATTGGGTGCTTTCCATTATACCAAACCGACCGGTCCCAGACCAGTGGGACTGACTAAGGTAAAATGGAACGGCGTCCGAACGATCCAGGGTCCGACCGAATTGATTGTTGGGCAATGTCGTTCCCATTCTCTCGCGTTCTCTTTCCGACCATTATGGCGGACGAAGTGTTGCTTCTTCACGAATTTGAGGACTCTGAAGTCTTACTTGACTTGTTAGAAGAAGAAGAAGACTTTCCAATTTTGGGTGCAGCTTGTTGCTTTATGCGTAGGAATCTAAACAGAGTAGCTGGTTATTTTGAAGCAACAGTGAACATGTATTCCCCTGGAGAATTTCAAAGCCATTTTAGACTCTCACGCGGTTCATTTGAACAACTCTGCCGAGAAGTTATAAATACGGACCGCATTCCGATTACCAATAGAGGGAGAGAACATATTCCCCCTGAAAAACAGGTTCTCGCCTTCGTTTGGATGATGGCAAACCAAGAATCGTCACGATCAGTAGCTGATAGATTTAACATAACCCTGAGCAGTTTGCATAGGGTTTTGAAACGTTGCTCTCGTGGATTGACTGACCTATGTGGTACCTACATCAAATGGCCAGACGGTAAGTCTTATGTACACGGACCGTCACCCTCAGTATTACGAACATGTTTTGAAAAAGTGTTTTAAAAAACAAATTGGTAGCTAAAATTAGAATACCCTGCCACTAACTTTTTAACTTTCCTTTAAGTCCCTTCACGTTACATTTAAACTTCAATGTAAGTGTTGTGGTTCAATTCACATGCTGAGGACTTAGAAAAACAGTCAATTATGCTTTGTTATTGTTTTACACCAAAGCTCAACGCAGACAGGAGATATCCGCTGCAGTTGAAGAAGCAAGTGGAATTCCAAATGTTATGGGAATGATTGATGGTACCCACATTTCCATTAGAGCGCCAGTAAAACATCCAGAAGTTTATGTGTGCCGAAAGAAATTTCATTCACTAAATGTACAGGTTAGTTCTAACCTTAGTGAACAAACAGAAGCCCGCAAAATGCTCCAAAATTAGCTGTTAGAACTATCTTAATGCCAGATTTCCTTTAACAATTTACAGGTCATTTGTGATGAAAATATGGTCTTACTGGATGTCCTAGCAGGGTGGCCTGGGTCTGTTCATGACTCCAGGGTGTTGCAAAATTCTTCAGTTTTCCTTGAAGCAGACAACCGCTTCCCCCATGACACTCACCTATTAGGGGATGGAGGTTATCCCTTGCATGTGTAAGTTTAGTTATTCACAAATATCGGTTGGGCTATGTTTTTTAATGATGAACAGGAAAATATACCCTGTAAAAAGTAAAATGCACAAATGGCAAATGGGTTTGTCAGACTGGTAGACTTCTTTTAGTATGTGTGAAACCACTGCTCTCGCTGTCTTAAATTATACAGAAAACCAGTGAAAAGAGTTGGTCTTGTAAAGGAGAACCATTTTGCAGGCATTGAATACCACTGAAACAGCTACAGCTGTAGTCCTCTACTGAGAGTGCTGTGCCTTTGCATCTCACCATCCTACAGACTTGTATTTTAGAAATGTCTAGACATGCAGTGCATTTAAAATAAATATCAAGTGAGAAGCAGTATAGGGAAAATCTACTTTTACTGCAGTGTTGTAACAAATGGCATCTTATAAAATTTATGATCAAAATCTGACATCTCCCCCTCCTCTTACATGCACCAATGATTCATCGATTGATCTTGTGTAGTTTTCAACACTCTGCATTTAGTTTGTAAATTTGTAATTTCTTTTCTCCAGGTGGCTAATGACTCCATTTAGAGACAATGGCCATTTGACAGCAGACCAACGCCAATTCAATTACAAACTTTCCTCTGTACGACAGACAGTGGAAAGGTGTATCCGGCTGCTAAAGGGAAGATGGAGGAAACTGACATTTCTTGATCACTTAGACATTGAACTGATGGTGTTGATAATAATTTCAGCATGTGTCTTGCACAATTTTTGTTTGATTCATGATGACTTTGATGAAGGATACTTTGGTGATCAGGATGAAGATGATGACGAGGATGACGATGATGATGATGATGATGATGATGGAGGGCATGGTTTGGCACACCCACTCTTAAGGAGAGCTCAACAAAAGAGGCTGCACATCATGGGAATGTTGCATTAAGCAACAACAGACTATTGTCTTCCTTTTCATTAAAACATTATATTTTATTTTACTGAACGAGCAAGTTATTTTAGTGGATATTGCTTTTGCTGTTTCCTAAATGCAGCTGTTTGAAGTGAAGAACAATACTATCATGAGCAAAGTCCCTTGTGTAATTAGAGTTCATTCAGTCTACTATACATGTCACCTTGCAACCAAGGCCTCTTTTATTGAGCAGAGCCTTTCTTTTGCTCACTTGATTCTGCCTTATTGAGTAAGCAAAAGTAAGGCTCCCCTCACAGGGTGTATACATATACAAATAATTATTATTTGTATAGTCAGATTGCAATATACTCAGATGTGTGCCAGATTAGCATCCTAGGAAGAGATTGAAAACCAAGTGAAGAAAAGACAGAAAAAACAACATAATTTCAGTTATAAATTTCATTTTATTTTGACAAACACAAGGTGACGCCAGAGTAGATTATTTTGGTATGACCATTTTCCTTTCTTTTGAAGGTTGCTAGAAAGACTTTTATTGTTTTAAACATATTAAAGAGTTGTCTGATTAAGAGGTCTCATTGCTTTATCTGTATCAGGAGACAGTATTCTGTAAAAGTAGGGTGTAAAATGCTGTAAGTCTTTTTCCTGTTGATTATTGCCAAATTCACAAAAATCAATTAGGAATTTCTGCCACACACTTCTTGGCTGCCTATTTAAATATAAACAGTTGTCTAGTTTAAAATTTTTGTTCTTTATACTGTTAAGGCTAGGCCTATAAAGAGTTTTGTTACCTATCGCCCAAATGACCAAAAAAAAAAGACAAAAATTGCATTTTTAATAGTTAATTAAATGGCACAACATCCTTTCTTCCCCGAAAACAAATGTATTTCAATAAAATTTATTTCTTAAACAAAGATTAATATTACCTGCTGTAATTATCATTGTAGATATGGATTTAATGTGTGTTTTTGAAGCCTTTACTTGGACCCAGACTCCCACCTGGTTGTGACATTTATTTTATTTTTTTTTTTGTTTTGACCAGCCGACCCACTTTTAAATTGGAGTTGATGGGAAACAAAACACTTTATGGGCATGGCCTAATATGAATAGACTGTTCATTTACATGTATTTCAGGTGTCTTCAAATACTTGCCTTTGAATGCTATAAAAAAACTTTCATTACAATGGTTGGGTTACTTGTAATACCAGAATTTTAAACATTTTTGTAAAAATGGGTTAATAACAAGAAAAACACAACATTGTGGAGATCACCAAGGAACCCATTAAATCATGATTCTGTGATCGTGAAAGACTTCGCTTAAACAAACTTAGACAAAGTTTAATACAGTCACTGTACAAAGTATTGTCCTATTTCTTAGAATCTTTAAGATAGGAGAAATAATCTGCAAAAAACTGCTTCTTTACTTGTTGCATGGACTTAAGGATATTTCTTTTTTCTTCCTCCACCTTTTCCCTTTTCGTGCTGTAATCTTTTAAAAATTCAATCATTTCAGCTGCTGAGGAGCGGGATTTCCTCTTCCTTGTCACCCTTTTCTGCTGACTTTTTCCCTTTGAATTAGTTCCGTCCCCTTCTCTATCTTCAGAGTCAGAACTGCTGAGATTTTCATTCACCTGTGACGAACACCCACTCATTGACGAGGAACTAGAGGCTTCATAAATGAATACGGGCTTTACGTTTGGGTTTTCACCTACACACTCCTCCATTTCTTGGTAATACTTCCATGTTTTCTTAGCTCTCCCTGTTTTACTGTTGTTGTCCTCTACTTCTTTCTGTTTGGACTCTAACTTTTTCCATTTCCTTAAACATTGATCGACAGTAACAATCAGATCGGAGTGCAGATTAAACTCCTGGGCAATTTTTTCGAAAATCTTCTTCTTTGATGACTTTCCAAATTCGTCTTTGAACTTCATGTAGCTTGCAATAAGCAAACGCACGTGTTTGTCCTCCCATCTTTCCAGGGCCGAACTAGTGGACGGTGTTGGATTCAGCTCGCATTGACTATCAAAACAGTAAGGGTCACATACTGCAAAGAGAAAAACGCGGGAAAACATGTCAACATTCGGAAAAGTCAGTAGTATATCTGTCTTCAAAAACTGATAGAAGGCAAAAGACATAACAAATAAAGGTGCAGTGCTGTACCTGAGCCTTGTGTGCAACTATGCATGAGGAGACTGTTCAGATCTGGCGTCCTAAACTTACAAATACTGCACTCGTACATATTAACTTCATTGCCATCCGCCATTTTGGCTTCTGGGTGGTGAGGAAGAGCGGGACTGGAAACAAGAATTTCTGAAAATGGAACGCCAATTTTCGGTCGGACCGGACCCAGTGGTCAAAGAGGACCACCTTTTGAGGTGGACCACTTTGACCGGAAAATTTCCACAAGGACCGAAGCGTTCCATTTATTTCTCGACCGAAATTTCCGGAAATTTTGGCATAATGGAAAGCACCCATTCACTTAAAGAACTTGTGATCCATTGTTAACATGCTAATTCGTAGAGACTGTAGAGTATAGAAATCAAACCTTCCCATTAATTTGTCCACTTTGCCTAATAATAATAATAATAATAATAATAATAATAATAATAATAATAATAATAATAATAATAATAATAATAATAATAATAATAATAATAATAATAATAAATAATAATAACATCAGCAAATCACCAAACAGAGCACTTTCATGGTGGCAGGCGAGAGGTCCACGGAGGAGTTAAAAAGACAACATCAAGCTTCAAAAATTGCGTCGGTGAAATCGAGAATGGAAAGTATTGATTCCACTCTACCCTCGGATCTGCTGCGGTCAGTTAACCAATCGAGAGACAAGGGTGCGAGCTCGTGGCTTACCGCAGTACCTCTTGTCGATCAAGGCTTAGTGCTGAATAAACAAGAATTCAGAGACTCTCTGCTTTTAAGGTATAATTTTCCCCTGTCTGATTTACCAAGCAAGTGTGTTTGTGGGGAGAAGTATACCGTCTGCCATGCCCTGTCATGCAAAAAGGGAGGGTTCGTGGGGCAGAGACATGATGGCGTCCGCAACCTACTTACCTCTTTTCTTGGTAAGGTTTGCACCAACGTTGAAATCGAACCACAACTACAACCTCTCGACAATGAGCAATTCAACCTCAGAAGCGCGGTGACAAGTCCGGAGGCAAGACTGGACATGAAGGCAGGGGGCTTTTGGTCTCGAGGAGTTACAGCATTTTTCGATGTCAGAGTAACGCATGTTAACTCCAAGTGTAACCAGGGAAAAGCAACATCGACAATCTTTAAAGAGCAGGAAGAGGAGAAAAAGCGGAAGTACCAACAGAAGGTGCTGGACGTTGAAATGGGAATTTTCACTCCCCTAGTTTTTGGAACCAACGGTGGGATGGGAGCCGACTGCAATTGCTTTCTCAAACGCCTAGCCGAGAAGCTCTCAGAAAAGAATGAGGAACCTTATCACATTACTATCACTTGGATTAGAACATTGCTTTCTTTTGAGATTTTAAGGTCGGTACACACATGCGTAAGAGGCTCCAGGACACCTTTTCACAAAATTCCATTTGGGGATTTCATTGATGACTGCCGCTTAAACGCTAGCCAAGCGTGTCTTCGCTAATTTTAGAAAGTGAATGATGGCGTGACGTTGTAAATTAGTATTTTAGGATCTTTTTAACAACTTTTTTATTTCATCAAAATTTTAGTCTTACTATTGTTAAAAAATTGTGCTTGAAAATAGCTCTGTAGTGCTTGGAAATAGTCGCTTTTTTTAATCGAAATGAATTTTAAATATTGAATTGTAAATAGGTTTTAATAGCTCTTTTTTCTACTTTTAACTTGTAAATATCAATTTTGCTTGGAATATTATAATAAAGAAAGATATTATAAAAAATAATAATAATAATAATAATAATAATAATAATAATAAAAACAATAATAATAATAATAATAATAATAATAATAATAATAATAATAATAATAATAATATTTCTTAGCAGGAGCTAATAAAAATTTAACACCATGGTTTAATTCTGTTTAACATTACTTTTAAGAACCAGTTCTGTTTGTGATTCCTTTTCCCAACGAGTTAATAAGTGAAGTATGTTGATAAATTCTCTAAATAGCCCAAGCGAAACCCTTTAACATGGATAACAATGGAATATTTCTCCAGTTTCCATTTCTGCTGCTGTACATGAACCTTGTCAAAGTGTATTTTCAACGTATGACGTTGTAACATTTGACAAACAAATTTCAGTTTCTTGGAGTGAAGAATGATTAAGTTCCGTGATTTTAAGGTTCACTTTTCAATGTGAGATTCGTCGAAGCAAATCACTGAAAACCCCTCACACTTAAGTGAATAGTTCAAAGACACCAAAGGTTTTAGGTAAGCACAACTTTAAAAGTCATGTTTTGTGTGTGAACTGAATGGTTCACGTAATTTAGCAGTTTTGAATTAAGCGAAAGAACATAAACAACCCAGTTATAGACAAACTCAGGTTAGTATCTTTTTAGCGGTAGGTGGATTTTTGAAGTCTTGTATTTCTGTTTTGTCTGACTGGTTACCGAATGGAGATGAAGCTCGATAAAAACGTGTTAAGTATTTTATAAATTGGCTAAACACGATGTTCTCCATGCATTTGTTACACCAAGAGTTGGGAGATTTTTTCTCTCAATTATTCCACGAGCGCGCGTTGGATATGAGATGATAGATAGCGAACGAGACTCTTTAAGCGCCGAGTTGGCTATAATCATTTCATATCCAACAAGCGCAAGTGGAATAATTGTTTTTTGAAAACACTCAAGAAAAATTGCTAGATATGATCTTTACGACAGTTTAAAGGGACACAGTCAGCGTTGTGACCGCGCTGACCTGGACACCAGTTTTGTCAGTTTGAAAAGCGTCTACCTCAACCTGAAACCAAAGGTAATCGTCGAATACATCTAAAAATCCGCTTCAATCTTCCCAGTGTTTTATTGGATTTTCAATCTTTTACTGAAAACCTGTTTCTGAGTATGCCTTTGCACATCCTATGATATTATTTTATCATATTTGGTTAAAAATAGTATGGATCGCGTCTCCAAAGGAACATGAAAAGAAGAGCTGGGAAACGTGAAGGCGCCGCGCGGAAGAAATCGCCTGTTTTGACTAAAATAACGAGAGAAATCGATAAAAAAAGATTGGAGAGCAAATGACCGTTATAAATATTTGGAAAAAACGCATTTTCTCAACCTGGCAAAAGGTTCGTGCGGAGGGAATGTTCGTAAACGATTCCAACTTCGCGTCATGGCTGCTTGTTTGGGAGCTCAGACGAAGAAAAGCTTCGGTACACAGTCGATTATCTCCTCGACAAAGACAACCTCTAGTAGAACCTTGTTTTCTACGGGTCGAGAAAGCCCTTTTGCAATGACATGGGTTTGTCTCCTAAATTTAGATAGTGGAGAAGTTGTAGAAACCGCGAAATTATAAAAGCTAATTACATGTGTTCTTTATTTCAACTGATTCTTCTACTTCAGAGGTATTCATTGACGTTTGGCTTTCCCTGGACAATTCCATCAGTGAATTCTCCATGGTATCAAGAAAACGAGTGTTCTAATATGACATTAGGT
Source organism: Pavona decussata (assembly GCF_977016875.1). Classification (NCBI taxonomy): domain Eukaryota; kingdom Metazoa; phylum Cnidaria; class Anthozoa; order Scleractinia; family Agariciidae; genus Pavona; species Pavona decussata. The sequence continues at coordinate 2,642,562 of NW_028145490.1, forward strand.
CTATAATCACTATTTTGACTGGCAAATACTTCGACTCGACAAGGTTTGTTTAAAGTTTCCAAAGGATGCGCTTCTCAACGCGAGACTTGTGATGAAGTGTGATATGCAAATCAGCTAAGAAATGGTATCTAATCCGTATGTGCACCAGCTGACTGTGTCCCTTTAATGGTCGCTATTTCTCGGGTAATGCCTCATATACCATGGCAGCTAAGCCAATCAAATCCCTTAAAATGCATGGCAGTTTTTAATAAAACAATATATATCTCAAAGGGTGTTTGCACGAGTGGAGAATATTTTCAAGAAAAATTGGATTTGTTCATGAAATGTTACCCAGGACTTTCAATTTTCATGCAACAAACCGAAACAAATCAATCGTGTTTTGATCTCAAGCGTCGGAATTATTTATCTTGTTAACTGTTTCTCGGAATAAAGATTAACTGACATGCTTCGGAGCAAGTCACACAGAATTCATCATCCGCAATACATTGTTAAGACACTTGAAGTTTCCGCGAAGTATAACTGTAGAACTATGTGGATTTGTATGTGGACTGTTTGGCGTACTTCACACGTTACAGATTAAAAAGGCAGTAAAACGCGGCTAGACAAACTTGACTTTATTCTTCTGATTACGGCTGAAGATGGCAATCTTACTAAGTTGCTCAAGTTGTTTTATCTAAAACTGTGCGCAAAAGGAAACTCGTTGAATTTTGTTTCCTGGGTTAAAAGTTTGATCAAGGAAACGTAATGTGAAAAAGAAACATTGCTGTCGTTTATTTGTCTAAAAGCTAATTGATGTACATTTACTGTAAATTAAACTCTGCCTTACCGAGAAACTCGCATGCAAATGATTGACGCTAATTCTACTGTTTGAGCAAAACGAAATGCCCGTTTAATAGGATACTGCAGCAATACTGAGTTTAAAAGAAGACAGGCAAACAGCTTGAATTTGTAGGATATTTTACAATGAGTCTTTAAGCTGTTGGCCGTGAGTTTAGATAAAACCTCGTAAGCAAACCAGCTTCATTTGAATCTGTCTTGAAATTATCTGGTCCGGCCGGGTTAAATGTCGTGTTCGTTTAGATATACACGATTTAGGTTTTGTTTTGCTGATTAGAACAAAATGGATTTGCGAACACGCCGTATATTCTGATACCAGGAATTCCGTGGCATGTATCTCTGCGTTTTACTACACCAGATCCAGCTTGGGGGACGCGTTGAGTTTCCAGGACTTGCATTATTAATTAAAAGTATATTTTCATTTATGACGTCGTAAAATGCGGTAAATATTTCGGCGATGGGATGGTCAGTTGCTTGTTAAAGCATTTTATAAGAAAAATTAAAAGTAACGCTGTTCGCAGTTTCGATGTTTCAAATATCATTATCAAGAATGAAGAAAACGTTTGATTTCGGGGTTGCTAAAAGAGTTGAGTTTGAATAAATGAAATCTCATTCGATGGCATTCATGCGTGCTTGATTCTTATTCAAATTAGTTAGCAGAATACCTTCGCACGAATCGAATCCGATTCTGGTCAACGAAAGGAAGGGAGAACATGACCTTGGGAAGGCTGTCGTTACTTTTGTCCATTGTGTCACTTTGTACATTGCCCGCTACACAATTGGGCAATCAACTTAGGAGGGTAAAGAAGGTTTAAGAACGTCATCACCTGAGATGACGAGAAAACTACGGAGAACACAAGGAAACAGTTACAAAGTCTTAGCCAGGGGGGGCCAGCAGCGAGGCCTGGAAACGAGTTTGGATGATCGCCCCAGTTAAGAAACTTGGCCGAGCGAGCCTAAGTACTGATTTTTTGATAAACAAACATGGCGGCGATTTTATGTGAAAGCGCGTCTGTGCGGATTCGCAAACAATTTGGCTATTTGACGTCCAAACATCACAGGAAGGTTTCGGTCGCTCTTTTACCTGAAGTTTGGTCATCAAGAGGGATCACGGATGCAAATTCTGCAGCGAAAAACGAAAATACTGTAACCAACGATTAGCAGACCCACATAGTTCAGAAGTTCACAGGGCTGTAGAAATTAACACTCACGAGAGGTAGTACGACTTCCTCCATTCCACTTTATCGTTACCTTCCCTATTTGTCCATTTAAGTACACAGTAGAATTTCCTCCCTTAACAGCAACTACCCACTGGGAGTCAACAAACTGTGGAGGTTCTGGTGATCTAATTTTGCTCTAGGCTTAAGATAAAATGTTACTATCATACTCTCAACAACAGATTTTTCTTTTCCAATCTCTTCTAAATGGTGAAAAGTTTAGAGGTTATGTTAGCAGCACTTTGCTCCTTAACTTTGCCAAGTGAGCCACAAATATTGACTTTTGAATTCAGTATGTATGCTTGGTAATAAATCTCATCATCTTAAAGAAAGAGGTGAAGTTATCTTTCATTATTTAAGATTTTGTCTGTCATTCTTCTGGGGTGAGAACTGGAACATTAAAGAGGCAGCGTGCTAAACAGCAATACTTCAGCCAGTCATTACACTGTGCAAGCGTGTGAAAATGTGCAGTAATTGCATAATTTTTAATATGCTAATTACACTTGACTATGTTACACAATATGTTAACCAAGTCAACAGTATTGCAATATGTTACAGTTCTTATGTATATTGTCATGTGCTGATGACATAATCATACTGCAGAGTAATGTGGTCAGCTGGGTTAATCCTTGAGTTGCTAGAAACACTTCAGTAATCAAGGGGTGATAATTTAGATTGTCTTCTTCGATTAATTAATGGCTGTTGCATACGTAGAGAAACCATGGTTGATTTGCCATCCCAGGATCTATTTGGTACTGTATCTCCCTTGCAGTTGGGTTTTAGGGTGTATTCCCAGTAGCCCCATTTTGGCACCCAACAATGGGGGTAAACCACCATACCGATACAGGTGGCCATGGACATCTGTATTAAAGGATGACAGGTAAGACAATAATATTTACATGTACCTTCCAAGGTTTCTGCACATGCATGTGGTTTCTGCAGGATCTCAGTGTATCAGTACATTGTTCACCCGGTGCTACTGAACTCAACTTCCCAATTTTTTGCACGAGAGAATAAGGACCTGAATAGATTTTTACGTAAGTTAATCTCCCCGTGCAGACGAGACAAACACCCTTGCAACCGCTCACGCAAACCTGGTAGGTCTATTCACATTAATGTTTAGCAATCTTCTTCTGAGATCTTTATAAGCTATCCTTTCCAGTTGCAAAATTTTCTTATCTAAAAAATTCTTAAGGACTCAAGCCGTTTTCCTTGTGTATGCATTTAAACCATTTGTGCATTAAAATTAAACTTACAGGAATAACTTCTCCACGCGACATTTAAACAGAGGGAGCATTCCATAAAATAAACATGCTGTTTCATTCGTAACGACGCTTTCAACAGTTAATACGCATAAAATGTGGGACAAATACTTTTAATAAGCTTACATTAAAGTTCCAAGCCGATCTTGAGAAATAAGCTTACATCCTGGGCTTTCGCGATGACAGTCGTGAAACACTGCGTGGCTTCTAGTTTCTTCAGAACTGAACAAGCATCGAAATTGACATCCACTATTTTGTCGACGTACAATATCTTCCTGAGACGACGAAAACCATAATCGTTCGCTACATTACAAATCATATTCTTCACTACATACACCTCCTGCTGGTAAAATCTCAGCTCAGCTGAGAACATGTCGCTCGCAATTCCAATGCTGACGGCTCTACGAACCTAAAACAAAGCTGGCACCTCATTCCAGCGGTCTTGATTAATCGTAGTGTTCAAACTTCGTACTACCGTAAAAAAACATGCTAACAGTAAATAAACAATAACTAAATACGACTGCGTTTTCCACCGTCGAGTCGCCACGGACAAAATGGCGTGAATCTCGCATGAATCCTTCGCATTTCGCGCATGCTCGTTACGGTTTTCGAATGATTGACAGATTTCTTTACTGGGGCGATCATCACTTTCCGAAAAGCGGCAAGATCAAAGGTAGCTGCCAGCCCCCCCTGGTCTTAGCTCCAAAATTGGTGTCACTCTGCAACCCGTTTTCAGTACTATGAACGTCTGCAACATTCTCAAGACTAGAGTCAAAACCGAAGATCGTTAACGAACAATGCGTGGTACATCATTACAAATGTGGTCTATGTGAGATGGACTATGTCGGTTTTACAAATCGACACCTGTATCAACGCATTAACGAACACACCAGCTCAAGAGATCTTCGATTGAGAAACACATGAAACAACATGGGGTCGAGAAATCAACCATCGCGGACAACTTGTCGGTCCTCAAAAAGTGCCGGAATAAATTTGAATGCCTTATTTATGAAATGTTGTTTATACAAGAGCTCAAACCATCGCTAAACTCGATTCGTGGGAAGGCATTCTGCTATTAACTTATTTGCATAAAAATCAAGCACGCAGGAATGCCATCGAATGAGATTTCATTTATTCAAACTCAACTCTTTTAGCAACCCCGACATCAAACGTTTTCTTCATTCTTGATAATGATGTTTGGAACATCGAAACTGCGGACAGCGTTACTTTTAATTTTTCTTAAATATTTCGGCGCCTGTTTTTTTCTTTTTTTCTCTCTCTCTCTATTTTTTTTTTTTTGATTTTTTTGGAGTTTTAATGTTGGCTTCATCTCAGAAAATAAATCCTAATAAACTGACTTCGCTGTCTTGGAATGAAAATATAGCCATTACCACGCTTTTGAATTTCCACTTTTCAATGAGAACTTTGTCGAGGCAAACACACTGATTAGTTTGTTTCGGCATTTAATACTGTGTCAAAACAAGAAAACGTTTGAGTGTAATTCAACACTTTAGAGAAGAACCAGTCAACCCTAAGTTTTCTTCTCCGTCCCGCATGGTTCGTGTTTGTAGTTAAATAATTTATTGACGTTCTATAAGGTGATAATTTATTTCAGTTTTTGTGAATAAAAAAATATTTACGTTCTTTTTTTGAAGCTCGCTTTTTAGTGTAAAATATGTCGCCAATCACTGCTGAACAGTGAGGGCTGTATAACTTAAGTAATCTAACAGATCGAGGAGAAAGATAACAACAAAGCGTTTAGATGGACAGAGGATGAATATCTCACCAAATTGTGCTAATTGATAGCTACGTAGTTTGCCTAATCGGAGAGGGAGAGGGGGATAGATAAAAAATGGGGAACTTTCCCCTTTTTTGTCCATTTATTTTTTCTCGCTCCCCCCCCCCCCCCTCCGTTCCCTAAATATTACGCCAGCTACGCAGGCTATGAAACTGGATGCCCTCTTGTTTCCAGAATTAGAAACTGTTCACACAAGCACAATTCGTAACAAAATTTTGCTAAAAAAATTCCCTTACTTTCATTTGGTTGACTAAAAGGAAATTTTTACCTCGTGAATTAAATAGGAAGAAACTAATATGGACTGCCGATTGATGAAGCTTGTATTAAAGTTTCTTGCCGAACGTAAGAATTCCACAAACGGACGTGACGCCACTCAAACGTGTTAGAAAGCGGGCATACACGATCCTTTCGTGCGAGGAATCCCAAGGTAGGATTAAAGGCTTACGTTTCCCACGCTGAACGCAAATATACGTATAACCAAAGACCAACACCCGTAAAAAACAAAAATCCAAGACTAATGGCGTTGGCTGAGAAATATGTTGCCTCAAGTAAAGTCATTTGAAGATATGCGAACCGCCGCGGAAACCTAGTTTCTTCTTCAGTGGAAGCCATTTAGTTCATAATTGCCTTTAAAATACTCAGTGTCTCTATGAAAAAAGAAAAAAGTGTTCAATTCACCTTTAACCATAATTTTGTCTTTTGTTACTTCTAATTTTGTAGGTATTATTATATCGCGTGACTGGCAATAGGCCTTTTGCAATAGTTGATCACGTGACCTACTTTTCTGAAACACAATGATTTGCCTATTTTTAGCCAACGATTTTATCAAAAATGGGAAGAGCGTATAAAAATAAACTGACATGCCAATTGTCAGGCTTATATCTTCTCAGGGGAAATGTGGCACAAAATCTTTTGCTTTCATTTTATTGGTCTAAAAATGTATATTCCAGCTAGGTTTGTCACCCTCGTTCTTTCTGTGTAGTTATATTATATACCAGCTCCTTTTTGTGCGATTAACTACGGAAAACGTGACTGGATGGCAAGCCTTTCTCGCTCCCATACAAAACCATACAATTTTTCCAACATTCAAATCGTCCTGAAATCTCAGTCTTATAGGTTATTGGTCTGAAAATTGGTGTTCTAGCTAACTGAAATTTATACGCTTTGATGAGTTGAAGAGAAAGAAGCTTATATGCAGATGAATTAATTGTTCTGTACCTTTTCTGTACTAAATGACACTAATCAAGTGGAATACTGCGGCAAGTTTTATAGAAGACCACGAATTTTCAAATAACTTATTGGTTTTAATGAAACCAGAAAAATAAAACCTCTCAAATTGCGCCTGTCGTTAATTTTTTTGTGGAATGTCCATAAATTGAATGTTTCTCAGGCTCACAAGAGTTTTTCTTTTCGTTACACCAATAAGAGATGTAGAGATACATTGAGATTTTTTCCTACCACAGTAATTTCTGATGTCAAGAATTCAGTGGCATCTTTCTGTGCATTTTCATAGCAGAGTAAGTCGTAGTAACGCCTCAGTCATTAATTCCAGCCAACGCCCTGAATGTCCATGTCATGCATTATTTTTATTTTATTGTCAATAATGTCGTACAAGGAGATGAGATGAAATTTTTCTCTGAATAAAGATATAGATCCGATCCGTGTTTTTTAAGTTGTATTTTCAATATAACATGCCTCGCCGAAGCAACTCCAACACAGTTCATCATCCGCAATGCATTGTAAAGACACTTGAAGTTTCAGGAAAGTACAACCATGAAGGCATGCTTTGTATCGGTAGACTCAAGTATACGGCTCGCTTCACAGTTTAAACAAGAAGGACAGGAAAAACGCTGCTAGACAAACTTGATGTTTTTCATCTTAGACCGAAGAAGGAAATTATTCAAATTATTTTTTCTAAAACTGTATGTAATACGAAACTCGTTGAATTTTGTTTCCTGGTTAAAAATACTGATCAAGGAAGTGTAATCCATGAAAAAAGAAAGAACATGTATTGACTAAAGATATGGTATACTCGGAGATTTCCAAAGAGCCATACACTACCATGAACGTAGCCTAGAAATCGCAAGGAAAGTAGGAGACGTCTCAACAGAAGGAGTGGCGTATGGTAATCTAGGCATTAGCTATGGTAAACTCGGAGATTTCCAAAAAGGCCATATACTAAAAATGGGAGACTAAGTCTTTATTGGCAATGTTTTTAATAACCTTGGAGTTGCCTTTTACTCAATTGGTTCTTTATGCCAATCTGTAGAATGTCATCTACATAGTATAAAGGCATTCAATGATGTAAGGCGCGATCTTGCGTTTAATGATGACTGGAAGGTGAGCTTGCACAATTTGAACCAAGACGTATATGTTAATTTACGGCGTTTGTTTTTAGTGCAAGGCAAGGTTGTAGAGGCTCTTTATCTGCTGAGCAGGGACTGACGTACACAGGCTCTGAATGATCTCATGGAGTTCAAGTATGCATCCAAAAACGCCCAAGCCGAATCTTGCACAGAAATAAAAACTATAACTGACATTTACAGTGACCTTCCTTCCAATACAGTTTTCATTGCTCTCTGGAACCAAGAAATAATTTTTTGGGTTTTACGGAGAGGAAAGGATGTACAGCTAAGAAGAAAACAGATCCCCGATGGCCAAGTTGATGTCGAGAGTTTCTTGGGTACCACACTGAAGGAAATTCATAAAGGAGCTTTTGTACCATACGAGGATCGTTCACTTGAAATAGAAAAATACGAAAATCTTTCAGATGCGAGATCTCCTCCCGGGAAGAAGGAAGATGAATCCTCCATTTACCGGAATAGTGCCTTGCGTTTACTATATGAGACCATCGTGAGTCCTATACAAGATTTGTTACTTGAAAATGAAATAATATTCGTTCCTGAGGGTCCATTGTGTTTGGCTCCTTTCGCTGCATTTATGGACTCAGATTTCAAGTACCTCTTCGAATCTTTCAGAATCCGCGTGATTCCATCGCTGACGAGTTTGAAATTGATCGCAGAATGTCCCGCTGATTGCCAGAGTGGGGTGCTGATCGTGGGTGATCCTTGGATCCAAGAGGTTAATTTTGAGTGGATGAAGTTACGGCAGCTGCCATTCGCACGAGAAGAAGCGTACATGATTGGGCGAATACTTCACACTTCGCCGCTGATTGGAGAGCATGCAACGAAGAACGAAGTATTGAAACGACTATCTTCGGTTGCTTTGGTGCACATTGCAGCACATGGAAGAATGGAAACAGGAGAAATTCTCTTAGCACCAAATCTTTCACCGGTATCACGGACTCATATCGAAGAAGACTTCATTTTAACAATGAAAGATGTATTGAATGTTCAGATGCGAGCGAGGTTGGTTGTGCTGAGTTACTGTCATAGTGCCCGTGGGGAGATTAAGGATGAGGGTGTGGTTGGCATCGCACGGGCATTTTTGGGTGCCGGTGCTCGCTCTGTTCTGGTGGCATTGTGGGCGATTGATGACGAGGCTACTTTGGAGTTCATGAAAAGATTCTATCAGCACTTGGTTAAAGGTGAAAGTGCCAGTGCAGCTCTGAACCATGCCATGAAATCCTTGAGATTTTCTGAGCACTTCAATGCACTGGTTTACTGGGCTCCGTTTGTACTCATTGGTGATGACGTCACATTAGAATTAAGCGGACAAGAGTAGTTGACCTCCTCAGTGAGTAGATTGATCAACGTTTGAAAAAAAAGAATTTACTACCTCTCATTAAAGTTATTTGCAGCTGATCTCCATAAACGTTTGAAATAACAGATGAGAGATCCCTTCCCCGCTATATGTTTGAAAGGTGTTGAAGTTGTTTTAGGAACTATGTTCTTTCTTCACAGAGGCCAAAAAAAAAAAAAAAAACAAAAGAAAACAAAAATAAGAAAAATACTCGGTCGCTACAACACTTTTGTGCATAATTATTTCACACATTTGCTGTTGTCCATAATATTTGTTTGAAATTTACAATATTATTTTACAAGGCTTCAAAGTGAAAAAAAATATATTAACTTTGTAGCCCTCTAAACAGTATTGTACATTTGTTGTTGTTACTCAAACTTGCCTTCCTGATGTTGTTGCGTTATAGCTGCTGAGCGCAGATCTGTGATAAATGAAGAAAAGACAACAGGACCATTTGTGACGGCTTTCATGATGAAGAAATCAACATGAGAAGAAAACGATGACAAGGAACTCGCACAAGAGACTGCAAATAGCTTTTTTTTAATTTTAATTTTGAGTATCATTTGATTAGTAGAATTAATTGTTTTCAGATAAGGAATACAGTGGACTCTCTATAAAATTGTGAATTATTTACCTGACAAAATTGTTAACATTTTTTTGCCGAGAAAAGTTTGTGATTTAAAACAATATTTTAGATTGAATATAATACTTTAGTCATTCTTTATTCTTCCTTGCTGCTTACTTAGAACATTAATAAGCAAACTGGTGAAGAAAGAGAAAATTTGTATCTAAAAAAATTCAATACAATAAGTGTGTAGATAAAATTCTTTCTTTACTACCAGCAAACATATGCCTCATTCTAAGGAACTGTTATTTTCTTTTCTCGATTTATTGGTGATCAACGACATTTATTTCAGAAATTATAACTACTAGAGGATAGGAATAGTAAGAAAAGAAGGAAAAAGCCCAAAAAAAAAAAAAGAAATAAATAAATAAAAGAAGAAGAAAAAAGGAAAAAATCTCAAAAGAAATCAAGCCAAAAAAATTAATATCCTAGATTTAAGCTGTAAGAATGAAATCTCAAACGTAAGAATTACTGTTTCCTTGTGCAATTGAAGCATTGTTTCTCTGTATTTGTTTTTAATAAACTAGGAATGCTGGAAATCACATAAGAATAGTAAAGAGAGCTTAGTGCTCAGAAACTTTCAATCACAATGTTTAATTAGAAATTTTTTCTGCTTAAAATTGAATGGTTTTTATGCCTGATCTCCGTTTTTTAAGATTTTTAAAGTGGTGAAATTACGATAACAAGTGGAGCGATGAATTATGATTTATAAGACTGCAGATGATGGTGAAACTTCTTCCAATACTAGACGCTCCAAGCTTTAGTTAGGTGTGTAATGTTAGTAGGTATCAACTGGCTGCTGGTTACCTAGACACAAAAAAGCATCCCTATCCATGCAGCTTAGTTTTAGTTTTTCAATGTTGGGGAGATTGGATTTTAGTCCTCGAATGCCAAATTGATAGGCAATCATATCAGTTTAACATAGTTTTCCTTTGAATAGTAAGGAGAAACTCGATTATCTGGATTCCTCGATTTTCCAGATTCTTATTCCGAGTTACTGAATTCTTGATAAATATTACCGAGTTAAGATTTCTAAAAACATGCACATGTAACTCGGTGCTAGATGGAAAGGCGCAGCCTCAGAAAGCCAAATAAGCCAGTTTCAACGGTAAATACCATGCTTTGTTTAGTTTTAGAATAAATAATAATTTGTGGCACGACTAGAAAGAGTAACATAGAACCTCAAGGCAACCATGTTTACTGCAATTAGTCTAACTTCTTGTCGTAAAACATTAAATATCTAAAATTAACGGCCCGTTAATGTCACTGTTCCCGAGGAACGTAGCACAACAGCGATATGCACTAAAGGTATGCCCGAAATACTTAACAAACAAAGATAACGACTCAAGATGGTGTTATTGAGGGGAACACTGCCTTGCGGTAGGTTAGTCAATGCGACTTCCGGTTTGCGTGACAAGACAACCTCACTTATCTCCCCAGCACTACGAGCTGAATTGTAGACAGCACGTGTTGGATCGGAAAAGAGTATTGGTTAGCAGGCGATAAACGAAAGCGAAGACGCGAACAAGCTTGGGGGAAGTCGCTGCGCAGACTTAACCGCCACAGATGCATGCAAGGCAATGCATCCCCCCAAGCAAAGGAAAAAGAAATAAGTTCAACTAGGAGCAAAACAACCCGAAACGGTCGCCATCTTGGGAGGAACTGAGTGCAAGACGGACTGCAGAGTTCTGATGTAAAGCTGGTAACAGTCGGAAGACCAGCGTCCAAGCACTTTTATAAGCCAGTCTGGCAAGCCAGCAGCGGCGGAAACCGATGCCGCTCCGATACGAAAGCTATGACCCTTGAGGCATTGGTAGGGAAGACCCGCAAAGCTTGCACTGTCTTGCAGTAGGTGGGAAACAACGTCCCGCGTGAGATAGCGTCCTGATTGGAAGTAGAAAAGTGGTCCTATTTCTGGCCTTGCTAAGAGAAAGTAATCCCGCATAGCCATGACTGCACAGATTGTAGAAGAGCTGCGAGCTACGATGAGGGACTGCCCATGCCTAAAGACGTCGGTTTTGGACGATTTTAGTTGAACTGTCATATATGCTGCGGACATGCCAGATTGGGCTGAAAGGTTATACAATCCGTTGAAAGGTCAAAATGAGGCCTAAACGTACGTACACCTAAGTAGGTAAACTCGCTACAGCAAAGAAAGGCAAAAAACGCTAAAGTAAAAGCGGCCCAAACCATAGAAAAATCCCGGGGACTTAACCACGCCTGGAAGACGGGGCGAATTGACGAAAGCATGCACAGGGTCACCGGCTGGTGACGGATTTTCTTCTCAATTCTTAAAACCTTACGCAAAAGAAGCTTACCCTTAAGAGGGTCATTATACCAGGCGGTAACGTGTAGATTGCGAACCGCAGCTAAATAAAGTTTTATGGTGCTATGACGGACTGACCTAGCTAGATAGGATGTGAAATAAACAGGTGTCCCTTCAGGGGCTGGAAGCACGTGCCCAGTTGGACTTATAAGACGGTTCATTAGACAAAAATTTAAGAAACGCTTTTCGCCGCAGTTGTAGGTTCTGTTCGTGCTCTTGGCAAGGCCCCAGCTGGCGTAAGTCAGGACCTCGTCCCTCAAAGGGTCATTAATGAAGGCGGGATGGTACAAGGACTCCTTTCGGCGGTGGGGGCGAGGGCCTGGAAACGCTGCATCTGAAAGCGGGAGAGCGCGTCAGCAATCTCATTTGAGACCCCTGGGACATGGCGTGCACGCACCAAAACATTGTGTTTCATGGAAATTGGAACTAAGAACCTGACCAAATCCATGATACGGGAAGCCTGGGAATGCCCAGAATTGATAATAGATACCACCGATTCATTGTTGCACCAAAACTGAAGGCGTTTGCCCACGAACGAGGGGTGCCATATAGCACAGGCGACGATAATAGGGAACAACTCTTGCCACTCCATACTAATGCCCTGCCCCTTGTTTAAGCGCAGCTGGGGTGGCCAGCGGCCCTGAAACCACTTTCCCTGGAAAAAACCGCCAAAACCTATTGTGCTGGCTGCGTCGGTGTAGAGCTCCACTGAAAAAAGGAACACCCGTTCCATTTCGTTAGGAAAACCTTCCACATATCGAGGTCCTTGAAAAACTCCGTATAAAGCCTGATGTGATGGAAACGACTGGTGACCCCCCTAGTCAGATTGATAGCGCGCTGAAGGAAGGTCCTGCCCGGGACCACCACCTTACACGCGAACTGGAGGGTACCAATGAGTGATTGAAGCTCCACTGGGCGTTTTTGGAAGGAGGATAGGAGCTCGTTTATCCTGGTGAGTTTGTCCTGGGGCAGGTGGGCCTCTATGCGTACGCTGTCTGAGACAATTTCCATGAATTCAATTACCTGGGAGAGTCGTATGGTTTTAGACGCCACCACAGGGGCCTGAAAACCCGTTATAGGGTACTAAAGCTAGAAAGGCAGGACAGTTTTGAATGTTCCGCAATAAAGAAGTCATCTAGGATATGAATAACATGCTGGAGACCGTAGTTGTTTTTAAGTATCCATTTAAGCCTGTCGGAAAGATGATTAAAGAGGAATGGCGCACTGCGGAGACCAAAGGGAAGGAACGTATCGACGTAGTACTGGGATTGCCAGAAGATACCCAGCAAGCTCCAGTCGTTTGGATGAATTGGTATCAAGCGAAAAGCCGATTTGAGGTCGGTCTTGGCCATGAAGGCACCCCTCCTCAGGAACTGAAGGATACTGATGGCGTCGTCGACCCGGACATAACTCAGGGAAAAGGGGTTGTTCGGAATATAGTCATTGATGCTGGTCCCTTGGGGATAGGAGAGGTGGTAGATTGTGCGCCATTCATTTGAGTGCTTTTTGGGGACCACACCCACAAGGTGGCATTGAAAGTTAGGCAGGGGCGGTGAGGGGTAGGAGCTCGCAATCCTGCCAAGGATAACCTCTTTACGCAAATTCGAGGTAACTACATTAGGGTGCTGGGCAGCAGAGATTAGATTAGGGGAAACCCGGTGTGCACGAGGGCCAGAATAACCAACGTGTGCGCTCTCCCTAAGCATGCTAAGCAGATTAGGCCTGGGGCAAACGTCGAATCTTAGTCGAACTTAATTCGTCGAACGTATTAATTTTGAAATAGGCGCATGAATGGTGCGACGTTTGCCGCAATTAAGTTCGACTCAAATTAATTGGTTCGACTCCAGCATAAGTTCGACTTGCCAAGTCAGATAATGCGACAGTGGTTCGGCGTTACAGCAAACGCCGTTCTAAACACGCGCTGAACTCAATTCATAAATTATGCAAATTACAATTTTTCGTGTTTCATGAACACAAAATATTATTGATTGAAATGCGAGTTGCCTATTTGCAATAAATGCTCAGTGTTTGAGTCTTCTCTTTCTATTTTTCGCAATTAATTGCCAAAGAAAAGCCCGACGAGCACTGTATTTCGGCATTTCGCTTGCAAGTCCTGGCAATAACTTGCCGCGCATCGAGTGAATAGGGACCTTACAAATGCAAGACGGTGACGCCAACGAAAACGTCATTTGAAAGTATAACTTTATTTCATTTGTGCTACTTCCATTTATTTTAACTCATTCAACTTGTACACAAACGACAAACTACCCAGGAACCAAATTGGTAGGAGTACCATTCAAGTTAAGGAAGAGAATTAAAAATTCAATCCCGTGGGTTCACGTTCTCCACAAAACCTTGAATTTGATCATTTCACGTTGTTGTTTTGCAGAGGACGACCAAGAAATGTACGAAATGTAAACGCACGTGCAGAGCGATTGTTTTTGCTCATTAATAAGCCTTTTGTGTTTTGGCGTTGTCGTCGTCGTCGCGGTGGTGTTTTTGTAAGATCCCTAATAGCACAGGGACACGTGCTTATTCCTGTGTTTCACGAAGTGCAACTCGTGAATTAGGGTCCACGCAGGTTCGACGTTTGCTACCACACTGGAATTAAGTCGACTCTTTGCCGAACCTATTTTTAATAAATTCGACGCGACGTAGATCCGACGTTTGCCCTAGGCCTTAGAAACAAACGTTTTATCAGGGTGATTAGCTAATTCTAACTCTAAGCGGTAAATGTCAATGGGTGAAAATACTTTCGGCGTCACATGGCGCCGTAGCTGCTCCACTTTACTTTTTGCCGCGCTCACTGGATGAAGAAGATTTGGGGGCACCGGGGCTTGTGGACAACTGGTGTTGATAGGTTGGGGCAGCGTGGCTACTGGAATAGCAGCGACGGCACACGTGCGGGTAGTTGCAGTTGCGGCGGCGAAAGACGGGGGACTTGTTAAAGTCAAAGCAGACAGTCTGGGTTCGGCGAGGCTTTCTGTTGTGGTCAGCGGAAGGACAGTCATCTTGAATGTGGTATGGACTCGAGCAAACACTGCAATGGGATTTGGCAAGGCCCGAAAAAGTCACAGTCCACAGTTCTAGGTCTACCTTGTCCCAGCTAATGGTCAAATCATAGGCCGCACGGCGACGGAACTATTGGTCGTACGAAAGCCACGCCATACCTTGCAATTTAGTGACGGCCCGACTAATAATTTGCTGGTACTTTATGAGTTCAAGGGCTCTTCGCGGGTAGGCTGTCACAAGCACTAGCATGTAGGTCGTCAAGGCATCAAGCCATTTCTGGAAAGTAGCCATGACGGGTTTCTGCTTCCGAACCATAGTTACCGAGGAGCCCAGGGAGCCTAGGGCCGAGTCGCCTAACCGTAACTGAAGTTCGGGGGGTCTGGGACGGATATAAATTGTCCGGCAACAACAACGCAAGGTCAACGTACTCACCGTGGAGTATTTTGTCCTCCAAATGGTGGTCCGCTGGCCTTGTCAGACCCAAAGGCGAGGCCATGCCAGGAGCACGGGAACGTTGGTCGAGTGGAGGCGAAACGTGGCCATTTTCAGGCTCGCGGAAGGCCACCAAAGCGTTGCTCACGGACTCAGTGACGATCGCTTCGATGGCGGTTCGCTGTGGCGAACTGAAGGACTGTTGTGCAGGAGTAACAGGTTCTTCTGGGTCATCCTGCCCGAACATATCTTCAATCGAATAGGATGAGACGTTGTCCGATAGGGCGCTGTGCCCTTGTTCTGGGACGTGTTCAAGAGTCTCTACGCTCGGTTCTGGATGGACGAGAATTTGCCCGGGGCTCCGGCGACTTACAGCAAGGCGAGGCGCTCTTCGCTGGCGAGATTTTCCTGTCTTTCTCCGCGCTGTTAGATTTCGACTACGGACAGAGCCGGTGGTCCCCGACAGGGCTGTCTTGAGACGGGCGAGGAGCTGCCCTTTGGAGCCAGATATTGGGAGGTTCAGGGCTTGAAGGCGAAGCTGCAGAACCTCGCTTGAAAGGACTGAAAGATGTTCGCGTTGGGCGGATGAGCGATTGGTGGTCGAAGCAACGCGAGGACGAACCATGGTAAAAAACGTTTGACAAATTGATAGCAAATAGTGAATACACTGCACAACAGAACTGCAAATTGAACCTTGAACAGTTTGCTTGGGCTTTCATAGCTAGACAGTGTCTGCTTACTTAGCCAGTAGTTTAAGCTGTACTATACAGCAGCTTGGCTTTACACATGCTCCGTAAAAACTAAAATCTTACTTTACTCTTTCATCGGCAATAATAACGGCGGTGCCACGCAAGAATCGCGGGTGGCATAGATTGTATATTTTCTGCATTAGTTACATTCTAATCAGTGGACTATCGCCTCAGATTGCCTCTAATGATCTAAATAATATCTCAAACACCGCACCGCATCCACACCGCAATTCTCTTCAACATTACTGAAAGCAAAGAACAAGGCAACAGAGATACCTGCCTCGATGAAATTGGCCAAATTGTCCAAACTCGTGCAATATTGGTCTTTGGCTTCTCTACTCTTGCTATCGGGTGACATTTGCCCTAATCCAGGATGGGCATACCCAGTACTGAACTCTCCAGGCCTCAAAATTGCTCATCTGAACATCCGAAGTTTGCCCAAACATCTCGATGAATTCGCTATCCTCATGGCGGACAATCCGTTTGACGTGATGTGTCTCAGCGAAACCTGGCTAAATTCCTCCTGGTCAGATAATGAGCTCCGTATTGATGGTTATAACATCATAAGAAGAGATCGTGACGACTCGCAAAGGGGTGGCGGCACTGCCATATATTACAGCAAGAAATTCATGGCTAGGCAACGATCCGATCTTTCTACTCCAGACATTGAAGCTATTTGGCTGGAGCTAACTCTCCCGAACCGCAAGAAAACCCTCATATGCTCGCTATACAATCTACCTAACGCTGATTTTGATGCGTTTAAAGCAAGCTTGGACAACATTCTGGATCAATCAGCTAGTGAAGGAATCGAAACACTTTTACTCGGTGACTTTAATTGTGATATGCTTCCTAAAAGATTGCCAAGAATCTCTAAAGACCTCATGCTACTACTCAAGACGAGCGAAAAAACTACGAAGCCCCGGCAATAATATTCAATATCGAAACTTTAAACGTTACTCAAGTGAAAACTTTGCTGCTGATTTGCATGAGGCCTCCTGGGAGAAAGTTGACACCAGTTTGTCTGTTGATGACGCATGGACTGCATTTGCTGAAACACTCTACGCAACAGTTGATAAACACGCACCTCTTGCCACAAAGAGAGTGCGCGCTGAAAGTCTACCATGGCTAACGTGTGAGTTAAGGGAACTGATGCGAAAACGCGATTTTCACCACAAACGGGCGCAGAAGCAAAAGACAACTGAAGAATGGGTTAAATATAAAAAGCTGCGAAATAAAACAACTCGCCTCATTAGAAATGCTAAACAAGATTACTACTCCAACTTGATTGAAAAAAATAAGAAAAACTCGTCCAAATTATGGAAAACGTTGAAATCCGTCATTGCTATCAAACCTAAGATGTCAACCATTGAGTCACTTGAGACTGGCAGCGGTGTTATTCAGGATCCTAAGAAGATCTCGCAGAGCTTTGCTAAGTACTTTTCTACTGCAATTGAAACACTGAGACAGCGTATGGTTCCTGTATTATCGGCCCCCGGACCACCTGCAAATCGATCCGCAAACAACTTCAAGCTTTCTCAAGTTAGTGAATCCTTTGTAGCTAATGAACTTAAGAAACTGAAAAGCAACAAATCAACTGAATTACATAATATCCCAGCACGACTTCTCAAGGACGGTGCCGACGCACTTGCTACACCTTTAGCAATACTTATGAACAGCTCGATAAATGAGGGGTCTATTCCCGCAAGCTGGAAACATGCCATCGTAACTCCAGTGTTCAAGTCTGGTTAAAAATCCGATACCTCCAATTATCGCCCAATCTCAGTTCTGCCAGTTTTTGCAAAGATTCTAGAAAAGGCAGTTCACAAAATGGTTTATAATTTCTTACTACAGCACAAGCTCCTATCTTGTTATCAATCCGGTTTCCGTCCACTACATTCTACTGCTACCAGCCTAATCGATATTACTAACACTATCCTACACAACATCGACAAAGGAAAACTTACAGGCCTAGCATTTCTGGACCTATCTAAGGCTTTCGATACCCTCGACCACGATTTACTACTTATGAAACTAGCAGATTTTGGCCTAAGTAAGTCTTCAGTGAATTGGTTCAATGCGTATCTTACTAATAGAACCCAAAGTGTTATCATTAATGGCATGCAATCTGACGCTGAACCCATATTATATGGTGTGCCCCAGGGGTCTGTCTTGGGACCTCTATTGTTCATAATGTATATTAACGATCTACCATCAGTTACGAAGTACTGTAAAGTCCATCTTTACGCTGACGACACCCTGTTGTTTTCTGAAAGCAGTTATGTGCAAGCTATTGAGGCTGCTTTGTCCCAAGACCTCGACCGCGTTGTCGGATGGTTGAACCAAAACTATCTCATGTTAAATCACTCGAAGACCGAAGTTATGCTCTTGGGAACTCACCAAAAATTGAGCTCAGTCCAGTCATTCGCAGTTAGTGTTAATGACACAGATCTTGAAAGGGTATACAAATTTAAATATCTGGGCGTGTTTCTGGATCCTTGCCTAAATTGGTACGAACACATTGATCATATCGGAAATAAAATCTCGTCCCGCCTTGGAATGTTTCGTAGAGCCCGGAAAGTCATCCCAAAAGAAGCTTGCATTACTCTGTTTAATGCTATGGTTCTACCCTTTATTCGATTACTGTTGCGTTGTGTGGGATGGTTGCGGTCAGGGAAACAAGATCTACCTTGACCGTCTTCTCAAGCGAGCTGCGGGAATAATTGCGGGTCGCAAGGCTACTGATACCGATATACAGCAAACATTGAAGTGGCCATCCCTTCAATGCCGCAGAGAATACCAAAAGTGCATACAGGTCTATAAGTGTATCAATGGCTTGGCCTCGGCTTATCTGCTAGATGACTTCCACTCCTCGGAGCAGATCCATAACTACAACACTAGGAACAAAGACCTTATTCGCCTGCCTCTTGCCAAGACTACTAAATTTCAAACATCTTTTAAGGACAAAGCCGCCAAATCCTGGAACACTCTTCCTCGTATCTTACGTCATGATCAGTCTCTCACTAGTTTTAAACTGAGAGTCAAGAAACATCTAAATCACCTTAGTTAATTTCTCACCTTCATGAACTCTTTGAATGACTTTTGCTTTCAATTCTATATTTGATTATTTATTCTTATTATTTTGTACAGATCTCCATTTAAACCAGCTACGCTGAATTGGAATTTCTGTTTAAATAATGCATATAAATAAATAAATAAATAAATAAATAAATAAATAAATAAATAAATAAATAAATAGATGTTTTTTACACTTAATTCTGGTGCTGTGGTAAGACAGCGCGTAAATCTCATTCAAAGACGATTCATCTTATGATAAGACGACTTTCTTCTTATTTATACGATGATGGCGTCTTAGATTAAGATGATTTTTTCTTAGATTCAAAGTGCTGTGGTAAGTCATATTTTCATCTTAACTCAAGATTTGAACAATCTTATTCTAGATGCTTTAGAATCTCAACTGATTTAAGTTTCGAAGCAAGGTATAAATCTAACTGCAACGGTCACTACATTAAAAAACTGACAGAGAGCGTTTAATACCATTAAGCTTGAACATGATATATGGAGCAACGAAAACACAACGAATTTCAATCCACAGTACTTTATTACACCAAATCTAATTTAAATGAGACAACTTATCGAAATCAGATTACCGTAAATTCACCGGAAAACAGAGGCCGGGCCGCGGCCAATAACTACTGTTTTGTTGGTCTTAAAGTCTTTTAAATCATAGAGACCTCTAATAGCAGGGAATGCAGATTGTCACTACACTCATTCCTCTGATCGGTGATGCAGTAGAATTGTTGGACTCATCTTTGGTTTTCAATAAAAAGCGACAGTAATTTCTTCATTTCCATTTTCAATCTTCTGTCTCGCGCATGCCGTCAAATTCGTGAAAGTTTCCACCTTTACCGGGGCTTTAGCCCGTATTTGATGTCCAGATGTCTTGTTATTTGAATATTGCAGTTGCTGTCTCGAAATTCTTGTAAATTCTCCACTTTCCGCTGCTTGATCATGAGGAGTATATTAAATCAGCTTGTTCTAAACAAGGTGAGAGTTTGTGTTGGATCAAAGCTCCAGACTCCGTGTCTGCAGAGTTTGGTTCAAAATCAACCAATCTGAAAAGAAGTCCTGCTTCCTATGAGGTCTGCATTTTTTAAAATAAACCAATCAGGAAGGGCTTTCCAAAATTTGGATCCTTTTGTGTGTAGCCTGCGTAGCAAGCGTTTCCGTGCTGTTTCCGAGCAAGGACCGCGCGAAAAATGGCGTTTTCTATTTCTTCCATGTTAGCCTTTTTTTTATTTATTTATTTTCTTTTTTACCGAGAACTAAAATGGTGAGAGTAGAGATCGGCGTATTAAATCGCCGATATCTGGCATGTCAGATATCGGCGATTAAATTCGCCAAGTGTGCCCGTTCCCGCGATTTTTTTACGCTCATCGCTGCGAATTGCCAGTAAAGTCAATCAGTCAGGTTGGGCGGTTTTATCACATGAACAACGCCGCGATCGCCGAAAAAAAAATCGCCAGGTGTGTCCGCATCAATCGGTGGCGAAAATCACTTGCGATTTTCGCTGCGATCGTCGTATAAAATGCCGGGTGTGTCGCCAACTTAAGGCGTATTGCATCTTACGTAGGATGGCAGTATCTTATAGCCTGCTTCGGCGTCTTAAAATTTCCACAAGACCAAAAAACGTCTTAAAATAAGGACCCCATCGACTCAGATTAATATAATTAAGACTGGTCTTTCTTAAAGTAAGATGCCTCAATGTTGATAAAGATAAGCGCTTCTCAAATGAAGACGATTTAAAGACAATATTTAAGACGATCTTTTATCTTATATACTAACTGAGACTCCGATAGTCTTCATTTAAGGTCTCCTGTGTTAAAATAAGGTGATCACCGTCTCAATTTAATGTGGTGGTGGTCTTGCATAAGACGGGAAACGTAAGGTAAAATCTTAGTTTAAGATTTTAGTTCTTACGGAGTGTACTTAACAAGTTATGAATGAGGCCTTAATACTTTCGGCCAATGCAAATAAATGTTACAATAAGCTAAGGACAACAAAGCCATAATGTTGTGAGCTAAGCCACAACAAAACTATTGATTTTGCTGATCTTGGAAGCATGACTACACAGTAGCTCCATTGAAAACAACCCGCCATGAATGGCTCACTGAGAACGAGTAACGCACGCGAGTCACGTTCCATTAACAATATTTTACTGATCTGTCCGTAAAATCTAATTTTACCTTCGCAACGAAAAAAAGTATTTTGAGGTATGTCCAGGAGTTAAGAGCGTGTCCATGAGAGGACCAAGCAGTGGTGATACATGCCATCTCACCGATTTAAATGAAACTTGGCCAGATTGAAGGGCCCACCTAATAACTTCAAAAGCCAAAGTGGTTTGATATTTGGAATTTTCCGGGGAGAATTAGACCACCCCTCCTGCTTTTTTACAAAAATTGCCATAAAAATTACTCTAAAAAAGGGTAAAGTGAAGGGCCCCTATAGCTTGTAGAATTTATCTAATTCTATTTTGGCTCCACATGAGCATAAGTACATCCTTCGTGAGTTATGTGCAGGAGTATCAGGTTATTTGATTAATTACCTGTCAATCAATGTAAGTTAATAATTAACTAGGTAAAATAGCATATCAAAATATGGTGATTTTGTGGCCAAATATTTTCAATGGCAAAATCTTCCCCAAAAAGATACAACTATCATGGTTCAGTTCTATCTTTGGCCTAACCAAATCAATAAAAAAATTTTGGGACCTGCTATTTTCAGCGCATATGACAAGTTCAAACCCTGCACATCTTGCACAAGATTTTGGATTAATACAAGCCCATAGTCGCAGCAGAAAACAACTTGGAAGCGAATTAAAGGGTCCCTCCCACTCATTTCTATTAGTTATTGATCTAATGACTCTTTCGTAGATGACATGATAATAATATTTGGAATTTTCACAAAAATTATGCGAAAACTGATAATTGTAGGAGTCGAAAATCAGCATTCACAGTTGGTTTCCCCTGATAGCGCGAGAAAGTTGTAAGTTTTCGCTTTACAAGCCCAAACAGAATATCCACTCATAATCTTAGCATGGTTTTAAAGACTTTTATTCCATAATCTAACTACAAAATCATTCGGATCTTATTAAACAAATGGTCCACACAGAGTAGTTGTTGACAAACAAGTAAAACGTGACCGCATTTTGGGTTAGATGTCGCCTCAAAGTCGAAACGTATACCCTTACTATCCCATAAAATAGAATTATTTCTGTTTTTTTCAGAGCAATACCGAAGATGTGAGTCTTTAAATCAGAGTGGCAGCCAAAAATAGGTAAGCTTACTTACATTATATCAGCAAGACTTGAATCCGTTGAGCTGTTTACTTCCCGAAGTGTGATCCGACGTCTCTCTATTTCACGTAGTCTATCGCGTATATTTAAACCTCAAACACCTCTCCATATCGCTTTAATAAGCGCATCTTCCTCGGCTTTCTCACTCAGAAAACCTGCACCGCGTGCATTTTGGGCGAACTACAAACCACAACTATATTTCACGGTTTTGGGCAACACGATGGATCCACATTCCAGAGCGTATTGCGTGACTAACCCGTGCCTCACCGTCGGTCGGCGGACACAGTGGAATTTAACTTGTTTTTGAAACGAAATACGTGAACAGATACTATCTGTTTCGATAATCAAACGAAAATGAGGAGATATATGTGACAACTATTGACTATTTCATGATTTTGTGTGCTGGTTAATATCCTTTTCTGTACATAAGACATACCTTCATCAGTCATAAGTGATTTGTTCATCCGCAAAGTAAACACAAGGTGCGGTGGAATTTTCCCGGGAAATTTCTTAGGTGTCGTCCACACGTATCCGGAAATTTGTGAAAACGCAAATTTTTTTTTACGAATACGGCTTGCGTCCACACGTATCCAGCGTATTTTCCGGCCGCATCCGGAAATTTTTGAAAACGCTCTCCAGAGTGGAAATTTTTTTATCCGATACGAATACGTATACGTGTGGACGGTCGTATCCGGAAATTTTTGAATACGCTTTCGTCATTCTCTTGGATCCAGTCTTCACGACGAGCATTATAAACAAACATGGCGTACAGCAAGCCGGGTTGTAGCTTCTTTGTTAGATGCTCTGATTTCTAGTTTGATATCATGCGTTCAGATAAATGCAGCTGCGATAAATTTACACAACCAATACATTAGAGATCGACAGGATGTTTTGAGATTGTTATTCTGGATGCAACCAAGAAGGACAAGCGCATAGTGGGACAATTTAATCAGTGGCACAACGATCGAAGAAGAATGGAGAGAGAATTTTAGAACTGCGAACTAGAGCAAGTCAGAAAATTTCCGGATACAATCGGATACGTATGGACGGCTGAAAACGATTCGAATACGCTGCGTGTGGACGCGAAAATTTTCGCATCCGCAAAAAAATATTTGCGGAAAAAAAAATTTCCGGATACGTGTGGACATGGCCTTAGTGTTCGCATCGGACGTTTTCGGCTACTAGGGTGCTATCTTGTGAAAATTCACTTTGAGCCATTCATAGTTGTTTGTGAGACAGTAAAATTGATCCTTTGTACAGCTCATAGCAAGTGTGAACTAATTCAAGGATGACTGGCAGTACTTGTTACTAGTTATAATATCTGTCAGTTAGTACCCGCGGTGTGAGTGGTCAATTTTGCGAGCCGTGAGTGCTAGTGGTCACTGTACGGCCCGCCGCTAAATTTGAAAGTTTAACCGCGGAGATATAACAAATATTTTACTGACCTTGTTTTCTCAGTCCGTACTTTAAGTTACGGACCCTTGTCTTTAAATGTATTTTTAGTAGCAGTTCACGGCTGGTTCGCTATACAGACAAATGTATGGAAAGTTCAAAACACGACTGGACGCTTTCTGGCACAGCTACATCCCTCCAATGAAAATTCTCGAAGGAAGTGTCCAAGCAGTCAATTTTTTCTGCTGTAATCCTACTGCAACTTAATTTCAAATTATCAAGTTTTTGGAGCGTCAACATGATCAGGCCTTTACCACCTGGTCGATTAGTGGGCATTTTGTGTAACATAAAAGGCATAAATTCCCTGGCAGGTACGCCTTTATACGCTGTGTATACAATGTCTCATCTTTTTCCGGTTGATTTATAATCCCAGCGCGAAGAAAAGACAAGGGTCTGTAACTTAAAGTACGGACTGAGAAAACGAGGTCAGTAAGATATTTATTATATCTCCGAGGTTAAACTTTCAAATTTAGCGGCGGGCCGTACAGTGACCACTAGCACTCACGGTTCGCAAACTTGACCACTCACACGACGGGTACTAACTTACAGATATTATAACTAGTAACAAGTACTGCCAGTCATCCTTGAATTAGTTCACACTTGCTATGAGCTGTTCAAAGGATCAATTTTAATGTCTCACAAACAACTATGAAAGGCTCAAAGTGAACTTTCGCAAGATAGCACCCGGGTAGCCGACAAATTTCAATGCGAGCACCTTGTGTTTACTTTGCGGATGAACAAATCACTTATGACTGATGAAGGTATGTCTTATGTACAGAAAAGGATAACTAGCACACAAAATCATGAAATAGTCAATAGTTATCACATAATTATATCTCCTCAGTTTCGTTTGATTATCGAAACAGATAGTATCTGTTCACGTATTTCGTTTCAAAAACAAGTTAAATTCCACCGTGTCCGATGACCGACAGTGAGGCACGGGTTAGTCACGCAATACGCTGTGGAATGTGGATCCATCGTTTGGCCCAAAACCGTGAAATATAGTTGTGGTTTGTGGTTCGCCCAAAATGCACGCGGTGCAGGTTTTCTGAGTGAGAAAGCCGAGGAAGATGCGCTTATTAAAGCGATATGAAGAGGTGTTTGTGGTTTAAATATACGCGATAGACTACATGAAATAGAGAGACGTCGGATCACACTTCGGGAAGTAAACAGCTCAACGGATTCAAGTCTTGCTGATATAATGTAAGTAGGCTTACCTATTTTTGGCTGCCACTCTGATTTAAAGACTCAAATCTTCGGTATTGCTCTGAGAACAATAGAAATAATTCTATTTTATGGGATAGTAAGGGTATACGTTTTGACTTTGAGGCGACATCTAACCCAAAATGCGGTCACGTTTTACTTGTTTGTCAACATGCAACTACTGTGTGTGGACTATTTGTTTCAGTTTCAGTGCCGAATGATTTTGAAGTTAGATTCAGGAATAAAAGTCTTTAAATCATGCTAAGATTATGAGTGGATATTCTGTTTGGGCTTGTAAAGCGAAAACTTACAACTTTCTCGCGCTATCAGGGGAAACCAACTGTGAATGCTGATTTTCGACTCCTACAATTACCAGTTTTCGCATAATTTTTGCGAAAATTCCAAATATTATTATCATGTCATCTACGGGAGAGTCATTAGATCAATAACTAATAGAAATGAGTGGGAGGGACCCTTTAATTCGCTTCCAAGTTGTTTTCTGCTGCGACTATGGGCTTGTATTGAACCAAAATCTTGTGCAAGATGTGCAGGGTTTGAACTTGTCATATGCGCTGAAAATAGCAGGTCCCAAAATTTTTTTATTGATTTGGTTAGGCCAAAGATAGAACTGAACCATGATAGTTGTATCTTTTTGGGGAAGATTTTGATATTGGAAATATTTGGCCACAAAATCACCATATTTTGATATGCTATTTTACCTAGTTAATTATTAACTTACATTGATTGACAGGTAATTAATCAAATAACCTGATACTCCTGCACATAACTCACGAAGGATGTACTTATGCTCATGTGGAGCCAAAATAGAATTAGATAAATTCTACAAGCTATAGGTGCCCTTTACTTTACCTTTTTTTAGAGTAATTTTTATGGGAATTTTTGTAAAAAAGCATGGGGGGGGGGGGTGGTCTAACTCCCCCCGGAAAATTCCAAATATCAAACCACTTTGGCTTTTGAAGTTATTAGGTGGGCCCTTCAATCTGGCCAAGTTTCATTTAAATCGGTGAGATGGCATGTATCACCACTGCCTGGTCCTCTCATGGACATGCTCGTAACGCGGCGAGATCGAAAGAAACTTGGATAAGGATAGGGATAGTCTTTTGTTGAAACTACAAAAATTGCAAAATTACTTTAAAAGCGAATTTTAAAACGTTGCAGCTGTAAGAAAAAGTCAGTTTAACTCCTCATGACAACCGACGTGCATGGAAATGCAATTAACGATCTTGCGTAACCATGAAATTTTTAAATATTGTCACGAGCAAAATGGAAAAATTACAAAAATTCAAAAAAAATCACGTTGAAAAACGGAAAGCCTGGCCATTTACTTTTTTGTACGGCTACCGTGAGAAATATCTTTAGAATATAAAAATGGCAATTCTAGTAAAAGTCTAATAAAATTTTTTTGGGGTGCGTTCAAACCTGATTAAAGATTGTTTTTTTTTTAACTTTTGGTATGGTAAAACAAATTTTCTATGCTTTAATTTGAGGTGGGTGCAAATGCTGCATTTGGCTCACTCTTTTTTTTCCACAAGGTCTAAAAAAGCCTAAGTTTTATGAACATGACCCTTCCCTGAATTCCTAAGTAAACGTTCGAAAAATGGCATCCTTGGCTTCCTGAGTTAGGAAAATCCTATCGCTATAAAGATTCTAGCGGTAGGACCAAGTACAACCTTTTGCATGTAAACTGAATACAGAAAACATATGGCGCTAGGATGATCCGCCTTCTAGGATCTTCTTTTTTTCATGTAAACAGCATTTTAGGTATTTTAGGTGACAATATCGGATCACATTGTAAAATCGACATAACATAGTTATTTTAGAGCTTAATTTAACTACCGTGGTCATTCAGTGTCCATCGCGCGCCTATTTACAAGTGCACTTACAAGTAAAGGAGATCGTTTGTCGCAAGTGCGCTTAATCACTCTTTTCCCCAACCACGATACGATGTCAAAACTTTATTAACTCTTTAAGCTCTAACGGTGAAAAGCATCAAAGTTCTCCTTGTACTATCCATGCTTATTCAACCTCTGAGGTCATGATAATTAAGAAAATCACCCTAGGTGAATTTTCTTGATAGTTAACAACTTCTCCTTGGTACTTATACAAGAAACGTATGGGGACAAGGCAGGAGAATTTGTTCTCTGATATTAGGTGTTAAAGGGTTAATAATATATAGGTTTTTCATACGTGTGTAGCCTGATTCTGAATTTCATTACTTCAACTGTAGACTACGAGTAGTCCCTCATTTTTCTTGCCTTTTCTCGTGTGGGGTGATTTTCACGCGCGCTCGCGTTTCGCTCGCCCTACTATCCCTGAGGAAAAATGGAGGACTACTCGTAGTCTACTTTAACTGTCGCATTATTTCAAACTAAGATAAGCAAAACAACAATAACTCTCACGTCACTGGACAGCTGCTAACGACCAAAATTGTCCGTTTTTTGATAAAAGCATGAAACTTTGCCAGGCTACTTTCATCCCTAAGGCAAATATCCAAAGATATGGAGCCAGCTCGTATTAAGCACTGGAGCTGCGTACAGTGCATGTTCTAAATCATAGCTGCATGAAAACGAGGCTGATGCAAATGATCGAAATTTCGGTGCTGTTTCCATGTGTAAGCAACCTTTTGACTTTGGACCGTGTCTTTGCCATCTATGACAGTTTGCCCAGTCACGTGACTGCTCAGGATTGTTCTACTGAATTCTTTTTTTATATGTGACTTAGAAAAAAACCTAAAATTATAACAGCTGGCTGAACTCGGTGTAAATTGGGATACGTAAGGCGTGAAAAACGACAACAACTGAAAATTTGTAATGTGTCTTTTAATCAAATTCCACTGCTGTTTAGATTCACTGAGTACTACATTCAACACATTCAACCTGAAGAGTCTCTTTTAAAAATATTTCGTAGTTGCGCCTGTCAATATCACATGCTAATTTGAAGTACAATAGATGCTGCTGCTCAGAAGCAACAATTAACGTTTCTTAGCTCCAGTTACCACAACAGTTGCACAAGCCTGTGCAAGCCAAGCTTGCCTTCACACACTTGCATCGACCTGTACACCTAGTCTTGCTGCGGCAATGGATCAGTTTGCAGCATGTGTCCTTCATCTGCGGCAGAGTTGTCCACACTGGTGTCCGAAAATTGTCGTTATACTGCCATCCCCATTCAGAAGGGCTTGGAAGTACTGGCTGCTTAAGAAGTGCTTGGGCCCAAACAAACCCACCTTGATATACAGAACGCTTGGTGTGCTGCTGAAGTGCTGCTTTTGTTGGGGGAATTTTGTCTGGGGTTCTTGACTTCTTCGAGAACAGTTCTTGTCTGGCCTCGTTAACCTCTGTTAGGTTACTTGTGCGGTCATAGAGGAGGACAACAAAACGCTCGATCACGGCCATGCAAGCGTCACTGATGACTTCAGGTAACGAGGTCAGGGATAGCAGTGTAGGTATAAGCTCGGGAATACACCCCACACGTCCCATGCTGTCTTCTTGCCTCTACTAGCAAAGAAAGAAACTGTATCGCATCCAGTAAGTGCATGGAACATGGGTAGAACAAAATTTCTCTCTCGCCCCAATGTTGCAGCAATGGTATGGGCAGCAAGGTTTTGCAGTTGTTTTTCTGAACCATATGTAACCCACAGCTCCTCTACAGGGATGGTGCTAACAACGGATACAGCTAGAACAACCACGTCTGTATCGTTGATCTTGATCACTACTATTCGATGATCGAGAAAGCTGGCATCCAAGACGTGTAGCAAAAGTCGCTTGTCTGCCTCTTCGTGGGTACATGGTGTCAGCATGGTCAAATCCGTTCGGTTGGTGTATGACAAGACACTCTTTCCAGAAGTGCTATACAGCTCCTTGCCATCGGGTATCTCCATAGTCCCTACGTAGTTTGCTAGCAGTAGGAACAGCTCATTCTTATTCTCGTCAACACGAAGGAATCCTTTCCAGGCTGAGGGGATTCGCGTTGATGACGTGACTTTTGGCCAATGACCTGTGCCTCTTCTTTCGCGGGCTGCTTTCTTCAGGGAGCCTGCTCTATACACATCCCATACCAGATCTACTCGCTTTGCAGACTGGAGCTGTCTTGCAATATGAGGACCGAAAGCTGTCTGGCAGTGCTATTCAAGGGTACGTACCGTTCCCGGAGGCAGCATCTGAACGATTACGGCTCCATCCAGTATGATTGCATCTGGTGTTGGCTCATCTGCTTCTGGGGTTAGAATGTTTTTAAGACACTTAACAAGATCTGACTTCTGTCCTTCTCTAAGATTTCCCATTTAAGAAAGGGATGGTGGCCATGGCTGGTTTTCAAATTGAAAAAAAAGCTCTTTAAGATTTCCATCTCAACTCTGACATGCGATGTAAAGTCTAGAGAAAAGGGCACAATCCTCTTTCAGAAGCCCGATCTTTTCCTTCTCCTTGGTCACGACTTTCTTGTTTGGGGTATTGAATGTTGGCAGTTTATTCTTTTTAATGGTGTCTGTTGCCAGCTTGCTCCTGTCGATAAATCGTTCCTTCACGAACATGTTAAAATTGGACCTCTCCGATCTTGGCAACATTCTGCACAGTGTTAACGACGGTCTCGTCTACGACATCCTTTGTGTGAACTGCTATTAGATCTTTACTCTCTTCAGTAAAAGTATTCCCAAGCTCTTCGAATGATGCGACTACGATCAAGACATCTCTAGCGAAGGCGGTTTGTGTAGCTGGTGTTTGTTGATGATGTTGATACTTTGGAACTGGCGTAGAATCTTCTAATTCTTTGATCATCCTTGCAACGTCCGGCCCACCAACCATCCATCTTCAAAGCGCTGCGGGATTTTCGGTTAACGACTGCTCCCCCTTCACCCTTTACTTCGGAAATCACTTGCTCATGGGCCTAGTCTAAAGCAATGGAGGAGAATACTCTCTCTGTTTTGTGTACCACAAACGACCCATTACAAAACCTCTGGAGCACATCTAGATGTTGGACAGGAAGTTCACACAAGTCCCGGATATGAATAGAAAGCCACCTTGCATAATTGGTTTGGTCCAGGGCAAACATCCAAGGTACAACATTGGTCAGGGCATGGATAAAAGCCCGTACAAGCTGCAGACAACAAATCTCCAAAATGGACAACTAGACCACACTAAAGAAACTGTGGGCCCTTCTTAGACATTTCTTCCTTCCAATCATCAAAGGACTTTGCGTCTTGACCATCACTTTCAGTGAGAGACATATTCCTGGTAGGCCTTCTGCTGGAGAAGATAAAGACTGGCGGACGTTACTTGATGGCAGCCATCAATCTAGATTCTACCTTATTTCTCCAAAAAATATTTATTCTCCGTAATGAAAATTATCTCTATTTAATGAACCTAAGATTTTTCAGGTGAAAAGTTACAGCAAAGAAGTTATTTACCTAGGATGACTGCAAGTTCTCATGGCGGCTGCCATACTTAAAACCGCAAGTAGACTATGCTCTAGTTCCAAAGCTCACGCACATACAATTGAAGTACAGTAATGATTATACCATAAGAAAATATTCAACAAGATTAATAAAGTAAGTAAGTAAGTAATTTATTTAGTGTCAAATACACAGGGGATGGTCTCCCAGTCCCCCGAGCCACAGGCTCATGATATAAGTGTTTGACAGTATAAAAAAAAAGATAATAACTACTAATTAAATTAAAAAGTAACATCTAAATATGAATAAATAAAAATAAATCGGGTCAGAGGCAATTGCTGCATTGACAGCCGTTAAAATTTAACTTAGTTAAAAGTCTCCGAAAGGATGATGCATTAGGTGCGTTTTTTACAGCAGATGGCAACTGGTTCCAGATGTGTGAGATCATGTACGCATATGAGCCATGAAGGAATCTACTATTGTATGAAGTTTGTACAACATTTAGACCATTGCTTCTAAGATTATATGGTGTAACTCGGGATTTGAATAAATTGGCTACATAGCCTGGACCATTCTCCTTGAAACATTTAAAAAATATCATCAAAGATTGTTCTATGCGTCTATGTTCCAATGTATTCATGTCTGCCATCCTAAGAATTGATTCATAATCAGTACTTTTCCCCATGTTCATTATAGTTCGTAGACCATAATAGTTCGCATCTTCCAGTTTCTTGTTAAGTGTTTTACCTATACCCATAAGTAAAGAGTTGCAGTATTCAAAATGTGATAATACAAAGCTCTTATAAAGAAGCAACATAGTGTTTGCCGGTACTAAGCGCTTAAGGCGGCGAAGTGCGCCTATCTTAGAATATACTTTCTTCAGCATGATACTTATATGTTCTTTAAAAGATAATTTGTTATCTAAACATATTCCTAGGATCTTTAAGTGGTTGTTAATATCAACGGGGGTGCCGGCAAACTCCAGGTCATATCGATAGGATGAGTCATCGATAGGATGGATCATCGCTTGGGTCTTTTCCTCGTTAGCCTGTAGATAGTTAGAGGCAAACCAGGAAGATAGCTTTGCCATGTCTTGGTTTAATAAATGTTGAAGAACAACTGGGCTATAATCCGCCGTATATTGAGTATATTAATAACGGAAACGTTGCATTTTATTGAGGACTTGTTATAATCCAGCTTACATGTATTGGAGGCAAAATTTTCAAATAAAACGGGAACTTGGTGTACTATCTGTTGTTTTGTAAATAGGCTGTGTTTTAACTATGACTTAGCAATTTGATTCAGCTTGAATAATTAAATTGAATTATTGTAATATAGTTATTTTTCTTTCACTTTCTAGCTCGCAGAGTTGATGTTTCTAACTTTCGATATCAGTGTCTTTTATTGATTGAATAAAGATTATTATTATTATTATTATTATTATTAATAGTAGTAGTAGTAGTAAGAGTAGCACAGGGCACCAATGTTAGCATCACATGGTCTGCGAGATAAAAAATCTTATGAAATAATGACAATTTCATGGGTAAAAAAAGATGCAAGGAACGAAAAACAAATTCCGCAATACGGTTTGTCCGTTAAAATACGATTACGTGGTTGATCACGTGACATGTCACGCGACTAAACATAACCCTGTGATTGACGTGGAAAGGCTTCGCCTCCTAATTCAATGCAAGTAGTGAGGCAAGAATAAAAAAAAATGCGACTTTTATTTTCCATTATTTGTCTAAGCCTCGTTTTCACGCAACCGCGATTTGGAGCATGCCCAGTACATGGCTGCAGTAGTTTATTTGAGCTGGTTCCATATCAAGAAATGTTCACTTTAGAGACGTAAGTGTTCTGGCAAAATTTCGTGCCTTTATCAAGAAACGACCAATTCGACCATTTTTTGGTCGTTAGCAGTTAGACTAAACCCCCTGATTAAGACGGTATGTTTTATGATTGTAAATGTTAACAGATGTTGCCGAGAAATAAAACCTTTCTTCTTGGAAACAACATTGCTTTCACTTTCTGTGAACAACGGTGTAGTGGGAATGCAGATCTCAGAACGATTCTGTGGCCAAATAGTTAGGGCAGCATTTTTCTTTGACAAGAGAACTTGCTTCACATTGCGTGTTTCCCATCCTTGGCGTATAAATTTAGCATGTCAACTGTTCTACAAATATAACAAAATGCGAGAAAATAGCAATCTTTTTGAGGATGGCAGGTTTAAAATTAACCTATCACTTTATCGAAAGGAAACGCTTAGCAAGCCAATGTTTTTAAAAGTTATTTTCTTCAACAAGAAAATTTTCTTTGTATTATCTCTCCCCACTTCGGAGGAACTGCGATACTGCAATGGAAACCAGTTAGAAAATTGAAACTAACTAGCATTCCATCCAGGAGAGTGGCAAGGAAAGAGGTTCTTCTACTTCCTTTAAGCCTGAAAGAATTGGAAGGTGTTGTTAAAATGGCTGACCCTCTCGGCTCGAGTCAACTGTTTAAAGCACGTTATTAAGACCTTGCCGGACTTACCACGAAGACCTCAAAAATAACATTATTTTGGCTCACCATATACTCGCCACTGTCTATCATCTTGCGTTAAAGAATTTGAAGCATTTATTAACCAACGTCTTTTCCGCGCCCAGCGCCAAGCTTGTATGCAAAGACATCGGTTGTGACGTGAATAACTGCATTTTACATGTAAGAATTTTGATTTCAAAAAGTTCTAGTCGGGTGCCCCCGTGATCCATTTATTCTGTCCTT
Source organism: Pavona decussata (assembly GCF_977016875.1). NCBI lineage: Eukaryota > Metazoa > Cnidaria > Anthozoa > Scleractinia > Agariciidae > Pavona > Pavona decussata. Next base: position 2,675,720 of record NW_028145490.1, read on the forward strand.
CCATTTGAGAATTTGAAGCCACTGATACACTTAAAGAACAGTCGACTCCCGATAACTCGAACCCACGCTAACTCGAAACTCGCTCTAACTCGAACCAAAATCGATTTCCCCTGGATTTGTGTTATACATTTACCGTAATTTTATCCTCGGTAACTCGAATCTTCCGCTAACTCGAACTAATTTTCGTTTCCCTTCAAGTCATTTTCTATATAATTTTACCCTCGATACCAAATTCGAACCATGTTTAACGTTTGTCAAGACGTGAAAGGTTAAAACTATCAGTACCGTAGTCCAAAACATTAAATTTCTTTGGAAGCAGCCGTGAATTCTTTAGGTCTTTTCTTGCAATACACAAAACGTGTCAGTCCAGTTCTAATTTTGGTTTCCCTGTTTTAGGGTACATTTAACTACAGTAATTGTATCTTCATAAATCTTTGCTGCTTAAATTTTTCTCCTTAGAAACCTTTCAAGGACAATCGAAAGTAAAGCATCAAGCAGTATTAACTGACTATTTCTCGAAAAAGTAAATCGTATGAACTCTGTTTCAGTAGCCCGACGTTGCTCTCTTTAAAACCTGCAAAGTTCACAGTACTTAGTCTTCTCCTGCTGCTTTGCTTTGTTTTGTTTTACGTTAAGTTCTCAGATTTATAATTTAGAAATGTTGTCCCATTTTCACTTGACTTCTTTACAATTAAATTTGATTAGAATGTACAGTGTGTGAATAGAAAGATGCAGTAAACACCATTTTTTCCTTATTCCCGGTCATTTGTCCTCAACTCCCGATAACTCGAACCTTTCTCAATTTCCGTTTAAGGTTCGAGTTATCGGGAGTCGACTGTATCAATGTCAGACCGTAAGGGGAGAGGGGGAAGACCGAGCAAGGCCGGCCTGTGAACAGAGCAGAGATGTTCTGTTCATTGCCTCGCTACAGGACATCTGTGTACCGTCAGTAAACTCACTCTACCTCATTAAAAATTTGATAAAAAGTCCACTGAAATAGCCAAAAGTACCCATTACGGGTAATAATATTGCTTTCGAGCCCCCTGATTTTAGCCAGTACGTCTAAGTATTATTTAACCAGTTAAATGGTATGTGCATATTAGCGTCTCGGATTACATTTACGTGTACTTCACATCGAACTTTGATCGCGCCGATCACTTTGTCTCAAATTAGTTATTATTCTATGTTTAGCTTAGTTTTTATGTCGTCTCCACAAGGAAAATGTCCTGGGTGCAAGACCCAAAAAGCAAGCCACCAGTTTGTTTCTCCCGGAAAGAACTGTCCCGGCCCAAGTTAGGACACAGATGTCGAAACTTGGTCTCCGGATACCGAATCAGACGAGCCTTCCACGTCTGTTCTCTTGGCGGCGATCCAAAATCTTTCCTCGCAAATGGAGAGCCTTCGAATGGAGCACAATGACTTAAAGAAACGAATTAAATCGCCACAGTCCGCTCCTGTCCTCGCGGCTATCCAACAGGCACAGGATTAACCAAACGAAGACTCGCCCACAACAACCACAGCAAGGGTTTCATCAACAAGCGGTCTAGACAAACTCGCGCAGGCGGCCGCTAAGGGTGAGTACATTGACTTTTGCGATTTTTTATTCACGCTTAGCGCGTTCTCGTCGACTCCAGTGCCATTCGCCCACGCCAACGTGCTCCTTGCATAAGGCGATAATAGCATCACATATGTAGTCAAAGGGACGCTTAAACGCCATATTGATTTATTTGACACGTGGCTGCAAGTATGGAACGTGTGCGAGAAACTGATGATGGCTAAACAACTCAACCGCTTCACCAAGCTCTAGCCTCATATCGCGAGCAAATTCAGTTTTCTTATCGCACATTTCGCTGGTCCCCAGTTTATATGTTCGATATCCACTCCCGTTTGGCATATGCAAAGAAGCTGCAGCACGACTCTGGCGTTCGTCTCGACATTCTGGACACAACGCTGTACGCTACCGTCCTAGACACCTCTGCCCTACACCCTCACCCTCGCCAATGCGCTCGATGTAACTCCTTTGACCATATGGTCAAGGACTGTGTATTTCCCGCGTCGGACCAGATGGAGGAGACTTCGACGCAAAAAAACATTCGGAATTGGCCCCAGGAACCCCAGAACTCCACATGTAGCACGCTTGCTGGTACTCCCGTTCGGGCCAGGAAGGTTGCAACCTCTTTCAACGAAAAGCCTGTTTCCAAGGGCCCAAATGCAAACGAGCACACGTTTGCCAAAATTGTAGGGGGGACCACCCTAAGGCCGATTGCGCAATCGCTTCCTCGAATAAAGTCCCCGTTTCCTATTGACATATGGCGTTACACTCTATGTAACCACCCGGCCAGTGACCTAGTTAATGATTTATTAGATGATATGGAATTTGGCGTCCGTATTGGTTTCCGCCATGATCGCACTTCCCTGATTTCTTCGAATCACTTTTCTGTTACAGTATTTCTAACCCTGCCCCTATCGCCAAAGAACTGGAACGACAACTTCCATTGAACAGAAAGGCTGGACCCTTCCTGGTGACCCGTTTTCGAATTTTGTCAGATCCCCGATGGGTGCAATCCCGAAGAAGCACTCGCAGCCTCTTGAATGGCGTATTATCAACGATATTTCGTAGCCGGCTGGCCAGTCCGTCAACGATGCAATCACAAAGGAACTGTACTCGTGCTCCAACGACTCACTTGTCAGCGCTATCACATATCTCAAATGATTTGGACCCAACGCCCTCATGGGCAAACTTGATCTTTCCGACGCTTTCCGTCACATCCTTGTAGACTTCCGCGACTGAGAGCTCCTGGGGTCCACCTGGCCCATAGCGATGCCCGAACACCTTCTTCTGTTTGGTCTCCGTAGTTCCTCAGCGCTCTTTCTTAAATTCATTGACGGTTTGCGGTATGTCATGGCGCAACGCGGAACTGCTCCCTTTTGGAATTACCTGGATGACTTTTGGACCTGTGGTCCATCCAGCCCCAACGACTCAAAAAAACCCCGACAAAGCGGTTCTTCCTACAACCTCCTTGGTTCTTCCGGGCGTTGAGCTCCACACTATCTCCCAGGAAAGTCGCATCGATCCTTCCCATCGCACGGAAATCATCGACGATGCACTAGATGACAACTCCAGTCTCTCATCGGCAAATTACACTTCATTTGCAACGTGTGCCGCCCCGGTAGAACTTTCCTACGCCGTATGATTGATGTTTTTTGCAAAGTCCACCACCCCACCCATCACCTTCGTTTGAACCGCGCCTTCCACAATGACCTCTCGTGGTGGAAAATTTCCCTTCCGTCTTGGAATGGCTGTAGCTCAGCTTTTTCTTCGATGACGAATGCATCTCCTCTTCACATCTGGAACTATACACCGATGCATGCCTGTCTGGCTTCGGCGCCTACTTCTCAGGAGACTGGCTTTACGGATCACTCCAAGAACATGACATTCCTCTTTCTCGCTCAATCAAATTCAAAGAGCTTTACGCCATTGCGGTTGCGGTCCACACCTGGTCCGACGTCCTCGCGTATCGCAATATTCTTTCTCATTGCGATAACTTATCAGTGGTGAATATTCTTTCTAGCGGTACAAGCAAGTGCCGACATATTATTGCCCTCCTTCAGTTTTTGTTTTTCACATGCGCTCATTACAATATCATGCTACGTGCAATTCACATTCACGGATTTTATAATCACTGGGCTGACGCTCTTTCTCGTTTGTAGGTGGACAAGTTCCTAGCCTCCTGCCCCATGGCCTGTCGTCAGCCAAAGCCCGTAATGGCACTGCCTTCAGTCAGCTTCAAGTAAAGGCACAGCGCTATTTCACTGGCGGACTTGCCGAATCGTCTCCTCGCAAATACACTAGCGTCCAACGACAGTTTCTGTAATTTTGTTGTTGTGACTTTTCATTGGACCCCTTGCCTGCTTCTGAAGACAAGCTAATATTGTTCGCTGTTCACCTCGCCCAACGGATCAAGCCTCAATCGATTTAAGTATACCTAGAAGCGGTACGCTTTCTTTATGTCGCTCACGGTCTGCCCGCACTGAAGTTAAAACAAACACTGCGTTGCATCGAAAGCCAGCATTTCACCCCACCAAAACAAAAGATGACTCTTACCTTCGACATTCTAAGCGATATCAAGTCATTTCTTAACCTTTCGTGTACCAATGACACGGTACAATGGGTCGCCATCACCACCGGTCACTTGTTAATGCTTCGGGCGAGCGAATTTACTGTTCCCTCGTGTGATCTATTCGACGCCTCCAGAAACCTCACTGTCGCTGATTCTAATTTACACTCGTCCTCGGATGGCACGGAATATCTCACGCCTGCGCGTCAGACAATCTAAACAGATCAACGTCGACAAGCTGTAACCCTGCACACGGCACACTCGGGCCATCCCGTCTGTGCGGTGTGCGCTATAAAAATAAACCTGGCTATTCAACGTCGCTGTGGTCCTGTTAACCCATCGGCCACATTTGTGTTTTAGCTATCCGACAGTTCGCCCGTCAACAAAGCTGGCCTCTTCTCCTTTGTATTACAACTGTTACGAATAATCGGCATCGACCCAACTTAATACAGTTGTCATAGCTTTTGTATTGGAGGAGCCACGTCCGCTTCTCTTGCAGGATTATCTGATTACGATATCAAACTCCGATGGAACAGCGATTGCTACCGCCGCTACATACGTTCCCCACTGAACTTGTCTCTTGGTTACCCCCGCAAGATCGCTCAAACCCAAGCTATTAAATTTCAGTATGCCAATCCTTACCTCGTTAATGAAGACTCTTCCTAGATCTACTTAACTTTTTCATTTGGGCTGAACTTTCGGTAGCTGTAATTTCCCCAAATTGAAGTACATTAAACTGCCCGGATATGGCCCGACACTATACTTTGAGTTTGCGTGTTTATTGTGTATGAGATGGATTAAGTAATATTTAACTAGTTAATATATGTTAATGTTATCTATTTGCTACGTATATATTAGCATCTCGGATTACGTTTACGTGTCTTCGCATCAAACTTAGATCGCGCTGATCACTTCATCTCAAATCAGTTATTATTCATACGTTTAGCTTAGTTTTCCCCTCTCCACCCTCCCGAAGATTTGATTTCTATACTCTACAGTGTCTACAAATTAGCACAGTACAGCGTTTACTAATAACACGCGACCTACCGTCTGTGACGTTGTCCTTTTGCGGCAAAATTAAACGAACAATTGTACAAAACCTTTCCCACAAACCCACAACACACTAAAAGACTAAGTAATACCACAAATTTAATAGATTTAGTATACATAAACGCTTAGTAACCACAATAAGCGGTAACGCTTAAAAACTATTTCTTAGCCTAATTAATTATCTTAAACTAAATTACTTATTCATTTCGGTTCCTTCCTTGTCCTTGAAGACTTCTCCAGGCACAAGCAAACTGCTACTTCAACCACTCGCATAAACAAACCGTACCAACAACCGTTCGCACAAACCTCTCCTTCTTCTCTTCTGGCGCCTTTCTTTTCTCACTGTTGTTCCCGTCTTGTTTGACTCCTTCGCACTCACTTTTAACTTCTATGCACACGCCTTAAACTCCCGTTCACTCGCCGCCACCGACAAAAAGGGTTATGTCAGGGAAAACACGACTGGCTCCTGCCAAAAGCTCTTGGCAGTGACTTGAGCGACTTCGCCTTCGACCTTGCGATACTAACTTTCTCCTTCTTCTTACTTCTCAGCCCTTTGTCTCCTTCCAAGAATAATAAGCAACAACAACAACCAACTACCTGACAACTATTTAAATACTCTTACACAATTACAACATATATAATTAAAAGAAACGATTAAATTTCTACATGCAAAAGGAACGCTCACACAAAATAAAAACAACGAAAACATGAACAATAGGAATTTTTGTGACACCATCTTCAAAAGAGTTACGTTTGGTGGACGTCAATCAAAGAAAAGCCGTTGAAATTATTTTGAATTCTGACAAGATTCCAAGGTTACCTTACAAGAAACTAAGAAATTTTCCTCGCTAAGAGAAGGTAAACTTTGTTTAAATTGATTTCCGAGCCAGATCAAGTGACAACAAAAGGTATTTTGAATAAAAAATTTTAATTTTCACTGCAAGTGATATTTTGCGCACACGCGTTGCTGATTTTGCAAAGATATTACAGGTAGTGATTTAAAATGTTTCAAAAAAAAAAAAAAAACCTACGGCTTCATCTAAACAATGCCCATTCTTTTAACTGGCTTGAGAACATGCAGCTTTCATAAAGTTTACCATCTGTTAACGGTTAAAACTACCAATTTCTTGGTTCTGTTGTCTTGAAATGACTTAAGAATTCAAAATAATTTTAACAGCTTTTCTATGATTGACGTCCACCAAAACGCAACTTTATCGGAGTCTTTTGAAGGCAATATGTTGCGTGTTATTGGTAACCGCTGTAACAGTGGATCACAAGTTCTTCAAGTGAATACCTTTGCGCGAATCGAGTCTGTTTGCGCGTTTAGGGATGGTTTAAGTTTTCTTACGAAAGGCATCTCCTTAATTAAGCAATCAACTTTGCCGAACATTTAGCTAGCACGTGAAATTGTTCTGAAAGACAAGAAGGTACGTTCGAGTAATGTTCGCTCAAGTAGTGTTTACAAATAGACGACGTTTTTTGTTTGTGTCCATCAACGCTTTCTTGGAGGTGGCCGCGATTGTAACCAACATGTCCTGCATACACTTTAATTTTCGCTTGCTCACGTCTTTAATAATAATAATAATAATAATAATAATAATAATAATAATAATAATAATAATAATAATAATAATAATAATAATAATAATAATAATAATAATAATAATAACAGTTGTTAGCTGAAGCTAATAAAAATTCAACACCATGGTTGATTCTGTTTAACATTATTTTCAAGAACCAGTTCTGTTTGTGATTCCTTTTCCCAACGAGTTAATAAATGAAGTATGTTGATAAATTCTCTAAATAGCCCAAGCGAAAACCTTTAACATGGATAACAATGGAATATTTCTCCATTTTCCATTTCTGCTCTACATAAACCTTGTCAAAGTGTATTTTCAACGTATGACGTTGTAACATTTGACAAACAAATTTCAGTTTCTTTGAGTGAAGATTAAGTTCCGTGATTTTCAGGTTCACTTTTCGATGTGAGATTCGTCGTAGCAAATCACTGAAAACTCCTCAAACTTAAGTGAACAGTATCAAGACACCGAAGGTTTTAGGTAAGCACAACTTTAAAATCATGTTTTGTGTGTGAAGTGAATGGTTCACGTATTTAGCAGTTTTGAATTGAGCGAAAGAACATAAACAACCCAGTTATAGACAAACTCAGGTTAGTATCTTTTTAGCGGTAGGTGGATTTTTGCAGTAAAGTATTTTATAAATTGGCTAAACACAATGCTCCCCGCCATGCATTTGTTACACCAAGAGTTGGGAGATTTTTTTCTCTCAATTATTCCACGAGCGCGCGTTGGATATGCGATGATAGCGAACGTGACTCTTTAAGCGCCGAGTTGGCTATAATCATTTCACATCCAACAAGCGCAAGTGGAATAATTGTTTTTCGAAAACACTCAAGAAAAATTGCTAGATGTGATCTTGCTAATTTCCTTTTACGACAGTTTAAAGGGACACAGTCAGCTTTGTGACTGCGCTGACCTGGAAACTAGTTTTGTCAGTTTGACAAGCGTCTACCTCAACCTGAAATCAAAGGTAATCGTCGAATACATCTAGAAATCTGCTTCAATCTTCCCAGTGTTTTATTGGATTCTCAATCTTTTACTAAAAACCTGTTTCTGAGTATGCTTTTGCACATCCTATGATATTATTTTACCATATTTGGTTAAAAACAGTATGGATCGCGTCTCCAAAGGAACATGAAAAGAAGAGCTGGGAAACGTGAAGGCGCCGCGAGGAAGAAATCGCCTGCGTTGACTAAAATAACGAGCGAAATCAATCAAAAAGATTGGAGAGCAAATCACCATTATATACATTTGGAAAATCGCATTTTCTCAACCTGGGGAAAGGTTCGTGCGGAGGCAATGTTCGTAAGCGATTCCAACTTCGCGCCATGGCTGCTTGTTTTAGAGCTCAGACGAAGACAAGCTTCGGTACACAGTCGATTATCTCCTCGACTAGGACAACCTCTAGTAGAACCTTGTTTTCTAAGGGTCGGGCAAGCCCTCTTGCAATGACATGGGTTTGTTTACTAAATTTAGATAGTGGAGAAGTCAACGAAATTATAAAAGCAAAGTATCTCATTAAAAGCAGAAATGAACGATTACATGTGTTTCTCACTTCAACTGATTCTTCGACTTCAGAGGTATTCGTTGACGTTTGGCTTTCCCTGGACAATTCCTTCAGTAAATTCTCCGTGGTATCAAAAAAACGAGTATTCTAATATGACATTAGGTCTATAATCACTATTTTGACTGGCTAATACTTCGACTCGACAAGGTTCGTTTAGATTTTCCAAAGGATGCGCTTCTCAGCGCGAGACGTGATGAAGTGTGATATGCAAATCAGCTAAGAAATGGTATCTAATGCGTACGTGCACCAGCTGACTGTTTCCCTTTAATGGTCGCTATTTCTCGGGTAATGGCTCATATACCATTGCAGCTAAGCCAATCAAATCCCTTGAAATGCATGGCAGATTTTAATAAAAAATAATAGGGAGTTTAAGAAACGAGGACGGCAACGGTAACGAGAACGTCATTTAAAAATATAACTTCTCGTTTTTGTAATTCTTTCGCAATCATTTAAATTTTTTTAACTTGGAAAATGCTGGCGAACTCTCCAGGAGCTAAATAAGTATGAACGACGTCAAAGTAAGGAAAAATAAAGAAGATTTTGCGTCATACGCTTCCGTTCTCGAGAAAACCTAAAATCTGGTCATTTCACGTTATTGTTTTGCAGAGGATGGCAAAGAAATGTACCAAAATGTAAAACGCACTTGCAAAGCTATTGTTTTTGCTCATTAAGCTCATTGTTTTGTGGCGTTCTCGTTACCGTTGCCGTCTTCGTTTCTTAAAATCCCTAATATATATCAGAAAGAGTATTTGCACGAGTGGAGAATATTTTCAAGAAAAATTGGATTTTTTCATGAAATGTTACGCAGGACTTTCAATATCCATGCAATAAACCGAAACAAATCAATCGTGTTTTAAGACCTCAAGCGTCGGAATTATTTATCTTGTGGTTGAACTGTTTCTCGGAATAAAGATTAAATTACATGCTTCGGAGCAAGTCACACAGAATTCATCATCCGCAATACATTGTTAAGACACTTGAAGTTCCCGAGAAGTATAACTATAAAACTATGCGGCTTTGAATGTGGACTGTTTAGCGTACTTCACAGGTTACAGATTAAGAAAGGCAGTAAAACGCCGCTAGACAAACTTGACGTTTTTCTTCTGATTACGGCTGGAGATGGCAGTCTTACTAAATTGCTTAAGTTATCTTATCTAAAACTGTGTGCAAATGGAAACTAGTTGTATTTTGTTTCCTGGGTTGAAAGTTTGATCAAGGAAACGTAATGTGAAAAAGAAACATTTGTCTAAAAACTAATTGATGCACATCTACTGTAAATTGAACTCTGCCTTACTGAGAAGCTTCTACAGTTTTTTATCGAAACGAAATGCCCATTTAATAGGATACTGCAGCAATGGTGGGTTTAAAAGAAGACAGGCAAACAGCTTGAATTTTTTAGGATTTTTTACAATGAGTCTTTAAGCTGTTGGCCGTGAAACCTCGAAAGCAAACTAGCCTCATTTGAATCTGTGTTGAAATTTTCTGGTCCGGCCGGGTTAAATGTCGTGTTAGGCCTGGGGCAAACGTCGAATCTTAGTCGAACTTAATTCGTCGAACCTATTAATTTTGAAATAGGCGCATGAATGGTGCGACGTTTGCCGCAATTAAGTTCGACTCAAATTAATTGGTTCGACTCCAGCATAAGTTCGACTTGCCAAGTCGGATAATGCGACAGTGGTTCGGCGTTACAGCAAACGCCGTTCTAAACACGGGCTGAACTCAATTCATAAATCATGCAAATTACAAAATAATTGATTCAAATGTGATGGACTGCGCAAAAGTCACAAAAATACCGACTCCCCCATCTGCCAAACGCTATTACCCCCCCTGACGAGCATGCGCTGTACAAAGACAATTTCGCGACCAGAAATGGCAAGCTATCGAAAGTCATTGCTGACATCGCACAGCGTGATGGAAATGTGTTTTTCGTGTTTCATGAACACTAAATATAAATGATTGAAATGCGAATTGCCTATTTGCAATAAATGCTCAGTGTTTGAGTGTTTTTTTTTTCTATTTTTCGCAAATAATTGCCAAAGAAAAGCCCGATGAGCACTGTATTTCGGCATTTCGCTAACAAGTCCTAGCAATAACTAGCCGCACATCGAGTGAATAGGGACCTTACGAATGCAAGACGGTGACACCAACGCAAACGTCATTTGAAAGTATAACTTTGTTTCATTTGAGCTACTTCGCGATTATTTTAACTCATTCAACTTGTATACACAAACGACAAACTAGCCAGGAACCAAATTAGTAGGAGTACGGTTAAGGTAAAGGAAGAGAATAAAAAATTCACTCCCGTGGGTTCACGTTCTCAACAAGACCTTGAATTTGGTCATTTCACGTTGTTGTTTTGCAGAGGACGACAAAGAAATGTACCAAAATTTAAAACGCACGTGCAGAGCGATTGTTTTTGCTCATTAAGCTTTTTGTGTTGTGGCGTTGTCGTCGCCGTCGCCGTGGTGTTTTCGTAAGGTCCCTAATAGCACGGGGACACGTGCTTATTCCCGTGTTTCACGAAGTGCAACTTGAGAATTAGGGTCTACGCAGGTTCGACATTTGCTACCACACTGGAATTAAGTTGACTCTTTGTCGAACCTATTTTTAATAAATTCGACGCGACTTAGATTCGACGTTTGCCCTAGGCCTTAGTTTACACGATTTAGGTTTTGTTTTGCTGATTAGACCAAAATGGATTTGCGTGCACGCCGTATATTGTAATAACAGGAATTCCGTGGCATGTATCTCTGCCTTCTACTACACCAGATCCAGCTTGGGTGATGCGTTGAGTTTGCAGGACTCGCATTATTAATTAAAAGTGTATTTTCACCTATGACGTCGTAAAATGTGGTAAATATTTCGGCGCCTGTTTTTTTTTTTTTTTTTGAAGTATGAATGTTGGCTTCATTCGCTGTCTTGGAATGAAAATATAGCCATTACCACGCTTTTGAATTTCCACTTTTCAATGAGAACTTTTTCGAGGCAAACACACTGATTATTTTGTTTCGGCATTTAATACTGTGTCAAAACAAGAAAACGTTTGAGTATAATTCAACACTTTAGAGAAGAACCAGTCAACCCTAAGTTTTCTTCTCCGTCCCGCATGATTCGTGTTGTAGTTAAATAATTTATTGACGTTCTATAAGGTGATAATTTATTTCGGTTTCTGTGAATAAAGAAACGGTTGCGCTTTTTTTTTTCGAAGCTCGCTTTTCAGTGTGAAATAGGTCGAAGCCAATCACTGCTGAACACTGAGGGCTGTATAACTTAAGATCGAGAAGAAACATAACAACAAAGACGGACCGTAGGATGAATATCTCACCAAATTGAGCTAATTTTGTCATCTGAGCTGATAGCTGCTTAGCTTTCCTAATCAGGGAGGGAGAGGGGGAGAGATAAAAAATGGGGGACTTTCCCATTTATGTCTATTACGCCAGCTACGCAGGCTATGAAACTGAATGCCCTCTTGTTTCCAGAATTAGAAACTGTTCACACAAGCACAATTCGTAACAAAATTTTGCTAAAAAAAATCCCTTGCTGTCATTTGGTTGACTAAAAGACAATTTTTACCTCGTGAATTAAATAGGGAGAAACTAATATGGACTGCCGATTGATGAAGCTTTGTATTGAAGTTTCTCGCCGTGTTAAGAGCCGTTGTCAGTAACTTTCGAGAATCCGGCGACAGAAGCGAAAATTCGAATTTTTTTTTATTTGCCCCAAAAGACCCTTTTGGTGAACTATTTTCAAAAATAATATTCAAAAGTTTCAGCGAATTTTTTTTTCGGCAAAAATTAGGAAAGTTCGAAATCGACCTCAACGTGCCCGATGGCCCGATTGAAATTATGCAAATTAGTGCATTTTCAAAACTCTCGTTCAAGACAAGGCAACTATTTCTCGAGTTGACACTTTCACAATCGTTTTTACATCCCTTTTGCTTGCTTCCAAACTATATTTTATCTCGACCTGAACATTCTTTCATTTGAAGTTAGCAACGTAAAGAATACAATGTTTGCTATTTCTTAGATAGAGTGATTTTAGCCATATTTCAGATGACCATATCATCGGGGGTATACGAATATAATGGTAATGAAATAACTTTTTTGAACGGGTAATTTTTCTTATTTATCATGTTAAAATATTTAGTTTGGCCCGTGAAAAGCGAGCGCGCTAGGTCGAGATGTGTGGAATGGACTTTGACACAATTCGCCATTTTAGCACTTCATGTTCCTCCTGTAACTTTGCACGTCTCAATACAGTTCACGGAAGCTTTTAGATAAAAGCCAAGGTCTCTGGTTTCATTTCATGCTTTAATACACGTAAATAACTAGCTTTAAACTTGAGAGCGCCGCATATTAGCATTAAGTCATCAAATGATTCGTTTCAGGTGAACTTTTCGAGTTTATATTGAGCCGTTCAAGTGAAATGAAAGAGCAGTTCCCAGGGAAACAACTTGAAATCAGTGAAATTAATACCCTGTCTCTCATATCATGCTACACTTCCAAACTACCGTTATTTTTAAGCTAGAAAGTGTAAATGTTCCTTTTTTACGTGACCTAAAACAGAATTTGCCTTAAATATAACGAATAAAGTCCACTGCAATAAAAAACTGAAAAAAATCGCGCACCGACGTAAAGGTAAACATCAGCCGTTTCTCAACTCGCCACATGGATGAAACGCGTCCGTTGTTTTACCTCTGTATACATTTATGACCAGAAAGTAGAAACAAAAATTCTTCTCTATGCCCATCTGTATAAAAACACTTGCCAACCAAGCTTTTGTTTTTCTGTGTGTTTGTCGAAAATACTGAAGAATAGTGCAACATTGTTACTGACTACTTGACTCATTCAATTACAACCGGATAACACAACTGAATACTAGATATAAAGAAATGCTCTTACTTCTCGTTACTCACATTATATCCGGCGATATCACATCCTCGAGGCAAGGCTGAAAGTTGTCTCAAATTCCGCATATTAGAAATTTAAAGTTTTGAACAACGCAGGAACGCGAATAACTTTCATTGCGTGACAAGTGAAATGTGATACGCAAGCGCGCGAAAAGAACAGGAATAAGCTTTGTCAATATTTGCGCTGGTACACTTGTCTACATTGTACACTTGTCTACATCACTTATACATTTGTCTGTAAAGCGAACCAGCCGTGAACTGTAGTACTATAAATAGTTCGCAGGAAAAAAAATACAGGAAAATGTATGGAAAGTTCAAAACACGACTGGACGCTTTCTGGCACAGTTACATCCCTCCAATTTTTTTCTTAAAATCCTTTTCCTAAAGCCAAAAGTTTCCAATTCATGAATTTTTCAGCAGCAATGTTTTATCATTTTATGAAAATTATTTGACATCGAATTTCCATACAAACACTGTTATTTCAAGCCTGTTTGCCTACTCTTCAAAATGGCGTCGAAAACCGTGATAAGGCCTATTGCAGTCAAATATTTAACGTAGCTTTAATGTCAGTTTGAGATGAGTCAATGATGGTGATAAAATGTTAACTGGAAATACACAACATTATTCTGCATTGTTGCTGACGGTAGAGCTGATCGAATTTTAAGGTAAGAGTTTAACCTTAATTTATTTTCTAGCGCGTGCGCTAGTGTCAAAGGACAAGGAGCACGAGTGGTATTTCTCAGATGTTCGTGTTCGGTCTAAAAGACGGTGTTATCTCTTACGGGCCGTCACTGTTCAAGTCTGACGTTGTCTTTGTTAAATCCTCCTAGCGTGCTCCAGAGAATCCACCACACAAACAGCCTTTGAAAACGCCAGTGAGAGTATCTTTTGAATCTGTGTACCAGAGTCTAGTGATTATTCAATTTATAGTGGTCTTTATATGGAATTGGTTGAAGATATAACTTAATTACGAGTTCCATTTGGATTAGGTTAAGCCACAGTGCATACATTGATCATGATGAACAACGATTCTAAAAAAAATAGGGGAAAATCAGAAAAGGAAATAAAATGTTCTTTCATGCTCTTAGTTTCACTCAAATAAAAACACTTTACCTGCCCTTTCTAGCAACAACACTATTTCGTCCTGAATTTCTTCATAGGCCGGATCTTTTGTGCCTGTACGTATAGGTGCGAGCGAACGCCCTTTTTGCATTGATAAAGCGTAACACATTGCAAATATTGCACATTTTCTGAGCTTGATCGAGGTTCCATGGCGAAAGAAAAACGTTACTCTCCTAAATATATTAGCTTTTTGTTTGAGCATAGTATTGAAATACCGCATCGAGACCTCGAAACTCTTGATTTGTTTACTTTTCATTTTAGTTAATTTCGGCTTTATTTTGAGGAAAATAAAGGTTGTTGTTGTTGTTGTTGATGAGAATTCGGTAAAATTCCCCCCCCGGGGGATACATGATTGTCGTTTCAATCCGGCAATCAAATATACCTTGCAGACCAGGCCCGTAGCGGGGGGAGGGGCTCAAGCCCCCCCAGAATTTTTGGAAGTTAAAAAGCAATGTGTGTAATTAAAACAAATTAATTTTGAATATATTCTGACGCTGCAAGTGCCTTTTTACAACCTTTAATAGTCTGTTTACTACCTGTCAGTTTCCTTCGCTAACAGGCACTCCTATCTTGTGAATTGGAAATAAGAATCAAAATGGATTGAAATCAACCAATCTGAAGCCGTGAAAGCTGTCGAAATAAACTACTTGTTTGCTAAGACATCCGCTCATTTTAAGCAATACAAATGTCCTTAGTTTATAACAATTTAGTGTTCCCGCGTTGTCACACAAAAAAACCACACAAATATGTCCTCAAGACCAGAGAAAAAAAAATTATCCTTCAGTCGGATTCTTACCGCCCGATTCCAAATTTAAAAAGAGAAAGAAAAATTTGTCGTCGTTTGTCTACGTCCTCCTTCAAACGTGAAATTAGGAAACTTCACGTAGTAGTCCACGTTAAAGAAAAGACAAAAACATGTACCTAAGAGTGTGGTCCGGGTGCAAAGTTATTGTTTTACTTACTAAATCTACCAGGTTTTTTTATGTTCTCGTTGCATCTTAAACTCACAAATCAGTCTGCTTTTGAGTGACGTGGAGGGGGGGGGGGGGGGGTAGTTTTTTTTCGCCATTTTGCTAAGCCCCCTCAGTTGTTTTAGCCTTGCTACGGGCCTGCAGACCTTGACTTGTCTTAATTTCTTCTTGTAATTTCAAAAATTATTTTTGCACTGTCATCACAAGCGCAGATGTTGACATAGCTTATTCCCGTGCTTTTCGCGCGCTTGCGTATCACATTTCACTTGTCACGCAATGAAAGTTATTCGCGTTCCTGCGTTGTTCAAAACTTTAAATTTCTAATATGCGGAATTTGAGACAACTTTCAGCCTTGCCTCTGGGATGTGATATCGCCGGATATAATGTGAGTAACGATTGGAGAGAATTAAGAGCATTTTTTTATATCTAGTATTCAGTCGTGTTATCCGGTTGTGATTGAATGAGTCAAGTAGTCAGTAACAATGTTGTACTATTCTTCAGTATTTTCGACAAACACACAGAAAAACAAAAGCTTGGTTGGCAAGTGTTTTTATACAGATGGGCATAGAGAAGAATTTTTGTTTCTACTTTCTGGTCATAAATGTATACAGAGGTAAAACAACGGACGCGTTTCACCCATGTGGCGAGTTGAGAAACGGCTGATGTTTACATTTACGTCGGTGCGCGATTTTTTCAGTTTTTTATTGCAGTGGACTTTATTCGTAATTTTTAAGGCAAATTCTGTTTTAGGTCACGCAAAAAGGGAGCATTTACACTATCTAGCTTAAAAATAACGGTAGTTTGGAAGTGTAGCATGATATGAGAGACAGGGTATTAATTTCACTGATTTCAAGTTGTTTCCCTGGGAACTGCTCTTTCATCTCACTTGAACGGCTCAATATAAACTCGAAAATTTCACCTGAAACGAATCATTTGATGACTTAATGCTAATATGCGGCGCTCTCAAGTTTAAAGCTAGTTATTTACGTGTATTAAAGCATGAAATGAAACCAGAGACCTTGGCTTTTATCTAAAAGCTTCCGTGAACTGTATCACGTGCAAAGGAACAGGAGGAACATGAAGTGCTAAAATGGCGAATTGTGTCAAAGTGCATTCCACACATCTCGACCTAGCGCGCTCGCTTTTCACGGGCCAAACTAAATATTTTAACATGATAAATAAGAAAAATTACCCGTTCAAAAAAGTTATTTCATTACCATTATATTCGTATACCCCCGATGATATGGTCATCTGAAATATGGCTAAAATCACTCTATCTAAGAAATAGCAAACATTGTATTCTTTACGTTGCTAACTTCAAATGAAAGAATGTTCAGGTCGAGATAAAATATAGTTTGGAAGCAAGCAAAAGGGATGTAAAAACGATTGTGAAAGTGTCAACTCGAGAAAACGTTGCCTTGTCTTGAACGAGAGTTTTGAAAATGTACTAATTTGCATAATTTC
>NW_028145490.1:2700000-2702500 GCF_977016875.1 Pavona decussata
GGTCATAAAGTTGTTCAAAGGCTAAATTACTCGAACTTTTTGCCATTGCTTTAATATAGGACCCTTTAAGGTGATCTTTAAAGTAGATGTTAGGTGTTTCTTCAAAATTTAATGCGAATTTCTGATGAGAGTAATGCCTTCCGAATAAATATCATTTATGTATACAATTGATGCTATTTGGAGTGCTCAGTCGTTATAACATCATACATTTAAGCCCATAATATGACCACAGGACTGACACTACGGCAAAGGGCTCATTTATTTGGGCCAAAATTTCAACTAAGGAGTGCGTCTATTTTGGCGGAAAATGCAACAGATGGGCTGATTAAAAAAAATACGAGCCTGCAGCTGGGATAGAACATGTCTGATCGATGGTTAGGAAGAATACTGTTTCTTGTTCTCACATTCAACTAGTACCACTTCTTCAGGGCCAGTCAGTTACAAAGCGGTACTAGTTGAAATGTTGGCCCAAATAAATTAGCCCTTTGCCGTAATGTCGGCCCTGCAATCAGTGTAGGTTATCAGTTACACATAAATTGACGGTTGCACATACATTTCTACTGTAAGAGAAAAGCAACGAAAATTTTCAGAGCAGTTTATTTGTGCGTCGCGTGGTCCCCTGCATTCAATTCCAGTTGCACAGAATTTTAGGGAACGTAATGTAATTCCAAAATTTAATTACGAGCTGTTGCTGGCTTTACGAAAATGCTAGCTGACGTTGTTTCGCATTTTTAAAGACATGATTTGACCCTTTGAAAACGAAAGGTGTCAGTCAGTTTTGTTACGTAATTATGAGAAGAAAACTTTATAATTTCTTTACAATAAAATTCGATTGTTTTAGGAGATCCTGATCACGGCCATCGGAACAGAAATTTACCGAAATGAACTAGTATCCATCCCACTATCCCCTTGTCTCCTTCCGGCAGCCACTTGGGCCGGAGACACGCAACGCTCCCCGTTGCGTGACTCCGGCTCGAGCGGCTGCGAAGGAGACTAGCTATCCCCCAAATTCCACCCTTGTGGTCTCAAGGGTGTAAGTCTCACGGTAGAGTTTTCCTTTGCAGGAGTCTTCAAGTTTTCTGTTTACTTCTCAAAGAAACAATAAAGACGCTGTTTTGGCAGTTAGTCTTGGTAAGTAATTCGTGCTCTGTTTAATGAATTTCACGACTGTTTATTTTATTGAGAAAAGTTTTCAATTCTTAGTGTGAAATTTCCCTATTACAGGTTTGTTACACTTTTCTTTCATCTTAAAGGACACTAAGAAGAGCTAATTTTTGCAGGCTAGCCTTGGTAAGTATTTTGTATAATGACGATAGCAACTGCTAGACTATGCATTCATATTTACCAATGTCTTCCCAAAACGCGCTACAAGTTTTCTGAGTAAACTCCATTGCGGCTCTGTATAAGTCATTTCTTCGTCCTAAAACCCTGTGTACTCGGTAATGGGGTGTCGGTTGCTCATTGACAAATGTATAATGATACTGTTTCTCTTGATTCTCGTAGGAAGGCAAAGAACATCTTTTGAGTAAATAACCTTTGTAAGTAACATATAATTATAATAGGCAGACCCGTCAAACTCGACACGCATTTGGAAAAAAGTCTTCCTGTTTCTTCCAAAATGCAGTTCTCACCTAATGCTAATCCTAAATACGTTATGTTAAATGACCGCTCTGTACCTCTTCCCTAGCTTTTGCAGTTGGATCAATCTCAACATACAGTCAGTAATATTTCTGAAAACATGAAACAAAGACAACAGGGAATGTTCATAACTTAATATTTCTTAACCGTTCAAAGGTAGTATGTTTAATTAAAAACAGGCATTGTACTTTTTATTTATAGTGTTGTTAGGCTAAAATTCCCAACATTCATGGCGCAGAACCAAATTAATGCTGCAGATGAGAGTGGCGTCGCACCAGCTGGCGGTGAATCCCCGGATTTTGACAACGACACTTTAAAAGGTGAGGAGAAAAGTGCCACGCTCTTGTTCAATAAATTTCAATGCACATAACCTACTTCAAACATATACTCCTCTTGTGTAACATTTTATACGCACCATGTGTCTGTGGCGCCATGTTGAATCATCAAAATAGAGAAAGGTTGGGGCAAGTTCTAAAGGCGCGCCAATAAAGGTCCGAGAGGAGTGAGTGTCACTCGTACCAGCCCTCCAGGAATTGAAAGTAGATGTTAACTCCTGTGTAGCAATATAAACGTGAGACTAAGTGCAACGTTTTTATTATGCAAATTCATTTATTTCATACTCACTGAGATTTTCGGATAGAATCGATCGCATGAAAAATCCATACGGAAATTTCTTCATTTAATCACAATCGCGAAACGACTTTCTCAAAAGTGGGCAAAAACGTATCATCCAATCAGAAATCAACTGTTAAAGTAAATCAATCAGTTCGCAATGTGTTTTTATCGGCATCTCTTCAATCTTCATTCACAGAAGTTTGTAGAGTTTCCACAAGTTTCCACTGATTTTCTCGCGAGCTAGCCA
>NW_028145490.1:2707500-2795000 GCF_977016875.1 Pavona decussata
CCACCTTTCATTTTTGGGTTTATCTCAACTGTTGTTGTCCTTGGTGTGTAATATACCTGACTAAAATTTTCTAGTAAATTGAACAATGCTTTTAATACCACAGGAATGTATTTTTATCTCTATTTACTGTTTGTTTTAACTGATCTCATTTTCAATCTGTAAAAACATTTATTTGAGATGAGAGAATTATGAGCGGCTTGCCGGAACTCCCTGGTAAAAATCTTTCAAGGATCTTTAAGGATCCGTAATGATCTGCATGAGGATCTTTGTAAGGATCTTAATAAAGATCTTCAAGGATCTTCAACAAGCTTTGCCAAGATCCTTAAGGATCTTCAAAGATCCTTTAAGGATCTTTGAGGATCTGCGAGGACCATTCAAGCATCTTCCCGAGATCTTGCAAAGATCCTCAAAGATCTTTAAGGATACCTGAGGATCCTAAAAAGATCTTCAAGAATCCTGAAGGATCCTTGAAAGACTTATTCATTACTTCCAAGATCCTTAAGGATCTTTAAGGACCCCTTATTGTCAAGCTCGTCAAAGATCCTCAAAATTCTCACCGATATCCTCAAGGATCCTCGAGGACCGTACTTGTAAAGGTCTCTTTCTGCCATTCTCAAAGATCCTCAAACTTTCTTTTGAAGCTCCCTAAAGATCTCCTGAGGTCCACTAAATTCTTAGGCCTACAAGGCGCGCCTAGATTAGCTTTGCTACCTGCTGTTGCCAAGAAATTTCACAGGTAAATTTATGCAAACATCTTATAAAGTTTAAGCTGGAGTTGAAGCTACTCTGGGACCTTAAGTCGCCGTAACTTTGGGCAACTTAACGCTATTAAAGTCTACTCAAGCAAAATATACTGTAAAATTGAAGCGATTTTAAGTGACTAAAGGCGATTTGGGGCGTTTTAAGGCGATTTAAAGCGACTTAAGGCGATTTTAGGTGACTTAAGGAGAATTTTATACAAGGTGCAGTGAGTAAGCTAGACTGTTGTCAATGTATAGTTAGGCCTATTAATGTACCACAGTGGGCATATTTCGATTTGCCTTGTTTAGGTCCCACATGGACCCTTAACCGTTAGGAGAAACAGCATGTTCTTGTCTGTGCCTGTGAATGATTTATTGTAATCCACCAATCCTTAACCAAGCCTTAAAAGGAATATAGCTGTTAAGATTTCCGAGAAATTATACCCAGGCTTCATCATCACAAAGACTTCAAGTCCTTTGTTCAGACACCCTAGTTCAAGCCCAGAAAGGCCTTCAATATGACCCTAACAAGTAACAAGCATAGACTTGAACAAAATGTGTCCAAGAAAGGAACTGAAATATTGCCCGGATTGTTGTAATGCAAGCATTAAGGTCGGCACACATGAAGGGATAGGTCCCTGCGACTAGTACCGGGGACCAAGTCCCTTCATGTGAACTACCCATTTCATCAAAAAATTTAGTTGCAGTCCCTGCGACTTGTCCTACGAATTCAAACCATGTTTGAACCATACTTGTTCAACCTTGGATAGCTGCCGTTTTTCTGTTTTGAATCAGTAGCATGCTGAAATATAAAAAAAATTGTAAATTGTAAATGACCAACTAATTTTATAGATCGACAATGTACTGTTTTATTGACGTGTAGGTGTATTTCAATGCTTTGCGGTTTTAAAATTTGGTAACTTCCGTTTCACTGTTTAGGAATGCTCTTTTTTTGTCTCTACTCTTCCATGAATTTCATTGAAAGCGCCCTAAATTTTGCTATTTCGACGTGTAACAGGTCCTCTCGTGTAAACCCTTCAAGGCACTAGTCCCCGCGACTCGTCCCATCGTGTAAACCCTACAGCGGACTAGTCCTGAAACAAGTCCCTGCGACCAGTCCCCTCGTGTGTGCCGACATTTATGTATCAGGAAACTCCATGGGTGGTCATAGCCGGAAAATTTGACATGATGCACATTATGTCCACAAGTCATCACATCTAGAATTTTTGATACATAATTCATCTAAGAATCAGTAATAAATATGTAAAGAGTTTAAAAAATCACTAAAGCAAGCACAATGATACATTTAATACACATTAAGCTTAGCAAGCTTATATAGAATAAGTTGCTCTACTAAAGCATTTTGTTACATTTAGTATTAATATAGCACTTTGACTTATGTCAATGGCTGAATTCCACTTGATGGTGGTCGTTGCCTAAATTCATACTTCAATAATATAATCCAGCTATAATAATGTTGACACGCCTCCTTCGGTAACATTTTACCTGTTTAAAAGAAAATATATACCGTTCAGTTGATGACAATATAACAGAACAAGAATACACATAACAAATTCACAAAAATGTTCACCTAAACAAACCTGAATGAAAGCATTCATTCGTGCCACCATTTTGAAGACGCTCGTCCTAGCATGCATTTTTCATCTCTCATTGTTCCCAATGCCCACGCTACTTTCAAACACACGCAACTTGCGAATTCCTGGATTTGTTTTAAGAGGTTTTGGAATTATTTCCAGTTTCAGTGGAAAAGATACGATGTTCGTAAAATTACATTTCTACTTAATGGTCAATTACATGAAACATTTTGGCAATGAAGAATTGTAGCAAGAAACTGAATTCAATGTATGTATGAAATCAGAACGAGCTTTAGCTGGTCCGGACGCCTGACACATTTCAGCTTTTCCGTTTGTTTACAAATGCCCAGTCAAATGGTTGTTGTGAAATAGACACTCATCGATTTGGCACATCAATATCCAGAAGTTATCCTTTCTGACTTTTATGTACTGTTTTATGGTGCTTGATAAGTTTTTCAAATCAGTAAGTGACTGATACAGGATAATTTGAACCTTCATACAGTGCACACTTAAGCTTATAAAGTTTATCAATTATTCCTGATAAGAGACAATGACTCTTGATTTTTATTTAGGACCTAGTTAGAAAATTTATTATCTTCCCATTAGAAAAGAAAAGCTCATTTTTATTTACTTGTTTTATCCAAAATATCCTAATAAAAAATTTATGTAGGAAAAGGTTTCCACAAATCTGATTATGTTTTCCTTTCCATGCCTCAGTAATTACTACTACTACTACTACTACTACTACTACTACTACTACTACTACTACTACTACTACTACTACTACTACTACTACTACTACTACTACTACTACTACTACTACTACTACTACTACTACTACTACTACTACTACTACTACTACTAATCATCATCATCATCATCATCATCATCATCATCATCATCATATTTCTATAGCGCGACATTCATTAATAGATGATCTAACCCGCTTTACAAATTGATAAGATGAAGACTAACTAATAGTACCATTATTTACAATTAATATAAAACTTGTACAATTAATAAAGGAAAAATAAATGAATCTAAAATATCTAAAAATATGCTTTCCGAAAAGATGCGTCTTTAATAGTTTCTTGAATGAAGTAATGTCATCAATAGCCCTAAAACTGGACGGTAGTGCATTCCATAAGACTGGAGCGGCAACCGCAAAGGCTCTGTCTCCAGTCGTCTTGGCCAGTTTGATATCGGACCCTTCTAAAGTGTTGTTGCCAACGGACCAAACATTATACTTACATTGTTTAAGAGATAAAAGACTAACAAGATATGAAGGTGCAATACCATGCACAGCCTCTAAAGTAAAAACAAATAACTCTAAAAATTATTCGAAACTTCACAGGCAGCCAATGGAGGTCTACCATGACTGGAGTGATGTGTTAGTATCGTGGCGTGTTCGTAAGAAGTCTCGCAGCTGCGTTTTGAACGCGCTGTAGTTCATTCGTCTGGATAGCCGGTATACCATATAGAACTGAGTTGCAGTAATCTAGGTGGCTGATGACTAATGCTTGAATTAACGTCTTAGCAGCTTTAAATGACAAAAATTTACGTATACGCCTAATATTGTAGACATTGTAAAACACTGATTGCATATGACTTAAGCTGTTCGAACTCCAAATCATTCCAACATAAACACAAAGCTCCATCACATATTCTGACTCCAGATCGTTCCACAATAACACAAGATTTCAGCTTTCTCCTATGATTTTTTCGCGTCAACAGCAACAAAAACTAGCAAATTCTATCTGGCTCGCGCACTTGTTTTGACATCCCAGAATCCTCTACTTTCCTATCCTTGGAACATTACATAACTTGCTAATTTCAACACTGTTGTCTAATATATAGAATCTTCGAACAACAACAAGTGACACGCGGGTACCCTAAAAGTTTGCTTTACTGGAATGTTCATGAAAACATGAGAACAAAATACTAGAAAACCTATCATTTCTTTGAATCTAAAATGCTCCGCAATCAGCTTTCGACATCCTCCACCTCGCAACTTTGCGGTCGGGTGCAACTACATCCATGTCAGTCATCATAACGGCGTAGACGAACAATCTGTCTTCCTCTCCGAGTTCTCTACGGAAGGGTAACTTCACATTCAACTTCCTCTTCTTCATCGTCCATTATCTCAACCTCGTTTTCTGGCATCGCATCATCTTTATCAGAATTTTCTGGAAAACTTGTAAAACTTTTACAACTTACGAATTGGTCGTCTCAGCAGACCGGACTTCACCTGAACAACAGCTGCGCGGCATCTTCCATCACGACCACGAATAAGCTGTCCAACAACACCCATCTTCTAATTAAGACGTTTTTCTCTGTCATTGGCCACAAGAACAACTTCTCCCTCTTTCAAAGGATTTGGGGCAGTCTTCCAGACTTCCCCTAGTATTTGATGCAAATATTCGTTCTTCCAAAGGTCGTTCGTAGAAGACAACCACTTTTTTCTCCGTTGAAATTCCTCAGAGAGGTTCAGTTCTCTTTCTTCTTCTTTGATGTCTGTGCGGGGTGGCAACAGAAACTGCTGTGGACAGAGAGGGATAGGAACCCCACCACCATGGTCAGCCGACTCCCGCAGGTAAGTAATAGGCCGGTTGTTAACGACTTTCTCCACCTCAGTTAAAAAGGTCACCAATTCCTCCCAGGAAAGCAAAGCATGGCCCGACGTGCGACTTAAAAGACCTTTGACAACGCCCACTAATCTTTTCCAGGCTCCTTACCACCAAGGTGCTTGTTCGACCACAAACTGCCACTTTATGTCGAGATTCTTCTCTCTCACCCACTTAGTTGCAGCAACAAAGTTTGTTCCGTGATCAATTATGCATAGCTGTGGGACACCTCGTCTGTTCATAAATCTCTGCAGGGCCTGATTGAACACTTCTACAACAACGATGTCACAAGCTCCAAATGCATAGGCGTACGGGCCCGGGGGGCGGTGGGGGGGGGGGGGGGAACTGCAGACCCCCAAAGTTTGGGCAACTCAGATTTTTTGGGCAGAAAGAGAAACTTGGGCAAAGCAGATTTTAAAAGAAGTCTCTGTGTTTTTTTTTCTCGAAGAAACAGATATTTTTGGTTTTAACCTGAAGTCGGCGACATAATTAGTTGACACATTGTGTTCCTATAGTAGTTTCAGTCCACCAAATAACACCACTCTTTTTTTCGCGCATTAAACTGTCAAAAAGACACCGCTCCCCCATCCAACTGTTGCTTGTTTGTACCACGAGATCACGGCAATTGCCGTACAACTGAACAATTATTTTGGGGGGGGGGGGGGGCTGAAACGACATGCGAGGGGGGGGGGGGAGGGCAAAAAGGGATCACAGTGACGAAATAGGGTGTTAACTGTGAATGTGTCAACAATTTTGGCGCCAATTGTAGTTACATACATGCGACAGTTGTTGGCTAGCACTTGATGAGTTTCTGGTTATTAAATAAAAGAAAGATCCTCGCAGTTAGTACGCAACTTAAGCAGTTGCGAAAAGAAAGCCTGAAAAAATTCAAGCTTGAACGGTAATTAAGCCCATGACCTCTGCGAAGCCGGTGCAGTGCTCTACCAATTGAGCTAAGAAGCCAACCGGGAGCTGGTCATATTGTAAGTTCGTAACCCGTGAAGGATGAATAAATGAATGTAAATATATGAAGCATATATTTTGAACTGCGGATGAAAGTTCAAATAGAAGAAAGATCCTCGCAGTTAGTACGGAGCTTAAGCAGTTGCAAAGAAGCTGCGATCTTCTATTTGATCTTTCATCCGCCGGGGCACCCAGACAAACGCCATCGCGCCGCCTTCAAGCCCTTCTAGGTGAACACGCACAAAGATAAACGCCCGTCACCGGAATCGCACCACCGTATTAACACTTACCATGCATCCATCCACAAAATGACGCTGTCCGAGCTTGAGCTCAGGTTGAGCGAAAATGACCAGGAAATACTCGGTGCTTTGGAAAATATCCGGCTGTCATAGTGAAACACCTGATAAAGAGAACTTTTCCCGCGTTGCTAAATTTTACAAAATCGACGGCGAGATTCTGGAAGCCGAGCAGAACATTACGCGAGTTTTCGTCGTGTGCGCGGATTAGGCTACATGACTGTTTCAGAAATCAGCTGGAGAAAATGCACGACAATGATCGATTTGATATGTTTCCAGGTTTTCTAATGTGGTATACATGTCCTTGCAGTGTTACCTATTACATCGTGTTCTACAGAACGATCTTTCAGTGCGTTGAGCATATTGAAAACTTACCTCGGCAGCACCATGGGGCAACAACGTGTCAGTACTGATCGCACTTATTAACATCTAAAGGGCATATACTAACTCTGTAGTCAACAATGACACGGATCTTATCATTGATATCTTCGGCCGTCGAAATGGCAGAGACAACTATTTCTTTTAACGTGTTTTATGAGCTCATACGGATAGATTCATATGTAAGAATATTTTCTCTTCATATGTAGGCCTAATGTTAGTGCATCGTATGACCCTGGTTTCTTTTCGACTTTTTCTTAAAAATTAGGCATTTTGAGAAATTTTTTTGGAGAAATGGTTCACCGCCCCCCCTGGCAAAAAATTGCCCCTGCGCCTATGTCCAAATGGATGGCTCTAACGGACATGCACGTAAGCACAACAAACCAGATCTTGCTATTGTTCTTCAGGTAAAGGGTTCCTCCTAAGTCTATGCCTGTTGGTTTAAAAGGACGCTTACAAGCCACTCGACATTGGGAATACGGTGGCGTCTGTTCGGATGCAGGACCAGCCAAGAACCTGCTTCACTTTCTGCACTTCCGCAGAACGGATGAAACCGACTTCTTTAAGCGCAAGCTCCAAACGCCTTGTCGTCTCAGTTCTGAAATAACCATTGCAGTACCGGCGTGTTGCATTTGTTCATGAACATGTAGGACTAACTGGTCAACTAAACCACACTTCTTGATAAGGACTGGATGAAGCTAATCAAAAGTCGCTTCCACTTGTTGCAAACGGCCCTCCATCCTGATCAAACCACCTTCCAAGAACGGGTGTACGGACATCAAACTAGACTGGCGATGAACTGATTGGCTACTTTCTATTGCTTTCAATTCTTCCCAGAAAAACTTCCTTTGTACTTGTTTCAGGATGACTATTTTGTCAGTTTGCAATTCCCCAATGGACAGCAGAGTTTAAGTTTTTTCATGCTTTTGCTAAGATTTCCTACGCAAAACCCTTTTAAGACTTCCTCAACACACCGTCGTCGTCAACACGCCAGAGCTTTTCTTTCCAGCAGTCATAGACAACAATCTTCAGTGGAGTAACAACTGGACTCACATGTCCACATGGGTCATAAATCGTGGACAAACAAGACCGCACTTCTCTCTTTGTGAGCTTCTTAGGCACAGTAACATCCAGATCAACAAGTGGTAAAAGTTCATCAGACTTGAAGTCCCAGCTAACCCCAAGAACCTTGTGAAATTGTTGCACTTGACCGTCTGCAAACTCACCGAGCAGATCCTCATCATTTGACTGCAATTTCCACAGGTTGAAGCCACCATCTTTAAATATGCGGATTGCCTCTTCCCAAAACTCTCTTGCCTTCTCAGTGTTCTCCACAGAGTACACCGGATTATCCATGTATAGGTTGCAAAGAGGTTCGGAGGCCATCTCTGATTTGCTAATGGCCCCTTTAAATGGTGGTTTAGGACAACCTGCAACAGAGATGGTGATGATTTGGCACCGAAAAACACCAAGCTGTATCTGTACACATCTATCTCTCCGAGGAGGTTTAGCCACAAGAAACGTTTTCCTCATGAAGGGACAACAGTAAAAAGGCCTTTTTAAGATCGCCTACAATACCGACCTTGCCAATTCGGAATCGGAGAGGAATGCCACAAAATAACGGTAAAAGGTTTGGTCCTTTCTCAAGGGCATAATTCAGAGAAAGGCCTCCCTCAGACTTGGCTGAGGCATCATGTACTATACGCAGTTTGGTTGTCTCCCGATCCATCTTTACGACGCTTTGATTTGGAAGATATGACTGGGGAACACAGTCTTTTGGCAACAGCTCGTTGTGGCCCTCCTCGAGGAGAGACTTCAACTGATGGTCGTATGATGTGTACTCTTCGTGTGTCATCCTTTTCACCATTCTACTAAGCCTTGATTCTTTAAGGGTCTTGTTAAGTGCTAAGTTCTTTCGGGTTGAGGTTTCCAAGGCGACGACACAACATACTTGCCCGATTCATCGCGCTGAATAGCGTTCTTTACTTCCAATTCAAGGTCATGTTCCAACATCTCATCACTTGTTACACCAAGGTGGTCTAGAGTTCAGAAGTCCTTCAGCTGTTCATGAACAGAGGCTCGGAAGGCGTGGGCATGAGCCCTGGATGCCACTCCAGTGACCGGGCTAGCTCCACTTTCACCATGAAGAATCCACCCAAAAATTATCGGCGTTCCCTTGAGGCCATTTCTCAATTTCAATGTCACGCCTTGGACGATAGTGTCATAACAATATTCTTCAAACACAATACCAATATGGTCTGAACCAGAGCCAGCGATATCAGCGAGGAGTGGACAGCCACCAACAACCTCCTGAAGACCTTGATAGAACTCAGACGCCACCTTCTTGAAGACTCCAGACAAATTGTCCATTACTACAGCTTGAAATGAGAGCGTATTTATCAGGTTCACTCCTAGTGCGGTCACCTCAACAATATCAAATTCTCCGTCCAGTACATCCCCAAGTGTCTCAATCCGCAGGCGGCGCTTTCCAACAACTGTCTTTGGCGCAATTGAAGCTAACTGAGAGAACATCAGTGTGAATGTGGCCCCAGTGTCACACAGAGCTCTTACAGTTACATTCCCAATTGCAACACACACAGTTCTCATCATTACTCCAGCACTTTTTACGTCAGCATTCCTTGCAGACGAAGTCGTTGCAGCTTTTGGAGGTTGTGACATTGATGATATTTGGTTGTGGTTTTGGGTGGCTTGGGGAGTTCACTGAAGGAGGGCTAAAAACATCAGGCATTTTCACTCCACCTGTCTTACACAGTTGTAGGATATGGGATCCTCGTCCACACTAGCACGGTTTCCGATATCTGCACGTGGCCATTTGGTGTCCACTCTTCCCACAACGGACGAAAGCCTTAGCTTCTGGCACCTTGTTGAGCTAGCCTCAACTGACATCTGTACAGAGCAGTCATTAGGGCTGTGTGGGCCCTTGCAGAAGGTGCAGGTCACAGATTTAGCCATCAAACCAGATGCAGTTGACAACGGCGCCTTTTCCCTTCCCACCGATTGCTGTTTAGATAGTTGGTTCTTCTCTTTCGACTGGTCAGCGCTTTCCCGGATTTCCAGTTCGCGCTTCAAGAATTTAACAATTTTGAGAAAGTCACATCATCCTTCGCCAAACAAGCTTTCTCTCGGGTCCTCTCCAATCTCCAGTCCTTAGGAAGCTTTGATTCAATCAAGGGCATAGAAAGGGCTCCATATCGTTCGGGGGTAACTTCTTGTACTTGAAGCGCTCGCACGATTGCACAAATCTCGTCTACTGCATCTCTCATAGCCTTGTTTGACTGTTCAAGAGGTTGCATGTCTGCTAAGTTAGTCATAAGGCGGTTCCTTTGCACTTTATCCTTCCCAAAGCGTGACTGCAGGCGCTGCACAGCAACATCAGAGTTGGCCTCTTCTATTTTAATGTTAGCGACATATCCTGCTGCTTCACCGGTTAACAAGGAGTTTAGGTGAACAAACTTCTGCACAGCTACCCTAAAAAATGTCCCAAAATTCTGGCCAATCCCACACACAGCCCAAGAATTTTATAAGATCGGTCTTCGGCAGTTTCATTTTTGGCGTACATGACATATTCTTCGGTTTTGGTGTAGTTGGCCTGACTATCTCGCTAAAATTTTGCATTTGTCTATTCTTCAACCAAAATTTCACATCATGAATACGTTCCCTTACCCGGTCAAACCATGGTCCTTAAGCGTCCATTTCAGCTCGTAATTGATCATCGTCGTTCATCAATTTCTCGACTTCCATCTGCAAATCCTCGGCTTTCTACGTAATAATCGAATCGATCCTTTCTTCCATTCTAGAGACTTCAGGTGTGTTGGATTCCATCATGTCCCGAACAGCGTCGAAATCCCTTGTCATCCCTCTCTCAATCCAGTGCGAGCTCTTTTCAGCTGGTCGATTTGTTTCGTCTTCATTTTTCAATCGACAATATGGCGAACAGAAGTAGACAACACTTGTAGCGCACGGTCAAATCACGGTTGGGTCACGTCGGGGTCACCCTGTTCGGACTCCAAATCATTCCAACATAAACACAAAACTTCATCACATATTCTGCCTCCAGATCGTTCCACAATAACACAAAATTTCAGCTTTCTCCTTTGATTTATTCGCGTCAACAGCAACAACAACTAGCGAATTCTATCTCGCTCGCGCGCGTGTTTTGACATCCCAGAATCCTCTACTTCCCTTCCCTTGCTAATTTCAACACTGTTGTCTAATATATAGAATCTTCCAACAACAACAACTGACAAGCGGGTTCCCTAAACGTTCCCTACACTGGAATGTTCGTTAAAACATGAGAACAGAATATTGGAAAACCTATCATTTCTTTGAATCTAAAATGTTCCACAATCAGCTTTCGACATAAGTCTCAGCACAGTTTGAATAAAATGCTTAATTCATACCTGTTTAAAAACACATGTGTCAATACCGTATTTATTTGATTAACCGCCCTAGTCACTTATTTAATTTTGGGAACACGAGAGCGGGCGCTTATCATTCTACCAACATTTTCAGCAAGCAGGGACACTTTTAGAGAATGACAAGACAAGGGATAACAAGTTTATTTCGCTTCAACAAGACCAAAAAAGTGCAAAATTTAATCTAACATAAACAATATAAAAGTTCTTTGACTATCGTATCTAAAACCAACTTTGGAACACAACTGACGCCTCCCTCACTTCACGCTGGGCTAGTAAAGAAATGTATTTTGGGCTTTCCGGGTCGGCGCTTACTCGAAGGTGGACGGTTAATCGCATAAATACGGTAAACTGCCAAAAAAGCTTCTTAGAGTGCATGAGAATTAGAGCCATTCCAGCGAAAGAATATTTTTGTGCCATTAAATCATTTAATTGCTAAAATGTGTAACAACCAGGTCTTTAACTATTAGAAAGGGTCCTCCAACCCCAGCGTTTAAGTTTTTACATTTGTATGGGGTGTGGTTGATGGCACTATATAATATTACGACTATCAGTTGAGTCACTGACAGATGTCTGTAACCCAGTGAATGCACTATTATGGAAAAATAAATTCAAATTTGTTTTTATTGAAATGGGGAAGTTTATCCTCTAGGGGAAATTTGAGCTTTTTCTAATGTAAGCGAGTTTTAAAAGACCGGCAGGCGGGTGGGGAGGGCTCCCACAAAAAAAGTGACAGGGATAAACTCGAAAATTTTGAAAAGAAGCCCTAAAAGATATCAGAATTTTTGTTATCATTTTATTTAAGAGGTACCAGATCAGTTGATTGACATTTGCTGCCTGTCATATTTTTTTAGCTCCTATTTATCCTACAAGGTATCACAATGTATCGGCTGGAAGTAATTTTAGATTTTAACACCCTATGGGGTATCAAACCACAAATATTAACCCCTTAAAGGTATGACGATAACCCCCGTCAATTTTATATGAGATTTCTCCCCCGCCCCCTGCCGGAGGTATCTAAGGCGACTTAAGGCGACTTTAGGCAACCTTAGGCCCAGAGTAGGCCTATTCTTCCTAGGATCTTTAAACATCTTGCCAAGATCCTCAAGGATAAGGATCCTCAATGATAAAGATCTTTACTTATGTTTAGAAGGCCAAGACAATTGCCTCTAATTTACACTTTGACCCTCTAATTTCCTTGCTATTTTAAACTATCAGACATCAAGTAATGATCAAGACTCAAAGTTACAAAATTTTCTTTTTTCATTGTTCCTGAGTGGTATATATAGTAGTAGAAGTCACAATTCATAACCATATTAAATCAGTAAAAAATAGACTCCAACGCGTACAAGCGACTTAGCTTATTGAACAGGATTAGGTGAATTCACACACTCTGAGGCAGTGTCGAGTCTCTGCATCAACAACAACAGTGGAGTGAAGATCTACAGCAAAAAGAGAGAAAATTGTGCACTTAGTCAGTCCTTCTGTGTGGTCACAGTGTTCACATTTGCTTTCAACCCATGGTGCTATTTAACAAATAAAGAAGCCTCGACTGTGCTGTGTTCTATTTTACACAATCAACAGTGCAAAACTCGCATTGTGATTGGTGGAACGGTGTTTGTGATTAGAGTATGGGCGCACGATTGACGTCATCAAGTGGTGTGACTGGCGCACGTGATCAGAGTCTAGAATCCAGCCAGAGTGATTGGTCAACAAAGTTTCGCAAACTATTTCTGCGAGTAGCGGGAAATTCAAACATAGGCAAATTTCGTAAGAGAGAAAAACTGTCCGATGAAAAATTCGACAAAGACCGTACCGTTGAGAGTGACCTCAACCAGATTAAGAAAACTAGAAGTTTGTTGTGACGTGAAAAGGAAGAAAATATTTGCCCGAATTTGTCGCCGATAGAAATCTGGTAATGGCGAATAATCGATCACAAATCACAGTGAAGCAACTGACATGCTGTAATATTTTGGGGGCAGAAATTCCTTCTGGAATAAAGGTTGGTTGAGAAAATATTGTTAGTGAATTTTTTTAGGATTATACCAATTTAGAGAATCACATCTGCGTGTGTGTATAAACAATCTTAAAGTTTGCTTGAAAGTTTTTAACTTGGCTCAGTCAACGTGAAGCTCGTTTGCGAAATGTGGTCAAAAGTCGTGGTTATTGTATAAAACAAATAGATTTCATTTTGCCGTGGATCTGTACTCTGATAACGTACAGAAGGGTCAAAACGTGGTAAGAACATCAGTCACACTACTCGCCTGCGGCTCGTAATGTACTTTTTGGTTGTTACCACGTTTTGACGTCATCTGTGCGTTATCAGAGCACAGACGCACGGCAAAATGAAATCTATTTGTTAGGTAAAGCACGTAGGAAGCGACTAAAGCAAGAAAGAAGTGTAGGGGAAAACACGAGACCTTAGTCGAGTGTTTCTTCCTACTTCTTGAGTACTCTAGCCGCTTCCTATAGTAAGTGCTTTACAACAGAACAGAGCACAGTCGAGACTTTTTATTTGTTTTACGATAAAGATCCTTTCATTTCCCTTACGTATTCACCCTCATTTTCAAAACAAACTTCATTTTCCAAACGAACAGAAGTGGCGTCAGCGTACATCTGTACTCTCATAAAGCACGCTAAAATAAGCCAATCACAATCCTTGTTAGAATGATTCAAATGATTTGATTGGTTAAACAAGACGAAAGCTGTCAAACATGTCAAAAGAAACCTTGCAAAGTTCGAATGTATAAAAGCTAGTGCTTCTTCATCATAGTTTTTCCGTTTAAAAGTCAGGATGGAAAAGTAAAGTGTTCAATGAATCCAGTGGATTTGTGGCTCATTAAATTCTGGACGTTATTAACATGGCAATTCCAAAACAGACTGCTCATAGCTAGCGGCTGGTATTAAACTAACTGCTGCGCTTTGTTTTGTGTATGAACAACAGTCTAATTCACGGGAGCAAGAGGATTGCTCGAACTGTTGACAGAAATTGCTGAGTGTAGCATGGTAAGCTAATTAGGTGTTGTAGCAAATGCGATTTTTAGATCTAAATTCGCCTCCTTTGTTTAAGCTGTGAGGATTAAGTGTAAAAAGCTGCGCTTGTGAGTAATAGTTGATCAAGATAAACAGCGTCTCCTTGAAAAAAATTCTCGTCAAGTTACAACAATATTATTATTACAATAATAATAATAATAATAATAATAATAATAATAATAATAAATAAAATAAACAACCAAGACAGTAGTCCAGGCATTTCACAAACGGGCTGATGGCGGGACACCGTTGCTAAACTTCATTATAATGCATTGTACATGTAGGCGTTATAATACTGCACGAACTGACCTTCAACTTCAATCAAATCACAGGCAAATTAAAGTTATAATCGACTCGATCAGTCACCACACAGAAAAACTCGAGTTTCAGTACAACTAACATCATTTGATTGTTCATTTAAACTGTCGCTAAAATTACAAATTACTCCATAAAAACGTTTGTAATTGTTTTATTTTAAAATTAAATACAAAAGTGCTACCTCGACAACCCTGATCAGATGAATGTGTAGCTTAATTCACAGAACCACATTCATTCTTGTGGTTGAATTGTGCATCATACATTTTAAAGCCAGTTTTTTTTATCAAAATTATTGATATTAAAGCTTGCCTCTTTCTAAAAAGTAGTTATCCACGTTTGTTGCTTGAAGCCATCATTTTTATAGCTTCAAAGAAGAAAAAAATTGACATTGACATTTATTTGCCTTTTTTCCCAATATATTGACAATTAATAATAACAGGGTTTCCTGAAATTACACTATAATTGAAGGCTAGCAAGCAAAATCGGATACTGCAGCACCAAAAACTAATGAATGCTATTAAAATATCACCATTTAACGGCTATTTAAAGCTGTCAGGTCTCAATGAGTCTTGATCGATCCTGAATTACTTATAATAATAATAATTAATAATTAATAATTTATTACTTATTCGGCGCAAATATCTATATGAATATATTCAAATGGAATTTTCCAAATTATGATTCGCGGAAGTATTGCGAGAAGTTAAATTTTGATTGATTTCGTTGGTCAAAAATTCGATCTGGTACAGTGATTTACCTATTAAAACTATTATCGCAAACACAAGTATCATTTTATTTTAGCTTTCACCGAGAATCTAGTTGGGTAAACGAAACGGTAAATTGTGAGAGCGTCTGGAAAAGAAGGCAGTTATGCTAATTAATGACATTTTGACATTTCGATAGCAAAAGAAGAAGAAAATAAATCCGAAGAAGGAAAGGCATACGGAATTCTCGGCAACACGTATTGCTGCCAGGGAAACTTCGAAAAAATCATAGAGTACCACGAGAAGCATCTGTCGATAGCATTGGAAGAGGGTAACAAATCCGAAGAAGGAAAGGCATATGGAAATCTCGGCATTGCCTATTGCCGCCAGGGAAACTTCCAAAAGGCCGAAGAGTACCACAAGAAGCATCTGTCAATAGCTAAAGAAGCAGGTGAGATATTCCAGCAGGGAAATGCCTGTAGCAATCTCGGTTACTGTTCTAACAGCCAGGGAAACTTCCAAAAGGCGTTCGAGTACCACAAGAAGCATCTGTCGATAGCTAAAGAAGTGGGTAACAAATCCGAAGAAGGAAAGGCATATGGAAATCTCGGCATTACTTATTGCCGCAAGGGAAACTTCCAAAAAGCCGAAGAGTACCACGAAAGGCATCTGTCGATAGCATTAGAAGAGGATAACAAATCCGAAGAAGGAAAGGCATATGGAAATCTCGGCATTACTTGTTGCCACCAGGGAAACTTCCAAAAGGCCGAAGAGTACCACGAGAAGCATCTGTCGATAGCTAAAGAAGTAGGTGAGAAATTCCAGCAGGGAAACGCCTGTAGCAATCTCGGTAACTGTTTTAACAGCCAGGGAAACTTCCAAAAGGCGTTCGAGTACCACAAGAAGCATCTGTCAATAGCTAAAGAAGTGGGTAATAAATCCGAAGAAGGAAGGGCATATGGAAATCTTGGCAAAGCTTATTGCCGCCAGGGAAGAATCCTAAAGGCTTTCGAGTACCACAAAAAGCATCTGTCGATAGCGAAAGATTATGGTAATATATCCGAAGAAGGAAGAGCATATGGAAATATCGGTAACACTTATTACAGCCAGGGAGACTTTCAAAAGGCCTTAGAGTACCACGAGAAGCATCTGTTGATAGCAAAAGAAGAGGGTAATAACTACGAAGAAGGGAGGGCGTGTAGAAATCTCGGCAACACTTATTGCCGCTTAGAAAACTTCGAAAAGGCCATACAGTTCCACGTAAAAGGGATGTTAATAGCAGAAGAAGTAGGCGATAAAATTACAGAAGGAAGAGCCTACGGAAATCTCGGCAACGTTTATTGCTGCCAAGGAAACTTTCAAAAAGCTATGAAGCACCATGAAACACAGTTGTCAATAGCAAAAGAAATAGGCGATAGAACCGGCGAACGTGGAGCCTATGCCAATCTCGGCAACGCCTGGTACAAAATGGGAAACTTCAAAAAGGCCATCGAGTGCCACGAAACGGGTCTGATAATAGCAAGAGAAGTAGGCGATAACCTCTATAAAGGAAAGGCCTATGGCAACCTCGGTAATTCTTATTACGGTCTGGGAGACTTCCAAAAAGCTTTCGAGTACCACGAGAGTCACTTGTCAATAGCAAGAGAAGTAGGCGATAAAGTTGGAGAACAAAAGGCCTATCACAATCTCGGGGACACTTATGATAGCCTGGGAAACGTCCGGAAAGCCATTTATTACCACAAGAAGCATCTGCGTATAGCAAGACATGAAGGCAATATTGTGGAAGAAGGAAAAGCCTATGGCAATCTTGGCAACGATTATTACAGACTGAAAGACCTCGTTGAGGCCGCCCATTACTACAAAGAAGATCTGTTAGTAGCAAGAAACATAGGCGATAAATTCCGAGAAGGACTAGCCAGTGGAAATCTTGGAAACGTTTATTACATGCTGGGAGACACCATAACGGCGATAGACTTTCACAAAAAAGATCTGTCAATAGCAAAGGAAAGAGGCGATGAAGCAAGAGAAGGAAGAGCGTGTGGCAATCTCGGCAAGGATTATCACTTCTTTGGAGACTTTGAAAAGGCCATTAAGCTCTTTGATAAACAGCTGTTAATAGCAAAAGAGATTGGTAGTAAAATCCAAGAAGGAGAGGCCTACAGCAATCTTGGCGACCTCTATGCCAGCCTCAATAGAAATGAAAAAGCTTCCAAATATTATCAATCGTCTGTCAAACAAGTTAACATTATCAGAGCTAGTCTTAAGTGTGGAGATGCTTTAAAAATAAGTTTCCGAGACCTTCATCGGGGTGCTTATAATGGTTTGTGGCAAAGTCTGCTTAAACTTGGAAGGATCGATGACGCGTTGTGTGCCGCTGATCAAGGTCGAGCACAAGCTTTGGTTGATTTCTTAAAAATACAGCATGGTTCAACGGAATCTCCACCAGCGCCACTTGAACCTGAATAAACTATTTCTTACATTTCAAACAAGTTACCCACAAAAGCTGTGTTTTTAGCATGTCCGCAAAACCAAATAAATTTCTGGGTTATTGGAAACGACAGCAAGGTCAATTTCCGAGAAAAAAGATTAAAACTGGGAAGTATCGATGTTGATGGAGTCTCTGTCTTGTTGAGTACCACTTTGGAGACGTGTTCGTTGGATGTGCTAAACGATCGTGGTAATGATGATGATGACGATGGTGGTGACGATGATGATGATGATGATGATGATGATGATGATGATGATGATAATGATGATGATGACAAAAAAACACTATCATTACAGTGCACCTCCAGCGAGTTGCAAGCACTACGTGATGCAATTATTGGTCCCATTGCAGACTTGTGTCAAGGTGACCAACTGATCATCGTTCCCGATGGCCCACTTTGTTTGGCTCCATTGTCTGAATTGAGCAAGCCAATCGGTATCCGCACTGTACGCTCGTTGACCAGTTTAAGACTGAACACAGATTGCCCTTAAGACTGCAGTATGAAGGGGGAACTGCTTGTCGGAAATCCATATCTGGTTGATGTCGAGTACAGGCCACTAACAGGTGCAGAGAAGGAAGTAAACATGATAGGAGAAATTCTTAACATCCCACCACTTACGGGAACAAAGGCAATGAAACACCAGGTCTTAAAAGACTACGTATTAAAAATTTCGGATGTCCTAGATGTCAAGGTATCAGCAGAGCTGGTTGTGCTTAGTACCAGTTATAGTGCTAGAGGACAGATTAACCCTGAGGGTGTCGTTGGAATTGCTCGGGCGTTCTTGGCCGCTGGTGCTGATTCTGGCAACCCTCTGGAGTATTTCAGACTAGGCCACCATGGAGTTCGTGAAGAGTTTCTACCAACATCTTCCAGATGGAAAAAGCACCAGTGTGGCTCTTCACAAGGCTATGAAGTTTCTGCGAGTCAGAGGAGTTCTCTGCTGTGAAGTACTGGGCTCCTTTTCAACTAATTGGTGATGACGTTACACTTGACTTTGGACACTGCACTTTCTACTACCGAAGAACTATGTACAAAAAACGTTTACAGCTTGCCAAATTTTTAGTTTTGTCTTGGGCAATAGGAAACATGGGTTTCGACTAAATAAATATTACATTTATCTCAAATATAGTTGAATTACTCACAATGAAGTAGTCTTTAGTCTTTTCTGGTCGTTTCTCCCCATCTATTTCTTGTAGAATAGCTCTGATTAACAAGTAACAACACGCCGTTTGACTCACAACAAATTTAGCCTGCATAACAAATTCGTCAGCATTCGTTACAGTCTTGGTAACCGTGCTCCCTATTGAAATCCTAGGCGCGGACGCTAAGCGCGCGAGTGTTAACTCATAATCCCCCCTGGGTAGGAACCAAACTCGATCAATCGTGCAAACCTCGTAAGAAGAAACTATGCCCATCTCCATTTAAGGATGCAAAGGGTGCCCGCTCCTGGAGGTCTAAAAAGCCGCTAGAAGTCTGGTAATGAAGAGGTGTCGGACAATGTTCGGGAGAGAGAAAACTGGAAACAAGAATTGCTACGAGTTCGAAATATGTGGTTAGTTGGAAGCTGTTTCACCGGAATATTTCGTTGTTTGTTTTTAATACTTTGCCATGGAACCACAAACTAACTTCCTTCCAGGTTTGGAAAAAATAGCATCGTGTAAAATACGTTTACTCCAGTTCAGCGCTTGAAAGACTTTTCTTACCGGCATGGAGTGGTCGTACCTTAAGATCCCTTACATTTCTGAACGACTCAATCACAAGATCACTAACATTTTTAGAAAGGAAAACATCCCAGTACGCGTTGCCCACCAGTCCTACACGCTCAGACAAGCCCTATCCCACACCTCCACGGGCAATTTTTTTTTTTTACGCCCACTTCAAGATGGCGAACAGTTACCGTGACAGACTGGTAACTAGCAAGTCAACTAGAGTAACACAACATTACTTCCGGTAAATTCGCAATCGCTTTCGCGTGTTTCCACGGCTTCTCAAGACGTTGTTTTTACCTGTTTTTACACTGAGACACGAGACATCATTAGCGAAATGTAACTTTAATGAGCCGAGATCAATTAAAGTGCGGATAACCTTGTGAAGAATACTTCTCAAATCGCCTCCGAACATTATTATAGTCTGCAGTGTATCGAGCCCCTTTCGACGGCTAACCCAACCTCTACTACCTTTAAAAAATATGTCTCGTACTTTTATAGTGTCACCATTCCTTGAGTACAGTTCAAAGCTCAGAAGACATTTTTCTGGTGGGCGTAAAACGAAAATCGATTTTCATTTTACGCTCACTTTTTGGGCCCGCGGAAACTAACGAGGAAACTGGGCATGAAAGATTACCAGAAATGGGACTGGAAATGAATTAAGACATAAATGTTGAACTATGAAGAGTACAAGTTTGTGCGGCTCGTTTCAATACGGACAGCTGTTTGTACAGAGGGTAATCAAGTGCAATCAAGGTACGCAAAAAGCAACCAATCACAAGACTTGTAAATAGAGAATTGTGCATGTGTTTACATAGACTGATGCAGACACTTGAGGGAGTTTGGGTACCCCTTTGCCTTGCATAAACTTTCAAATTCTCCCAAACTCCCTCAAATGCTGTTTGTAATACACATGATTTTAACACATCTTTATAGTAGGTGAATGTGTGTTCCTTTAACCTTGTTAATCACAGTCACATCCTCTTGTGATTCTTTAAGCTCAACCGCTTGTCTAAATTGTTAACACTTTCCAGAATTTTGCTGATTTTTTGCAATGTTACTTGCAAGATCATGCTTTCTTTTCTGTACCTTTGGTCGTTTCCTGACACCAAATCTAAACCGATCAAAATCATCACTGTCATAATGCCCTCATCCTCAGCCTTTCTTGCAAATGGTTTTGGAGGTCGGTCTGCTCGAGTTTTCTTCATCCTTCAGGAAATCCCCTTTCTTCTCCTGCCTGCTACTGTAGATTGCACCTTTATTCTTTTTCCAATCCTTTTTTTTTTTGGTTGTAGTCTGGAATCTGTTAAGGTGACGGCTTGCATTTATTAAGTATGTATCGCAGACGCAATTTGAGGTATCACGCTACAGGTGCTCTCTTCTTTGAGTTTTTCATACCTTGAAACAAACTAGCTGACTCCCATAATAAAATTTTCATCCCCACTCTTTAATTTTGAAACAATGTCATTGCACACTCCATAGACCTTTGTCTAAAGACCTTCTGCTATGGGATGGATTGGATGCATTTCATCAATACTGTCAACTTGACTGCTGTTTTCTGTAATGTCTGTTGGGTCTAGTGATGGTGTGGTTAAATCTAGTGAACATTGGGGTCAAGCAGATTGTCCATTGAAGCAGACTACATTTTGAGTTGCTTCCTCTTCCACATTTTTCTGGTGTACACCGTCTGCCTTCTAATAACTAACAAAGTAATTCAGTAATGCTGGCTGTTATTCTGATCTTGTTTCTAACTTGTCACCCCTGCTTGGAATCCACAATAACTATATAACTGTATAATTTGGAATTTTATTGCATCGCTTGCAAGATGAAGTGAATCCTGTGCTCTGATTGGATACTCGTGTGATCAAGATGGAGCCATCTTGCCCACTTAGGATTACCTGTTACCCATGCACCCATGCATGCAGAATCAATAGTATCCAGGTGGAAATCTTATTAAGATCTTATTAAGATTCTTATTAAGTTTCTTTTCTCTACTTCTTAGTTAAGATTCTTACAAGATTCTTACAAGATCTTGTAAGATTCTTACAAGATTCTTGTAAGATTCTTACGAGATCTTGGTAAGATTACAATAAGATCTTATAAGATCTTAGTAAAATCTGATAAGAATCTTAGTAAGGAACTTGCAGTTGATAGTCAAGATCTTACAAGACCTTGTAAGATTCTTACAGGTTTCTTACAAGATCTTGGTAAGATTCTTATTAAGTTTCTTAACAAGATCTTATCTTAGTTAAGATTCTTACAAGATTCTTACAAGATCTTGTAAGATTCTTACAAGATTCTTACAAGATTCTTGTAAGATTCTTACAAGATCTTGGTAAGATTACAGTAAGATCTTACAAGATCTTAGTAAAATCTAGTCAAGATATAATAATTAATCTCAAGCTTAAGACATCATAAGAAGTATTATAGGACACAAACTCAAGATTTGACCAACAGTTTATTAGAAGGTCTCACACCATAAAATTGTGAAATTACTATAACAAAGACTTCAAAAAACCGTTTATATGATCTATAGAAAACCTGTTATTTCATTTAATGATAATTTTTTGTCCCCTTTATTTACAAATCATGCAATAAACTGAACTGGAAACTGAGTTTTACTCAAAAATTAATACGTGAACCTATTAAACTCAATTTGGTTTGATTGTGTCCCAGAAAATTTACACAGAGATCAAAGAGGCAGAGTCATTAGGGTACCACAATTTTGGGTCAAAATTCACTACCTTTAAAATACAAGCACTTCGTTGATTTTTGACTTCAAGAAATAAAGTAAATCTTGAGTAAAAAAAAATGAGCTAAAAAAAGTAAATTAACATTAAAAAATAAAAATAAACCCTTTTTTTTCAAGGTCTGCATTTAACTCACAGATGCTCACTCAGTTCAACTGGCTCTAAACATGTACTTTCATAATTTGTGGTGGCTCAGAAAAATACCACAGATGCTTTCACTTTGCAAGTGTTGCTTGCCAGCTCCAACTTATAAAATTAATAAAATATTGAAAAATTAATCTTCTGCCACATTTCATTCAGCTGCACCTCCAGGGCTAGAGGGACCTGTACAGGAAAATAAGACAGTCATGTTAACTTATGTCCTGACCAGAGTACACAGCGTTATCTCATTCTCTTACTTCAGTCAGCATTCTCACAATGTTTTGTAGTAGCACATGCAGACAACTCAGCACTGGCTGCCTTGTTCATAGGAAACCCAAGTCTAAATTTACATGTGGCTTTGATGTAAAAAGAAAATTCCATGCTCAAATACAAAAAGATTATTATAATGATTATTTCATTGTTAACTGTACAGATGTATGTCTGGGCAGTGCAACTTACATTGTAGTTGTGCCTGCAGTGAAATAGGTCACTCTTTATAAGAAAACATGATTGCATTGATCAAAAGGATTGTTACTTAGTGTTCCCTTTATTTTGCTTGCTATTTTCAACTTATGAACTATGGTATCAAGTACTGATCAAATACTGTCATTAGGCAAGGTACAAAATTTTATTTAGTATTATAGTTCCTGAGTAGAAGTAGCAGAAGTCACGATTTACAACAAAATGAAATCAGTTAAAATAGACTCCAACAGTCATAAATATAAGTGACTTTATTGAGCAGGATTTGGTGACTTGACTCTGAAGCTGCAGTCTTGAGTCTCGACCTTGACATTATATTACCAAATAGAGTTGAACATCAACAGTAAAACCGAAAATTGTGCACTTTAACTCAGTTCTTCTGCATGATCACAGTGAGTGGCTAGGCTGTCATTAACTTTTTATACAATGTTGCAGTGAGCTTTTCACCCGTAACAATCTTGTTAGTTCCTGATCTGAGTAAAATGAGCCATACACTCCACGAAGATCATAAAACTGATCTTCACGCCAAATCAAGATCGATCGCTCACGTTTTCAGCTTATACCAAGACTGTCATGATATTAACCCGGCTACAAATTACTCCATAAAAACGTTTTCAAAGGCTTCGTATAAAAACTAAATGGGGAATGACCACCTCAACAATCTTCAAGAAGCACAATATTGCTCGTTGTCTGTATGGATCCATGTTGTCTGTAATTTGCGTGGATGATCACACATTTTCGTGCAGTCTTTCACAAAATGATTGGTGTCGAAACTTACCTCTTTCTAAAAAGTGATTGTCCACAGTTTACTGCTTGAAGCCATCAATTTTTAGCTTTAACAGAGGTAAAATCCAGAGGAAATGTGTGCTGAAAACTTGAATCCCGCCTAAAATCTAACGACAGAGCTGAATAACGTCTGCGCATGCGTTACTTAAACTCAGTCGGCGCGAAAATCTCGACTCGAGCAACACGTTCCGAAGGAAGGATCATTCATGCGACCATGGAAATGTTTTGTCGATTTTTTTATATAATTTTGAGTGGTTTTCCTTTCCAAGACGCTTCATTTACCTCCGTTGAATTGCTCTAGCCGTCGTTATCTCTGAAACTTTTGAAAGGTAAGGGATTTTGTTCGTTTCATTGAGCTTTTATTGTGCATAGTTGCTTTATGAAACAGACATGCCTGTACAGAGGGTCTGTACAGCAACCAAGAAGCTGCGATTAACGAAATTTACGTTTCGAACTTTGAGTGTGAAGCTAGACTGTTTTTATGTTTTGATGTTGGTAATGGAGGGAGCGATTGCAGAATACCCGGCCCACTAAATATCTTACTTGAAAAAGGAGTGCTCCCGCAGTCCCAGTTAAACGAAGTGAGTAAAACGAGTGCTCCCGCAGTCCCGCAGTCCCAGAGTCGATGGATATTTAAACGAAGTGAGTAAAACGAGTGCTCCCGCAGTCCCAGAGTCGATGGATATTTAAATGAATTGAGTAAAACGAGTGCTCCCGCAGTCCCGCAGTCTCAGAGTCGATGGGTACTTAAATCTAAGCTTGTTTCGGCTCATGGATTGCTTGTTTCGGTTCATGGATTAAAGAACGAGTTATATTCATGTGTAGCGTGCTTGCTTCGGTTCATGGATTAAAGAACGAGGTATATTCGTGTGTAGCGCGACGACTGCGGGACCAGCATTGAAGAACACGACTGCGGGACTGCGGGAGCAGCTTTTCAAGTAAGATATTTGGTGGGCCGGGTATTCTGCAATCTACATGTAGCCTAATGGAGACCTTATTGAACGGTTTACTACGTCAGTTCCGATGCAAGCGGAGCACAGTAATTCTCGCTTCAACTCAGTCATTATTGACTATAATCAAAAAATTCTTCGTACTTACCATGTCGTCAATTGCCGTAGAACCATCTTTGACACAATGAATTCAATTAATATTGATGGTAAATCGTACAATTTATTAATAATTTCAATTTAAAGTACCCAACAAATTCTCTATACAATGAAACTATTTAATTACAAATGAGAAATTTCACTTTGAACATACGCAGTAAATTCTTTAAAGATAATTATACAATGAAACTATTTACTGGAAATTTCAAATATCCCGTAAAAAATATTCCTCTTAAAATAATTTATATACAAGAAAACAATTTACAGATAAGAAATTTCACATTAAAATACCCAGTAAAATTCTCTTAAAATGATTATATAATAAAACTATTTACAAATCAAAGTTTCACAATTAAAATACTCAGCAAATTCTTTT
The DNA here is from genome assembly GCF_977016875.1 of Pavona decussata. Lineage (NCBI taxonomy): Eukaryota > Metazoa > Cnidaria > Anthozoa > Scleractinia > Agariciidae > Pavona > Pavona decussata. The sequence goes on from NW_028145490.1 coordinate 2,732,422, forward strand.
TTTATAAGCCTCACATGCCTGGAGGAGCTTAATAAACTTTCCTATGACTTGCTCATCTATTCCACCATAACAAGTTGATTCTTTTCCTTTGACATTGACCCTCACAGGCCTGTGAATAGACACATTTGGAGGCTGCAACACTGCTGGTACTTGCTGAATGTCCACCAGACATGATGCCATGTGAATTGCGCAAGAAGTAACAAGCTGGGCTGGAACTTTTTTAGCATGGACATTATGATAATCATCAATCATCAAGATTATTAAGAAGTTCATCTAGGGACAAAGAAGACAAATTGAGCTTAATCTTGTTTAAACTGGCTTTTTTCTTTACACTGTAGTTCTAATTCTTTTCTTGGAGTGTATCTCTGTAATATTAGTTTACTTTGGGTCTGAACACAGACACACAATTACTGTGTAACACATTAACCTGGAGTAATGCTTCCCATCTTACAATTTTTTAGTTTTTAAATTTTCTTGCTTGTTTTCCAGTACATATGTTTAAGTTGAATTGTAGACAGGTAACTGTCAGAGGTGAGTGTCTAGCTGAAGAACAAAGTACAATGTCCTGGCCAAGGCTCAAACCTGCACCTTGTCATCTGGAGTCCATTGCACTAGCCATGAAGCCATTGTCTTACCCTGCATTATTTTCGATAAGATTATATGTACAGTAGTCAAAGTATCTGCACTGTAGTTACATGTACCTCAACTGCTTTTGCAATCTGTTCACACAGATAGCTTTGGTGCCCTGAGGCCAGGTTGCTTTTGTATTTTAACACTGCTCTAGGACTTTGGGAAAATCCAATTACTGGTCCTGCAGCCAGCCCAGTAAGTGAAAGACCACTTAAATGAGCATTCAGTCCACTATGTTTTTGGAAGAGTGCAGTCTTCTGTGACCTATGTGTAACATGAAACGTAACTGTTAATGAATCCTTTTTTGCCTGCTGGGTGAAAAGTGTGATTTAAAAAATAGTAATCACTATCTCTTGAGAACTACGGAAGCAATGATTAAAAAGGTTTATATTTTTATTCAAGCCATTGGAATGTAGTTAATTTGTGCATATTTACCTAAAATATGATATTATATGCAGAAGAGCAACTGTTCTCTTTCTTTGCAGCACATGTCTCTCCTTACTCTGAGCACTGTTCCCATTGGTGATGGAGTTCAGAAGTAATGTGAAAAGTGTTGGAGCATGTTTATTTGCAAATTGTTCCATTTCTTGTGCTTCATAGATTGGCTTTCCACCATTGATGTAATGTCTGTATAATGCCAACTGGAAGCGGCCAACAAGATCTTCATATGAGGGAGCTAGTAGTAGTAAAACATTGTTGCCCTTAGATATATCGTGAATAATTATCAACTGTTTGTATTATGAAGCTTTTTCTATTATGTCTGTTGCTTGATTAAAACAGTATTTTTACATGTATTTTGCTGGCCCATTTTCTGTTTTGCTCTGATAACCCTGGATATAATCTCTCTGGGAGAAATAACTCATTTTTATGAATGACTTAAATAAGAATTACAGTTGACTGTTTGGTTCAGTAAGCCTGGGCATTACTTTTTTTCACTTTGATATTTAACCCCTGCTCATAAATTGTTAGATGGAAATTAAAAATAGCGACAAAATGGTTGTAGTTTAAATGCATTTCCTACCTGTGTCAAGTTGAATTTCTTCCTTGTCCTTGTTTAAATTGTTTTCTGAGGTTGCAGGTACAGTTGTTTATTGATGAAAGTCTTCAGAGGATTTCTGGAAAGACGATAGGAGCTTTATTTTGAAAATTGATAAATTTTTATTTTAAATTTGACAAGAATTAAGGCATTTAAAAGTTACCATATTGGTGATTTTTTATTACCTGTTTTGGCATGGATGATCTGTGGTGGGATTTGGATCCGACTGTTCTCTGAAATAATAAAGTATATTATTTGTACCAGACCTGACATTTGTCAGAGTTACTCTACCAAATGTGTGGACGAATTTCCAGGCGCGTCAATATAAACTTACCTGTTCGGGAGGAAGATAATCTTTTTCGGCTTTAAATATTTCATCCGCGTTATTTCTGCAACAGCAACACCATCGCAAACCAGGACGGTAGCTACTCATCATACGCCCGATGCGGTCAAACATTTGATGGAACCTTTCTGGTATGGTACGGGAATGGATGTCATTTGAGTGAACGGGAAGTGGACATGCACAAAACCTATTCGCTTCTCGATTAGCTCTGGTCCAGTGTCGAGTGCATGCCCAAGCCTCCGTAGTACCACCGTAACATCTCGCCATTGCGCCATTGAAACGTCGCATTGTTCCTCTGCATTCTTCGCCTGTTCTGGTGTTTTTATGAAACCAACACGTTCGCTCACCAGACGTTTCCGTGAACAACACATACATCAACATACGTAGCCAGCTGCACGAGCTGCATTTTCGCGGCACGGACTTTTGAGTTCTCGCTAAAATTTCGGTTTGTGTTCAGGTACGGCACTTTTGTGTTCAGGAGATATGTTTTAGCAAAATCACTGGTCGGTCTCTAGCGAAAGTTTGAAACTTATCTGATCTACCTAAGTCTTAACTGAGGTAAAAAACCTCGGCGCTTTTCCTTTTTTTCGAAAATTCCGCCATTTCACCAAATTGTTGCTATTGTTTCACGTTGTCATCCCCAGTTTCCCCGCGTGAATTGATGACATGCGCAGACGTTATTCAGCTCTGTCAAATCTAACATGAAACGGTCTTTCTCCGAGCCTGCAGTGGCATATCTGCTGACCAAAATAGTGCCCAGTCTTCCCAGTCTGAATGAAATCCAAGATGGCTGCCGGTGCGGTGATTCAGTGTGATTCCGGCCCACGTTTATCCACGTTTTCTTGCTCATTTTAAAAGCTAGCATTGTACGTGAAAATCGTAGGAATTACGATTCAAAGCACTGTTGTTCTTTTTGGCATTAAATGGAGTTTAGATTCATCAAAGAAGGTTTGTAGGTATTAGTGTTTTCACAAATGCGTTTCACTGTTGGACGGTGCATTAAGTTTTTTTTATGCGAATACAATCTGTAAACTGCAAACAGTAAGTCTTGACAGTCATATCTTTTAAGCCTTTTTTTAGAAACACACATGTCTACATAGCGTTTATCAACTTAGGACACTGAAGAAAGAGATTATCACATAGAGTCTTGCTGGCATTTATTCTTAGATCCTGTGAAGATTCTTGTAAGATATTATGAGGTCTTAATAAAGAATTGAGATAACAGAGGGTTTTTTTTTTTACGAGATCTTCATAAAAACTGTTTTTAAAAGATCTTCTTAATTACCAGTATTCGTGCTAAGATCTTACCAAGATAATTGTAAGGTAGTAAGATCTTAATCAGAATGGTTGTAAGATTTTGGTATAAATTTTGATTAAGATTTTATTAAGAAAATAGTAAGAAATAGGTAAGATCTTATCAAAATCTGTTTAAGATCTTATTTTTAACTCATAGTAAGATCTTAACAAGATTCTTGTAAGTTAATTCTTAAGATCTTAACAAGAATTCTTATTAGATCTTGTCACAAATTTTGATAAGATCTGAATAAGAAAATATTAAGAAATGGATAAGATCTTATTAAAATTTTTTATGATCTTATTGATTGTTAGGTTGAGGATTTTTTCAAGATTCTTACAAGTATCTTACAAGAATTTAGTAAGATCTTGTAAGAACTTTTAAGATCTTAAAATGCTGAAGATTGTATAGTTTGTATTAAAGATTTTGTAAAGAAGTGTCGTAAGATCTTTTTAAGATCTGAAATCTTAACAAATCTTAACAATATCTTATTAAGATCTTAGTGTTATTTTCATTCTTACAAGATTCTTACAAGATCTTACAAGATCTTACAAGATCTTAATAAGATTTCCACCTGGGAATTTAAGCCATATAATAATAAATCTTTTATAATTTGGCCAAGCTTGGGTCAAGATGGCAGGATATTGGCCTTGTTCTATTGTTGGCAAAATTATTGATTGTCCTGTCCCTAAATTGCACCGATGCCCCCCCCCCCCCCCCCTCAACCCCTTACGCCCTACACACACGCACATCTTTTTAGGCTGGGATCCCTCCTTTTAAATAAAGGCTAACCTCTTTTGTATCATGATTATTTTGAAGGACGTAAAAAAGAAGATAAGCCTCTTGCCCAAGCCAAGAGCTTCATTATCTGATACACAAGAAACCTCCAAAAAAAATGTTAAAGTACATCAAGGTTTGATACTGTACTTGTATTACCCTTGTGGAGGATTAAAGAAACTGTATGTATTTATCTGGCTTTGACATACCACTTCATCATTCATACAGAACCACCTCTGGTCCACCTTGCAGTAGCTATAATGGTGGCCACATTTGCACTTAGTACCATTATGTACTACAACACTTTGCAACTCGTACATATTGCTGTTCTATGTAAGCAAAAAATTATAGTATAAACAATTAGAGAAGGCATAATCTTAACTATTTCTATAGTTGTGTTCCCTTTCTTAGATAAGCATTTAAATGGTAATACAGTGGAACCTCTCAAATACTGGTATGGGCAACCTCCTATTTAATGTCAGGGAAAAGTGGTTGGTTAAAAGAGGTGGTCACTGTCAGGGAGCCTGCAGACTGTAATGTTGTTAATTCTAACCTGAATCAATTTCCATAAATGGGGATGGATATGGCAAGAGGAAGTTGTGGGAAACATGAGCAGAAGGCAAGTGTTTCATCAGCTAGTGGCCTGTTTCAGGTTATCCCAAAACTTTCACAAATGTTACCATGGAAACAAGGAAAGTATGAATTTATACATCTTTTCTTTAGAGTTACAGTTAAACAACCAAACCAAAATAAATACAAGAGAGTATATCTTTCAAGCTAAGTGGACTATTTCATCACTTTTCCTTTTTGTTTGTAGAGATCAAAATAACTACAATCAAACTTCCCATAAGCGAACACTTCCCATAAGCGGACACCTTTGGGACCAAGCATAGGTGTCTGCTTTTGAGAGGTGTCCACTTACGGGAGCTGTGCATTGGCGGAGGTTCAACTTTAATAATACCAATATTCTTAAAATAAAGCTATATACAGGTAATAATAGTACAGACAATAATTAGGGTATGTCACTACTTACAGCTTTTCTAGCAAAATTATATTTTACTTTCTTATTGTATCAAAAATAATTATACCTTTGATGGCTCATTCAGTAGTAAGCAGTCAAACCATGCAGGGTATATCAATTTCTTCCTCAATTTGTTATTTCCTGTTCTTTCAAATCTGCAATATATTATTGCAAATATTAGGGAAAAAAGGATCCCTTGACTTTAGAGTTCAGGTATTAAATACAAGAAGCTAAGACAAAAATCTCCACCAAATTATGTAACTTTCAAAATCAATTCCTCGAAATAAACCTACCTTTTTAAATGGAATGTGAGGACTTTGGGCCATTTACTAACAAATTGGTCTTTCTCAGCCCTGGTCAGCTCATTACACTGTGTACAACACCAAGCACAATAGGCATTGTGGGCACATGCAAACACAATCCAATATGATCTCTGTGAGACATATTGCAAATTCATGACTTCCTAACCTTTCGCAGAAGCATCGATTGTCCCCATCAAGAATTTCTGTCTGTGTATTATCGAGTGCTTCAACCAGTGATTGGGAGGACCCCTATTTTATGATAAGGAAAGATAATTCCATTTGACTATGTATGGTGATGGTTAAGAGGTCATGATAGGAAACGGGGAACTGTAAATAACAAAATTGAATAAATTGTTAATATTAAAATGTAGTAACTGTTAGCATAAATATGACCAAAATTCTTGATGATTGACACAAATCCTTTATGCATAGCCCATCATTGTTGATTACTGTGCTTTGCTATAACATGCAAAATCTGAAATTGAAATCACTGCCGACAGTTGCATTTTTCGCTACCGTCAATGACCGCACTGGAAGCTTTAGAAACAAAGTAACAGGATCAGAAGGTCACGTTTGAGCACGGTGATTGGTGGATTTTGATCCACTTTGTTTGATTGATGGCAGGAAAAAACGCAACCATCTGCTCATGCGGTGTTTTGTATTTCAGATTCCACCTGTTATTGAAAATTGCAAGTTAACTGTTACATGTACCTGTATGTCAATACTGTGATTGCTCTGCTGCTGACATGTCGGCACATTGTACACTTTACTGAAGTGGAGAATAAAATAGCATATTTGGAGATATTGACTTTGTTTATCTGTGCAAAATTACTACTGTCACATACCTCATGCAAACATGGGAACTATTATTTTTGTTTGTTATAGTAACTAGAATACTTCTCAATGGGAAGCCTGCTAATCACTAGGCGTGGCCTATTAGTTAGGCCGCTAGGGGTCAAACCCTCCACCCTGCCACTCCGACTGGGTTTTTCTTCCATAGTCTCAAATTCAACTACTCTACAGTTTGTAAATAGCCTTCATTGGTCAGCATCCTGCCAGTTGGTTATAACATGGTGCTGGAAAGTCATTAGGGGCAGCCATGATTCACATTTGTGACATTAATTTATTCATTTGTTTTTTTTTATTATTATTTGTTATTTTTGTATTATTTTAATAATTGCATGTATGCAAACCTGTACTGGTTAGCTCTTCTCCAATTTCTTCATGGAAGTGAGAGGCACCACTAAAAACAGACCACCAGCCTTTAGTGGAAGCGTATCATTACTCTATGAAGTATTGGTTTAATCATGTTTTATGTGTAGCTGTATAAGGTATAGCTTTAACTGACACTCACTTGTCAATTGAGTTGACAAGTTTTTGTTAACTGAGTTAACAAAACAGGTGTTTCCAATGTTTATGAGTCCTGATAACGCCATGTCCAATCGATCGCACGGAAAACTAGTGTAAACAGAGAAATAGACGAATTTTCCACGAGTGTGACAAATTACCGCGTATAAAAACAATTTTGCCGCCAAAACTTACATATCTCTTAGTTACCAGCTTCCCAACGAACGAGCGCACTTTTTTCATGCCCAGTTTCCTCGTTAGTTTCCGTGGGCCCAAAAAGTGGGCGTAAAATGAAAAGCGATTTCGTTTCACGCCCACCAGAAAAATGTCTTCTGAGCTTTGAAGTGTACTCAAGGAATGGTGACACTATAAAAGTACGAGACATATTTTTTAAAGGTAGTAGAGGTTGGGTTAGCCGTCGAAAGGGGCTCGATACGCTACAGACTATAAAAATGTTTGGAGGCGATTTGAGAAGTATTCTTCACAAGGTTGTCCGCACTTTAATTGATCTCAGCTCATTAAAGTTACATTTCGCTAATGATGTCTCGTGTCTCAGTGTAAAAACAGGTAAAAACAACGTCTTGAGAAGCCGTGGAAACACGCGAAATTACCGGAAGTAATGTTGTGTTACTCTAGTTGACTTGCTAGTTACCAGTCTGTCACGGTAACTGTCCGCCATCTTGAAGTGGGCGTAAAAAAAAATTGCCCTCCACGGAGCGCAAATGCACCAGAGACAAATGCCCCATCGCTTACACCGGATTGTGTTTACGAAGAAATGCAGTGTACCAGCTCACGTGCAACAGCTGCGATCAACAACACATTGGTAGCACAACACGCTTCATCCATGACCGCGTAAGAGAACATCTCAAAACCGATAACTCCTCCGTTAAAAAACACATCTCTTCCTGCCAGAACAACGACCATAAAGACATTAACATCAAAATTATTATGAGCGAAAACGATACCGCTAATCTACGCCTCTACGAAGCATTTTACATCAGAAAATACAAGCCCACACTCAATTCCCGAGAGGAATGTACTGAGTTCGCGGAACTGCTATTTTAATATTTCATTTTAGAGACTACAATCCATCATTAGAACCTTGTATAACGCTCACAGTTTATTTCTATAGCTTTCACACATACGCCACATTTTTTACACATTTCACCCTTCACCCTACACTCTCTTTGCATATATATACAGCGCGCTCGGAATATTTTCTCATCCCTGATGATGCCGTTGATCGGCGAAAGCTTGGATTTTAGTACTTTTAAACAGCAGTTTAAGGCCTCAATTGAACAGTTTTATATATTTTTAACCATGCTCCTGAAGGACAACATGAACAGATTACTTTTCTTAAAGTGTTCGATTTGTTTTATTTTGTATTATAGCGATTGTTGCCATAAATATCTAAGTATATCTTTAAGCTTGTTAGAAGTGCAAGTAATTTAACTGCTGTAACAGAACTGCAACAAATTTCATACGATGTTGAAGCCATCCGAAGAAGTTGGATTTGGCGCTCGCTGAAGCTGGGAAGACCGGACTGTAAAACGTCAAGTAATGTTTGTAAAAGTCCTGAATAAAATTTTATTAATAGCGCTTTTTGCTTCGTTAATCTACTTCTTGACCTTCTTCTGTTTATCTGACTTAGAAAAATTATCGTTGATTTCAATATACAGTTTGGCCAACAGCAATCCAATAAACTAAGCATATTTTAAAGCCCAAATATATCAGTCCAGTCATATAATATCAGAATTGTTTTCGACTCCTTCCATGTGGGGAGAGTAATCTTTTTGTCTCATTTTGTAACTAGCAAGGGGTGGAAGGAGTTTGCAGTGCTCTTACCGCGTGCAGACGAATTTAAAAAACAATGTCTATTGTATTTTCCGTTTAGTGATTGGCAAGTAGCTCTAATCTCCTAGCAACAGTTAAGTCGTTTCCCACCCAGTCACTTTTTAGTGTTAACGCTCGCGCGCTTAGCGGCCGCGCCTGGGGTTTCAATGACACGGCATGGTTACCAAGACTTAACGAATGCATTCTGGCGATACAGAATGTTAGGGCTATTCTACTTGACATAAATGGGCAGAAACGACCAGAAAAGACAAAAGACTACTTCATTGTGAGTAATTCAACTTTATTTGAAATAAACGTAATCATTACTTAGTCGAAACCCATGTTTCCTACAGCCGATGGTTTTGTTTAAAAAATGCAGCATGGGTTTTTAAATTGTCTACCTCGGAGACAATTTGTTGCAATTAAAGTACATAAAAAATTAAGGCTGTAGACTGTTTGAGCATAAAAATAAATAGCCAAAACAAAAAAGCGAGAAAAATCTAAAATCAGCTTTGACCTTTTTTAGCTATTTTCTTAAAGGCCCATTTTCACCCAAGAGGAATTGCTCGCCGAGCTGAATTTCGCACAGTCGAAAATTCAGAAAATTACCAGCGGGCACTAAATAGCGAAGAAAAAAAAAAAAATCCACATTCATCGAACTCATTTTCTGGAATATCACTATTTTTCGTGTCATTAAGCTTTGTATAATACCCTCTCGCTTTATTTATGTGGATAGTTTTAAGAACAGTCTTCGTGTAGAAAGAAAAATTGGAAAATCGTCGGTCGCCTCTAAGTAACATCTCGCCGTTGACAATGTAGTTGTATAGCTTTCATTCTGAAACACAGAAGCGGGAGGATTTGTTGTCCCCATGCATGCATCTGTTGTAGCGATGTTCCTGATTTCTACGGATGTCTGACCTTAACACGTAAGTTTTATTAGCTCCATTCGATTTTATTCTCCCGATTCATGTAAACAGCGTTGCGAAGAGACGTAATAAAATGTATAGTTTTCTAGGTGGCGTTCCTTTGTTTTTTACTATTAGCGCACGCAAATAAATTAAATACTCATTTTCTTAGTAAGCTGCAGATTCATTCATAGCATCATTGCTATATAATCAAAGGCCATCGAAGGTTGAAATAATTTCATGATAGTAAGATAGACCGGATCGGCGTAGCGCACTATAATTTTAAAAGCGATATTAACTGAGCTAACATTGAGTCCGGTACTGTTAATTTCTTTCGAAGTCAACTTCAATAATAATCGAAAGGACCCTTTAAGATTACTGTTTGAAAAAGAGTGATGGCCTGGGTCGAGAGTAGCTGCCCAAGCGATTGCGTCCCCCCAAACAATCCCACAATCACTTGGGCAGTTACTCTCGACCCAGGCCGTCACTCATTTTCAAAGTGGGCTATAGAATCAAATTGTTGAGGGCTGCTGGCTGTAACTGTTCGACTGTTCCGCCGCGTTGCTCAAAGGAACGAATGCAGAAACACGAACCAAACTCTCGACTTTCGTTCGCCGAAATTTTACGCAATGGAGTACAAAGAACTCGAACGCCTTAGAGAGTAAATTTTCTTATAGGTGCAGAGATTAAAATAAATCGGAGCGACTAAAACGAAATCAACCAGTCCGATTTGCCTGGTCGGATTTTTTTTTTAACACGCCAGGACTTTCATTCCAGCGGGAATGTTCTGGTAAACCAATCAGATCGCAAGAATAAACAATAGAAGCGCTTGTAAACAATAACAAACGGCCGCAAAGCCGAATGGGTGAAAGTGGGCCTTTAATGCGTCGGGAGTTTCCAAGTATTTGGCATAAAGTGCTGAGCACTCGCTTGGCTTTAAACGGTAGAGGTACCAAGACTCTGATAAGACTCTGATTTCATTTTCATGTTTCTCTTCACTCGACTTGATAAACTAACTCTAACAACAAGCTTGAATGTTCGAGATTAAATACTCTAATTTGAAGACTTGTTTGGGTTAACTGACCGTGGACACTTACAGCATCCTGTTTAACACTCAGCTAAGAAAACCAATTAAACTTACATGACCACACATTTAAATAATAAATATGAAATTCCACTCCTTAACAAAAGAGATAGGAAAAGACTAAGTTGTTGTTGGTCCTTAGTAATTTGGTTTTTATCTTCTTTCTTCGCATTTTCTTGCATCACAGTAAACCGTTAGTGACATTAAAATCTTCAATTTTGCAGAATCATTGAATAAAGCTAGAAGAACTAAAGTACATTGTGATGCCAATCACATTGCATTGGTCAATTATTCCATTTATTTTTCCTTACAGACGCTGAAAAATCGAGTCAAGGAAGTATCTTAAAACTAACCAAACCTTGCCAACGTTTAATTCATCGCGCTCAAGGGATTTATTTTTAATTTCTTTCGAAATGATTGGAAAGCTAGAAATAGTTCGAGTCGACTCTTGGCACTGATAAGCTGTTTCTGAAATTCTTACTTGATTAAACCGCCTGTGTCATATGTTACCTAGTACTACAAGAAACCTACACAAACTGTGTGTCTAATGTATTACGATTGCTTGTTTTCAAATACAAGGGAATATATCGGGCAATACTGAAATTCGAAGGGTTGAACTTCGTATTAACGGTCACATATTGTGTCGTTCCATTTGCGTTAAAAGAGCCTTTGATTGTAGTAATAAGAGTACAAGAATATAAGAAAACTAGATTTCACACTGAGCCGACAGGCCCAGCGCCAGGAAATCCCATAACCTACAAACAAGGGCAAAAGGTCTTGGGACAAGTCTTACAAATTATACTATTTACTGCTAAGTTAATGTGAGCTAACTAAAGAAGCCATTTTATCTGTTTTACAACGCATTTTACTCCACTACATCCCCCCTCCATACAATGTTGAAGTCCCACGAGGCATTTTTCTCACAGAGACTCAACATTGTACGGGGGTGGGGGTCGGAGACTTGATATTTTCGTCCTCATTTACTGTGTTTTTTGTTTTTCTTTTTTATTTCTGTCGCGTGCGTACAAATACATCCGTGAAATCGAATTTGTCCCAACCCTGTTGTCCTTGATTGTAGATCTCGAACCACGCACGAGGCAGCTCTCTGGTACAGGTTTCTTGTCGTACCATCCTCTCTTGCGTACCATTAAATTGGAAATCGGTACAGAACTTTAAACACAAGCCACCAAATAATATCGAAAAGTCCAGCAATTACTAGAAAGGTCTCACCATCCACTGCTGGATTTTCGTGTGCCTATTAAGGAGCCCAATATTAACGGACACTGAAAGTAGAACGTGTTTTACTAAATGTGGTCTTCAGGCGCCGTTGCGATGCAGATGCAAACCTCAGCAAGAAAGAGCAGCCGGAGTTCGTCTAAACTGAAAAGGTCAGTATGGTGAATCCTGCATTTGTTGTTGAGATTTGTTACAGCAAAGACCACGTGGATTTTAGTTCTTTTAGCTTCAAAACTTTTTTCAATTTGAATCTGTTACTTCAACTCGAAAATTTCATCATTTTGCCATTTAGTAATTTTAAAACGCACTTCCTCATCTTCTACCCAACTGAGAGTTCGCTGTCATAAAGACCAACTCTATTTATGTGTTGAAGACTTTGGCATGGAAATTTTAAACGATTTCATAGTTCAGCTCAGGGTCTTAAATATCAAAGAATAAACTAGATCAAACCAGGCTCGTGAGTCAACTAATCTTGTATAGTTAAATTCTTATTGTCTACTAATCTTGTATAGTTAAATTCTTATTGGATATAATGGGATAGGATAGGATAGGATAGGATAGGATAGGATAGGATAGGATAGGATAGGATATGGTAGGATAACTTTATTTATGCACGGTATTTCCATCAGCTACATAATTATCGTTATCAACTATCTATCTACCTAACTAGAATTATAAAAGTAAAAATATAATAAAACAATAAATACTGCATTTCTTGGCGGCCGTGTGTAAATCTTACTTGAAACTGTAGCAACTCAATTTAGTCTTAACCATGATTTTTTAAGGCAGTCACTTGGCGTAATTCTATCGGTAAACTGTTCCACAACTGAGCTCCACTGAAGGAGAAACTTCTCTTCAAATAATCAAAGAAGAGTTATCGCGTTTTCTGTATTCCTTAAATGGGCTGGTTAGGTGCTCTTATTAGCCAAAGAGAGTTACTAATAGTTTCAACGCACTAGTATAACCATTTGTAACAGAACTGAAGCGTTACAAGCGGCGAACCTGAGACGAGTTGCATAAAACTTAACGGCGGGAGTAAATGCTATCCTCAGACGTTAAAATACTGAATGTGACTGGCTGGGATGAAGGTCTGGCGTTAGCAATTACTCGCGACGTTAAATTTTATTCAACTCACCCCTGTACCTTTTAAGACGAAGTCTATCATTGTCCACGAAACAATAAAACTAACCCTTATAAGAATGATATCTACAGGTTATAGCCGACCAATGAAAAGAGATGCCTCCTTACTGTTGCTTTCGACTGGAAATTTGTCTTTTGTGTCTTTTGGCTTTTCATCCTGTTTGATGAAATAGGCGATATAGTTCGTTAAAGGACTTTTCATTTCTAATTGCTTCAGACAAAAGAATAACCTTGGGGCGTGTATTTCCTGGACTCATTTTAGAATAAAAATACTCGGAATAGTGTTTGGTAATTGTTGTTGTTACCTGTTCTTCACTATGATTCTTCAATCGTTTGAATGACGTTGATACTCTTACCTATTTTTCAGTGTCACTTTGAATGGTGAAAAGAACATATTTGTATTGAAAGAAAAATCAAAATGATGGTTTATTTTTATTAAAAGTATCACTACTGGAGCACAGAAACTAGCATCATTCAGTATTGTCTGCAGATGGCTAGGATGGAGATGGATTGCAACTTGAAAAAACTGGTCATTTTTTTTTTCAAGATAATCCTGTAAGTTTTGGAGAAATCGCTAAAAACTGATTATAGTTTATTCTTCCTCGGAAAAATCATTTCATGTTTCGCTCCAGGTGCTCTAACAGAGATTTTACGTTACAGAAGGGATTCTTTGTCATATATTTTAGCAGTTTTTGCCAACATACAGCAAAATCTCCGTGAAAGTGTTCCTTTAAATCATTCTGTTATCTTTGGAAGAATATGCCCAAAATCAACAAGTTCTCATCCCGTTTATTGAGTAAAAATAGAAGTTTATTTGGTGTTTACTCCAGTCACATTCTAACTCTACTCATTGTAATAGACCTTATTCGCTTCGTTGCTTTGTTGCCCCATTACAGATCATGTGACTGTACTCTAGGAAGTAGTCTCTTTACGAATTGCCCATATTCACACTGGCGGGCATTCTTTACTTCCAAAAAGACAAAGGAACGGTTCTCCTAAGGAAATCGTGTGGTTAGCTTGTAATGGGTATGAACCATTTTGAAGCGAATAAGTTCTATTCCAAATAAGACCGAAGAAACGAACCCTTAGTGTGTACATGCGTACCTGAGCCGACTAAAAATACTAAGGCCAAGATGCAAAACTTCTTTAAATTTCCTCGTCTAATTTTTGGAGCTGCAGTAAATGACTGCTAGCAGATCCGGGTTTGACATCATTTTCTTTTTTAGCAGGCTTTTTCCGGTTCCACGTACCGCGTTTCAATTTAAAAACTAACAATGCAATAACAAAAAGAAAAAGCACAGAAGTTGAAACGGAGATTAAAACAACATGCCAGATTGCAAGCGCGTTTTCATTCTGCAAATATTCTGTTTTAGTTTGACTTCTGCGATCGACTGTCACAATGGACGAGAAAAGCAGCAACTCTTTCTCGTGGGCGTTGTGTGACGCAGGTGTAGCCGTGACATTTATTTGCGTGACAGTGCTTGAAGGCGTTTCTGGCTGGGAAGTCAGGATCAGCAGGCAGGAGGTGTTTTGCGTTGTTTGGAGAGTGACTGAAGATGGCTGAACAGTTCCGTTTATTGAAGACTGGTTGCTGGGAATAGCTGTTAGATAGCAAAAAGGTAACAATAAACAAGAGGTTTACCGATGCACAAAAAGTGTATTAAATGATCTTTTATGTAAAGCTCTGCTTAACATACTACGTATTGGGCAGGCCGTACACGTCGGCGCTTATGCAACTGCATTACTATGTGTCAGCAATCATGAAAGCTGTCTCATCAACTCTGTTAGAACTCGTCAGAATGGTAAAGTAATATTAACTCGCGCTATTTGTGTTGCTTCGTCATCTAAAACAATACATCTTTTACTTAAAGGAAAAGCGAATGCAACAAACGGGGAAAAAAAGGAAGGAAGGAAGGAAGGAAGAATGTAAATATGAATGAAAAAGTAATTCCATTTACCCTCGGGGTTCCAATCAGTACCTTTACGAAACTGATACTATGAGAGGTGTGTGGATTTGCTGGGATGGGTGGGTCCAAATTGCGTTCCTTCAATCGAAAATGGGCTGTAAAACCTACTCTTATCGAAATAAAAAGTAGTCTGTTGTTACTGCTACAAAGCTTAAATTGGTAGCTAATTTTTATGTACGGCCTTTTTTGCTGCGAAAAGATTTTGTCTGGATGGGCTGGCAATTTTTTAAATGGGCTGAGATTGTGTGACTCGAAGGAAGATTGCAAGTGGAAAAGAGATTTTCCGAGGGGTAAAAAGACAACACTTTCCCCGTTTTCCTTCAAGGAAGTCTTTTTTTCTTTCCCCGCAATTTACTTACATTAAACGTAAAAGTTTCAGCAGACGCCAAATTCTTCACTGTGAAGTTGACCTTCAATGTTTCCCCAGGCACTATGACGAGGTGACTGTAAGGTACATTGGCCTTTAGGCGCACGTGTTTGGGAGCTGGTGTCAATGGTTCTTCACGTGTCTTGGTTGTCGAGCTGCGTGGTTCTGTCGTTGGATGTTTCACGGGCCAAGACGATACAGAAACTTGGATGTAAAATAATGTCATCTCTTTCACATTTACATTATCCGACTGTGAAACAGCTTTAACTGACAAATTTTTTGCTTCACTGAGCTCACCACGTGACTTTATAATCACGTGACCAGCGGTACTGGAATTTGTTTCGAGCGTGAGAGTAAAGGGTATGACGTAGCTGATCATCTCAGAGACTTTGGTGACTTGGAATGAAAACGAACCTTTGGAGCCCAGATTGGTGAGTGTGAAAGGGACCCTGGTGGTCTCTCCAGGGCGAAGGTACACAGCTGTGCTGTTCGGTTTGGCGCTGAGGGACACAATCTCTGGGACGAGGCTGACGGAACAAGTGCCCACGTTTCCTACAAGGTCAAGACCCACGAAGATAACTCTGGGATTACAGCAGTTGGATGTGAAGGACACTGGTACGGCTTTGTTTACTGCACCCTGGTTAAATGCTCCGACTGAAATAGAACAAATTCATAAACTTAAGGGGATTTTAGAAACTTAGAATTGACAGAAGTAGTGCAAACAAAAGACAAAATGTGTTAGCATTCGTAGTGGCTAATGCATGGTTTATGTACCGTAAAATGGCAAATGTGACTCAGCCCTCCTGAACAAATAAAAGACAAATAAATCATACATAGTCTAAAAGGGGTTCAGATATTAGGAGCAGCGCAAAGAAAATACTATGCGAGCGAATGGTAATCTCGGGAGGGGGGTGGATATTTTGAAAACCCCATTGAAATACCTAAATGAGAGTTTTCCCTACCTCTTTATACTTCATCTTGTGAAATACCGGCGTCTCTTTAATATCCATCCAGCTTGAAAAAAGGTACCTCTTTCTGGGAAAGCTACCCCGCATAGGCCATTATTAATAGGGAGTCAACCCCCCTCTCTCCCGGATGACAATTTAATGGGGAGGCTTGTTCGCGCCGCACCCAACTATCCCGTGAAAGATAAGTAGTGAATGACTTGTGTGAATGTCTAAAAGTTTTAACTGTTGTTTCAATTCAATTAAAGCTGAACCCGAAACAAACAACAGCTCCCACGAAGAGAAACCTTCTATGGATCGATAACAGGCTCACAAAAATTTCCTTTACACCAATATTCGCCGAGGCATTAACAGCTTACATTAACAATTTTACAGTATGATCATTGTGCTTAACAAACAGAAGGTGTATGTTTCACTGTTACAAATTAAGGTTTAAAATGCGTGACAATGATTGTTTGTTTTGGACTAAGTTATAAGTGTGAGATATGTTATTGGCGTGCATCGTCACGTCTATTTATACCAAGAGGGTGCAATGTTGTAGCTTATAGAGTGTTTTCACATGACGTCACGGCGGCCATGTTGGTGTCCCAAAACAAAGAAATGGCGGCCATGTTGGTGTCCCAAACTAAACCTCTGGGAATTGAACTCTATTTTTATGCAAACACTTTCTTTTGTTTCAGTAAACCAATATGGCCGGCAGTCACGTGAATGAAAACACTCTATATCATAGCAACCCCAAACCTAGAGAGAAAAAAAGGCCCTGGAATCAACGAGTTTATGAGGTAAATCAAATTATCTTTTCACTGCTCTCACCTTTGAGGTTTCCATGGAGATTGTCTCGGGTATTAATTGACAACAATCCTTCCCCAGCATCAATAAACATAACACGTGTCTTCCACGTACTCGACACGCACTCGGGTGTACCGTACACTCCTGCGCATGTTCCAGACTGACTTATCACGCTACACGAAGGAGGGGAGAGGTCTGAATGCTGTGGAGTTAAACAATACAATTACTTTGGTCATAAGATGGCGGATGAGCCTGGCCCTTGGGTACAAAGTTGCTGTTACGCCACAAAATGTAATTTATAATCAACGCAAAATGTATAGTGAGTAACCCGAAATTTAACAGTATGTCAAACTGTAATAACTTTCTTGAAGTACAGTTTCTTATGTCTAATGGTACGGAGTTCCAGTCCTTATAGGGACTATTGCTTGCAACAGTTAGTTCACTACCACAGCCTGTCTTGTCATCCATCCATCCATCCATCCATCCATCCATCCATCCATCCATCCATCCATCCATCCATCCATCCATCCATCCATCCATCCATCCATCCATCCATTCATCCATGAATCCACGAGGATTCCTTTTATACTAAAATTAAAGCATTATGTACAGATACATGTTCCCAATCTTCCTTTCTATATTTACTTACCTTTGATGCAACGGTTACAAAAAAGACCATAAAATTAACCACTTGGGTGAAGTCGGAATTCTGTGAGGCAAATACCGTGACAGTGCTTGTCACGCCGTACGGTGCGTTACTGGGGGCGAGCAGGGTAAGTCGAAGGATGACCGTATCATTCCTTCCTAACATGTCTTGCGAGGGGTTGATACTCTTAAAATAACCCAGGTCATCTGATGCAGTGAAATATATCCTCTGACTGTCCCCAGAGTTTTTGACATTGATTTTCACAACCAAACTTTCTCCTGGAAAAACAGTATTTGAATTGTTCCTGTTGTCGACGCTTGGAGAAAGTTTTACATCACCCAAAGTAAATAACGTTGGTTTTATTCGCTGGAAAGGAGCTCCACTCTTGTCTATTCCTGTCACTTTCAGTCTAAATCTTTCTGCAGTGGGAACAAAGGTTACGAAATAAGAGTCCTGGTAAAGGCCTTCTCCTTGAATGATGCTGAATGTCTCCAGGTCTGTTCCGTTCACTCCAACGAGCGTTAAATTGCTGACTGTTTCTATTTGTTGACCAACGAAATCTAACGTAAGCAACAGTGTCTGGCCTGCGATATAAAAGAGGTCAGAAAAAAAAAGAACGGCGTTAAACGATACATTATGCATTTCAAACCGGGGGGGGGGGGGGGGGGGGCGGACAAAGTGGAGTGATATCAATTAACTTGAAATTTTCTTTGAAGATTTTACCCAAATTGTTGGAAACTTTTCATGGCGTCCACTTAAACGCAACTTTATCCTACACTTTGAAGGTGGTAGATCACGATTTATATTGCTAACGCTTTAACTTCCTGTCCTTCCGGCTTTCCTTGCTTCTTCCCACTCTAAACGTCTGGAAAATACAGCGATTTGAAAAATTGAACAGCAATCGCGTTATTACCTCACCTCTCAAAGGATTTCCTGCTACACGCCTAGTCGTCCCTCGCTCCAGGTCCTCCACGTCTAATAACTGATACGTGAAGTCAACAGGGCTTGATCCAGATACTTGTAGCGTGTACGGACCGTTACACGAAACTGTCAGCTTCAGTGAACCGATGACCAAGCTGGTAACTTCCAATATAAGAAGTTTATTTGAGGACGACAGTACCTTTTTTTGAATTGCTGAGCTACCTGAAAAAAGTCCAGTTATCTTAATATTTCTCCCTTCAAATAAACACCAGATATGCAAGGGTCATTGCGTTGCTCTAGATTTTACAGAAATGTATCCTTGTATGCATACATGTTTAGCTTCAAAACAAAGCAGATCAGTAAAGTTGAATTCTTGTAAACACCTTTCAGGTTTTAAGGTTTTCCCAAGTAAGTTTTTCTCTGCTAGAGAAAATTTTTTCGAGAACTATGTAGGTTGTAAGACATTAAGTACCACCAGCGTTTACAGGAACTCAAAGTTTAATTTATGAAAATTTAAGGCTTTTTTTCAACATGAGCTTTTGCTGCTATGATAACCCATTAGGTAAAAAGAAAAATGACCATAACTTGTTTGCCAATATTTAGGCATTTGTTTGATGCCGTTGTAGTATCTACTGATAGAGTTTCCTAGATTTTCGTTTCAAACTAAACACCCTTTCAATCGTTCTCTATACTGAATATTTACCTGTGACGCTTTTGACTTCTAACCCCGGCGAGCCAGCCGCCGACAGCACGAGAATCAAGCTTTCCAGTGTGCTGTCAATATCCACAAAATACATTTCTCCACTGAAGTACTGCGCTCGAGTTTCCTTTACGTTCAACAGTTCAACTTCTTTGAGATCAGCCGACGAGTTAGTTGGACTTCCGGGATCAATCACCTTGACCACTTCAGCCACTTTGCTCTTGCTAGTTACAAGGACTTGTCCTCCGGTCTGGGTGGCTAGGGCCTGGTACAAAGCGCGACCCTTGGAACTTCTCCTGACACGATGAATGTCTCTGAGAACCCTTGGGCACTGAGCAGCAATATGGCGTTTTCTACGCCGACTGCATTGACCAGTCAGAAAAAAAGTGATTTTAACTTTCTTTTCCTTGGCCAGAGAATTGACCTCGTTTGCTCTCTGCTCGTCTTTCGCGTCAGCATCAGAGAAGTAGTAAATGATGCTCCCGGGAAGGCAGTGGAGCAGGGCCTGGTAAAGACCCGTCATGCCTAGCTCTGGACAGTCTCCACCTCCTGACGCGGTTAAACTGTTCACTGCGTCAATCGCTGTTTGCGCATCACTTGTCACTGTTACAGGACCCACTTCTGTAGTGAAAAAAAAAATTAAATAAAGACGTGTGAAGCGTACTATTAATTGCGATCTCTTTGTAATGAATGACCAATCGCTGCAAACGTATTGTGAGAGCTCTTTTGCTCCTTACTTTAAATAGGAAGGAGTGTAGAGTATCACGGCTTAGACCACACAAATTTTGCTTTCTTGTCTTATCAACCATTTCGGATAGAATCTTTTCGTAGGCGCGTGCATTTTGTCAGGCGTTTGTACACTTATGATTCATCTATAAAGCCTATGTTCAGAAAGAGGTTAAGCAAAAGTTCGGAACATAAGCTTCTTTCCCCAAACGCTGAATACGGTAGTAATAGCGTTTGCTATTTTAAAAAGTCAGCTGAGGGATCTAAGCTATTTTTTTATTGTAAAATCTATTTTGAAACGAAAAAAAAAAAAAAATTTCCTCCGACAATTAGCACCCTTTCCCTACCGACAATAAGCCTTCTCCAAAATTAAATCCTCGACACGTCTTTAAGGTAAATTGATTTGTGGGACAATCTCCCAGTTTAGAGCATAACTCTCCGACATACAAGCCAACTAAACGGGGTTTATTTACTACTGCAAAATATTTCACGATTTCTCTCGACCTCCCCCAACATGGCGGTCATATTCTACTTCCGCCCCTCTTTTCCTGTCTGTCTTGGACACCTTTTGGCTTTTTTTCGCCGGGCCTCCTGCACTCTGCCCCCAAAATCTCCGGGAGTAAATAATTTCGTTAAAATGAACATGATATTGAGTGCGCAAACAACTCACCTGGATCACTAAAAGGTACAAGGATATATGTGAAGGAGGTTCCTTTCTTCAGCAAAGTCTTTTTAATGAAGTCGATGGATATTTTCTTTACTTCACTGATTTCATCTGGTGCAGAAAAGAAAAAAACAGAAAAATATAAATGCTGAGCAGTTTCAGAAGAAAACAGGTCCCGAATTCATCTCCAGTTTAAAATCCTTTGTCTTTTTTTCATTCCTCTTCCGTTAATTCTGTGTTCTATACAAGGAGTTTTCAACATGACCACATGTCTATAAACCAAGTATCTGTGCCATGTCTGTTCTTGACATTTTCACCGCCAAGAAGATTACAAGGAAGACACAGAATCGAAGAACAATTTTTTTACTAGAACAAGTACAAGCTAGTCCACTATGTGAATCACCAATTTGTTCTCTATCTTTTTTTCACTACACGAGGGCCTTGCCTGCGAGAGCAAACGCCTTCAGCCGGCCGTGAATAAGTAGCTCGTTTGTTAAGGAATAGGTAACTAGAGGGAAGGGTTTTTTTTGCGGAGACAAGTTCCATAATTTCTCTTCGTCTGCCAGTATTGGCTCAAGCCTGAGAGAAGTCGTTCCCTCAGGCCGACTAGTAAATATAACAATTTTTGGTTCGAGGTCAAGTTCCACGAAAGAAAATTAAGGAAAATCAGTTATAACAGTCAGCTCACCACTCATACTCCCTGATACATCTATTACTATTGCCAAGCTATTCTCTGACTTCAGATTCAGGAATTTAGCGAAGATGTCGTCACCAACTGTCGAGCGGATGTCATTTAAGAAGATACTTGTGGCTTCAATGGCAAGGTCAGCGGCCATTATGTGCAGGCTACAAAGAAAGAGATTGATTGATTAATAGTATGAGTGAGAGAAAGAATGAGTGCTGCTGTTGTTTTGTTTATACAAAAACTAAAATTGTGGCAATTTCTGTCAAATTCAAGTTAATGGATATTCCGTTTTTAGCTAGCGTGTGTAGCCTGTGGACTTATTTCCGATGTTGTGTGTTTTCGCAGGTTAGATGTAAGTCTTAGTACAATAACTCTGAACTGAAATAGGAATTTCTACGCCGTTGATATTTTAAGCAATGTAAGTACCATGGAAACAAAACAAGGCAGGGCAAAAACACAAAACAACAACAACAACAAACAAAAGAGAAAAACAAAAAGGACAAAAAAAAAAAAGAAGTTAAGTATTTCACAATGATTGTAATTTTCATTTATGATGATGACTAAAAGAGGTTCAGCAAAGCCTGAAGCCAACTATTTTGTTTCCTTAAGCAGTTTCGTGTCACGTCCTCAGAAACGGTTTCTACGCTTGCGTATGGGATCTATGGTTTCCCTTCCAAATGTTGTTCCTGGTTTTTTCGGTGATAGAGGTTCAGAAATATCGGATGTGATATTTGATCTGCCATTAGCGAGTTAATTACTTTAATATGGCACGCAAAAACAGAAAATCCTGACAAAGATTTGTTATGTGCTGCACTCGAGTGTCGAGCTTCCGTTCCAAGCATTTAAGTAAACGTCGAGTGCTTCAGTTTTGCGGCCAGTAAGATAGCCTCTTTGATCGCCAGAACTGTCTGCAGAACTTCCATGTAAAATTGACATCCTTGCGACAAAGGTCAGTCAAATATTGTAACGGTAGGTTGTACATGACTTCTGTTACAAACATTGGCACCAATTTGAGCCTTCCTGTTTACAAGTTCAGTTTTGTTCAATTCGGTTTCGTCATCCGTCTCAGCAAAACAGGCTTTTTTCGTGTCACGTTCGAATCGAAATGGATGATATGCATGAGAGTCTAAATCCTCTTTCAGTCACAATCTTTTCTTAAACTCCTTAACGAAGATTTAAACGAAAGGCGAAAAGAATATATCTTTGTTGAAATAAGTAGTATTTGAGCGGATTAAAAACCATGCTTTCTATTTGTTTTAACGCAATAGTTGTCCTGTTAACCTGGCACTCAATTGGCTTTCAACGAGAACTTAAAACTAGTGATTTTTGTCTTTGTTTTTTGTAAGGACAGAAGTTCTTTTTAATTCCGCTAAAACTGAAATTGATACTGTTATAAACAAAAACTCACCTAGCATGAGGAGACTCGTCCCTTGATGTAGAATCTTTGTTAATTCCGCCCGTAGCCGGCTCCAAACGACTCTCATCCATTTTCCCGCCATGACTGCATTTTCCAAGGTTCTTAGGCTTCTTAATGTCCTGTCCTGAGCGATATCCACTTGTAAGCTTCACCGTGTCCAAGTTAGCCTCACAAGATCCATTAGGCAGGCCAGATCCTTGTTCTAAAGGGCAGCTCTTGCACGTTGCCTCTGTTGGCCCTGCAATAAAATCCTGGGGGATTTCATTTCCAGGTTTTCCTAATAAGTCATAAGGTTTTGTGTTACCGAGTTCTATCCAGTTGGAATGACTGTAAAAGTCCTGCAAAGTGTGTAGCGCACGGCCGGCTAGGTTCCTAGCGTGCTGTAGTTTATCGCCTTTGAGAAGCGACGTTACAAGCTCTTGGCGCAATTGGATGATCCTCTGCGACCCCTGTTTGATTTGCTCGCCATCAAAATGCGCAGCGGCTGAGCTTCTTTGCGGGAAGGAATCCACCTCAACGTTGGCACTCTGAATCTCGTTCAAGGCGTTAAGGAACTTGATCTGCGGCGATATACTCTCGATGGTGTCTTGCAAAGAATTTGGCGAATTAGAGTCGAACATATCGTATAGAAAGCTCGTCACATGCTTGTCCTTCAAATATTGTTGATTCTCGCTGAGAAAGTAGTAAAGTGGCTTGAAAAATCCTTCCTTTGTAATTAGTGCGTGATCAAGCGTTGTTGATTTTCCCGATGCCAAGTTAGTTCGCGGGAGAAATCCTTTGGCAGTTGCCAGGAGGCAGGCCACCAACATAAAGGACACGTAGATATTTAAAGTTCCCATACTGATGTTTGCAGTGTAGGTCAGTACGACAACACAGACGGCAAGTTTAAAAACGCGATCGGTAATATCAACCTATTTATTTACGAGAATGAGTGAAGCCTCGTTGTCAAGCTTCAGCAAGACCGGCTACAGACAAATGTGCAATTTTACAGCGACTTCCGGAAAACGTTTCCCACTAGTTTGTTTGGCTTAAATTCCTGTTCCTCCTTATATTTCTTGCGCATTCTCTTTAAACCAAAACATAGTTAATACCAGTTTCCGTGCATTATTAGGGTTATTGTTAACAAAACTCGACCGTCATTTTATCGATTTCATTGAAACAAATACGATTTTCGGCTAT
Organism: Pavona decussata; assembly: GCF_977016875.1. Lineage (NCBI taxonomy): Eukaryota > Metazoa > Cnidaria > Anthozoa > Scleractinia > Agariciidae > Pavona > Pavona decussata. The sequence goes on from NW_028145490.1 coordinate 2,756,396, forward strand.
TCATATAGTGGCACTAAAAATAGGTGACACTGCCCCTTTAAAGGTCAAGATATACAGCGAAGTTTAGCCAACTATTAAAACATATTTCTGAGTATGTAATCGCAATTTACAAACCGTTTATGGTTGTGTTTGTCACGAAATAAATTTTCTTTGGAACAAAGTTTCAGACTTGCCTCGTCACATTTGGATGATAATTCTTAAATCTGCCTGACTGAGTAGCTGGCAGCATTCTTCCCACCAGATTTCTGCCTTTACGCGGACAACTGGCCGCCATTTAGCTTCAAGGAGGTAGGTTAACAGCACCCTAGACAAAGTCGTTGTCGTCGTCGTCGTCGTCATCATCATCATCATCATCATCATCATCATCATCATCACTACCATCATCAATTTTTGAGCATAAGAAAGGGGTAAGAAGGGTTAATTTGAATGCTAACAAAAGAATATTATAATGGTAGCCGTTTTGAAATAAAATGTATAAACTGAAAAAATGTAGGTATAAAAACTGCCCGATATTACGGTTTGGAAAAAAAAAACCTTCTTCGGGAACGATAAGAAAAAAAATCAGTGATGTATTTACCCATTATATTCATAAAGCCCCAGAAGTAGGTTTGTTTTCGAAACCGAAATGCCGGACAATTTTTATACATATTTATTTTTTTATGAAATATATGATATGGACACGATGAAAATTCTCGGGGTTTTTTTTTCAGGCGATATATGAAACATTTTGTTTTCGTCTTTTTTTACTGCCGTAAGGAGCAGCCCGGCTTGTCGTCTATAATTTAGCTCCTCCCAGGTGTTGAGATAGTGGCGAGCTACGCAACAAACGAAAAGAGATTCTCGCGCATCACTATTTTCTTCGCGCCCGGCCGCTACTCACTATCTGCAAGCCACTTACAGACTATCTATAGTTTATCATCTCAAGTGTTTCACTGACCCAATCCTGGCAAGAATCCGTCATCTGTCCACGGCTTGTCGAGGTGGTCTTGCCAGATTTTGACTTTCGAATTTACCCTGCATGATAACCGAGACAACACGAGGGCCACACTTGAGTTTCCTGGACTACTCACTTACCGTATCTCCTTGCAAAAAGGTTCTTAGTGTCAGAAAACTTTAAAATGCAAACAATAATTAATCTTCTTTAATAAAATCTAGAATGCGAAACAAATAGATGTAATTTTGATCAACTAAGACTAGTTTTTTTTTCGGAAGGAAAGTATGAAATCGAGTTAGCTTTAGGTGTTCTGTTTAAGTCTTGACCTGCTCTTTTTCAACTGTCATATCCTTCTAACGATATGCTCTTCAATCTGAAACTTCCAAGTTAAATTAACCTTCTGTTTAATTATCGCAAATAAAGAAACCTATCTCGTGAAACAGTATTGTAAGTATGAGTAATGGAAGTATCACACGCTACTCTCTATGACTCGATTCTCTTTCTTTTCTACTGTCGATTCAGGGGAGTCACTAAGACCACAGTCCACTTCTTCAGGAGGGCTTCGATGTAGCATTTTTGGTCCCGCAATAACAATCCCTATGGCTCCAATAGGTGACGTGATGAGTATTACCAAGACAGCAATAGTCAGAATCTATGAAAATAATGAAAGTTGTAATGAATAGAAAAAAACGGGAAAGATTTATTGCTGCTCGAGGTTTCGGGGTCATCGTGACACCATTATCAAGAGACTAATTGAATAGCATGCAAATAAGGAAAGGTACAAGATTAGCATAAATTACAATAAACGGCCTAAACAAACACCTGGAAAATGCTCGGAGATATTAGCTGCATTAAGCTACTCTACAATCCGAGGGTAAATAAAGATTGATGATGATGATGATGAACAGCCAGTTTGCTAACAGCGCAGTTAGAATAAGCCATCCAACTGGAGGAAAATGCCGGCACTTAGATCTCAGCGTACGAATGCAAGGTAGTATAAAACACAAAGTTCTTTTCAAAGAAGGGTCGTAACACCCAGTTGTTTCCAGTTACATTAGGGGCATCCCCGCGCATGCAAAACACACTGCTCCAATCAGATCTGAAGCAAATACACATGTCAGGTGCCAAAGCCAAGGAAAACTAGTGCGTAGTGCAGCTTTAATTAATCAAATCACAGAGAGCGAAACAAGACCAAAGCTAATTAAATTGATTCACCAATCAACTGAAAACCTGGTTAATAATTGAACGCTCAGTTTACCTGTATTCCAAACTCTTCCTCGATTTGTCCCGTGAAGCCTTTCTGTCGCGCTACGTCTAGGGACACCGAACCAATGGCGGCCTACATCATAAAAAAAAAGAGCATATCTTTCGATTCTTAAAATAAAGAGGAAGACGTCATGAGGATTTTGATGGTTTTTTCGTAATGTTGGTGCAAAAATACCCACACTTAATGTCACGAGAGAAAGGAGTCAACTGCATTCTTGAAAGGAGCAACTCTTCTAGCGCATTCAGTTTGCTTTAAAGTGCTTGAACTTGAAATAAGTTAGCCTAACCTTTTTCAAGTTACACCCAGTCCTTCTGTGGCCAGAGACATTGAGCGACAGTTTAGGAACGCTGGGTTGGTAATTTATAACAAAATTGGGCCATTATGGGTAGGTTTCTCTAGATAGAAAAACGTTTTGGGGGTTTACAAATGACACCAAATCCCCGTGAAACTACTCCGCTTGAACTGCAGGAATGTGATTTTTCTTGGAAAATTCACAGGCATTTTAGGTAGTTAATAAAATTGTTACATGGTGTGTATTACAAATTGTTGCGTTAAGAAATCATCCAGGGGGCGCTATTAATAAGGTGACAATTTTGGTATATATAACCTGGCAAAAGATCAATAGGTGGAACTGAAAAATAACCTTGGATTTACCTCGGGGCAAAAAACAGTGAAGTTGCTTAGTGTTGCCGTTGTTTTAAAGCTACGGTCTTCCTACTCCGTATTGTTTCAAGTTTCATTGAATTTTACAGTTCGTTATCCCGCGCAGATGAACTTCAACATTGCGGTGGATTCTGAATAAGTATAGAAAGCGACTGAAGATGTGTGGAAATTCCGTGGAATCGACTGCGAACAAAACGATCGTAAACTCTATTTTGTAATACTAAATTTGTGTACCCTCTCCTCTGAAAAATAAAAAGTGTGAGAGTACTGATTTGAAGAAAGTTGAAATCTTTCCACTTCCGTTGTATGTAACAGTCGTAAAAAAATTGTTTCTTAAATTCACCATTATTCCACTGATAAGTCTCCTTGGTTTTTAAATACCTGCACCGTGGCTTTTGGTAGCCACGCTATGGCAATAAACAGCCTCTCTTTCAAGTTGAGCTCATTTCCGAGTAAGCCAAGATAAGTGGTGATAAGCCGAATGATCAGACTAATAACCAGATTTGCAATGCCCATACCTGCAGAAAAACAACAACAACAACAACAACATTAGCCGTAGCTATCAATTAAGGATTACCCTAAAACTATTGCAAGAGGAGCAGATGTGTAGTGGTTACATTGGACTTGCGGTTGGAAGATTAGGTTACAGCTGTAGTTCAGATATAGTCGTCTTGTTTCCTTAGACAGGAAATTCTCTCTTCACCTGGATGTGAGAATTTTACCGGCGACATCATTCTGGAGGTAGTCCTACGATGGACTAGTATATCATCCAGGGCTGAGAGGAGAGTAGTTATATTTGTTATTACTAGTAATAATCTTAGATTGGAGAGTGCGTTCGATGTCACCAAACAAGCCCAGGCCAATCTCGATCCGAAGCTCCCTCTCTTTGTGATGCCATCTGCCCCTGCAAAAAAAATCTACGGGGGATGCCAGATGTGCGTCCCAAGATCCATCGACCCATCCACGACAAGTCCCATAAAATCTCGACTCAAATCCGTATTAGGAAGCGTTCTGCCTACGTCGAAGGCAATTATTAATTTTATTCATAATTGTTGTCACTTACGTACTGATGCCACAAAAACCCGTCGTATGGGCTACTTCGACTCCAAGTCAACGATTTTTACCTTTACTTTAGGACACTGTATTCTTATTTTATCTTGCATCAGCTTTATGTTTCTGAGCTCTTTTTGATTATTTATTACATTTGTTTCCGTTATTCACACTTTAACATCTTCCGGAGCTCAACCAACCCGTTAGCCTCCCACGCAGACGTTCTTAGTGGTTCGGTACGCGTTCCTGCCCGCACAGGGGCAGGAACGCGTGACAAACCCCTAAGAACGTCTGCGTGGGAGGATACCAACCCGTATAACGAATTAATACTTGATGAGAGAATTAACTCTGTATTGTAAGCTAAAATTAATGTCATCCGACGTTTCGATGTTACTTCCATCAAAATGAATATCAAGGCAAAGCGACTATTTCTTCCTGGTTTGAATACTGAATGAGTGAAAAGAACTAAGCTGTTTACAATTAAGCACAAAAGAAACAAAATGTCTATTATATTGTTGATTGTTTTCACTCATATATATTCAAACCACGAAGAAACAGTCACTTTGCCTAGATAATGATAGAAGTAACATCGAAACATACACACACTTTACGTCGGACAACATCAGTTTTAATTTTTCAACTGAAGTTTTTCAGTAAACCACTCTATAGTGTAAGCTACAGTCTGTGCTAAAGTAAACTAGTAAGGAAGGCTAGTAAGTAAACTAGTAAGGAAGGCTAGTAAGGAAGGTTATTAAGGAAGGCTAGTAAGGAAATAGTAGATAGCAAGAGGCAAACAAAAACATCTTTGACGTCGGCAGGAATCGAACCCACGACTTCCGGATTTGACCAACCATTGAGCATGCTCTACCGACAGAGCGACGTGAGGCCAGATGGGAGCAAGCCTTGGGTGATTATGGTGGTTTGTGCCATACAATAGGAGCTAGTGGTACGGCAAAATTATATTCATATAACGAACATCTTAGTAGGCATGGGTCCTCGGAGACCCAAGCCGAGGGCAGATAATCGGAACAAGTCGAAAATTTTACGAGTGATCCGACCATCCGCCATGAACCTGCAGTTTGCAGGGGTCGCTGCCACGGTTTATTAGACCCAAAATTGAAAGCAGTATCTTTGTTTCTATATTGTTATCATTGCTGGATATGTGGGAGTGGCCCAAGTTTCTTTTTGGTTGCTGAGCTGTGAAGGGCAAGATGTTCTTTGTTTGGTTTGGGTTCAAGGGAAGTAAAGCAACTCCATCTTCAGAATTAAACTCACCAACAACTTTTGTGTTCATGTATTCGACACTGACTTCTGCACCAACAAGACCAAATAGCAGTGGCTCAAATACCTGCCACACAAGTGACATCACCATGGCTACAGGGGCCTGGAGACAAGAAAAGAGTTAGTAAAGTCTTCAAACTGTTCACATGCTGCCTCTGTTTCAATTTCATTCCCAGCGTCCTCAGGCTGACTGGCCAGTGCCTGGTTGCCTGGTTGACTTCAATTAATTAGTAATTTGTGTGTGTATGTATGTCCTTAACACCGCCTGCCTAGATTAGCTCACTATTTGCAGGCGGTGTTCATTGTAAGTAACGTTTGGAAAAGACATAATAAACTTCAAACTTAATCTTGCAACTTGAACTAGAGACTCTGGAATACTGGAATTTTTTCACCATCAATTTTTTTTTTCAATAAATTTTTCCCAGAGTCTGCTGGCCAAAGAGCCCGAGGACTAAGGGTACGAGATTGCCTCTGTTTTCACAAGAGTGAAGTGTGCACTTGGCTTTCCATTTCCAACACCCTTGGTCAAATACAGTTATGAACAACTGGAGGTTTGAAAGTAGAACCACTTGGTGTCCAGTTAGCATAACGTAACTCGCCGAAATTGCTCTGAATTGGCTTGAAAAGTTGGTAAATGACAAAAGAATACAAGAAGCAACAGGGTAAGTTGACTTGATTGACAAAACAACATTAATTTCTACAACTTTATACAAATCTGTTGGATTCCCATACAAATCCTTATCATAAAAACGTTGTAACACAAGATCTCCAAATATGATATCAAACAAGAGTCACGTTTCTCTTGTCTTGAGCTTGGGCCACCTGTGGCATGCTAAGGGATTTTTTTTTAAAGAAATAGCTATTTAGGCTTTTCCTGAAACTCATGCCTGCACTTGCACGTGCTCTGCAGACTGGCTGCTGGCTAATGCGGGTAATGAAATCTTTATTTTTCACCTTACCTTTCCACTGTGAGTCCATCCATATGCAGCCACAGTTGACATGGTCAACACCCCAAGAGCACCTGCACCAGAAAACTTGGCCACATTACTGCCAAACACAGAGAGCAATGAAAAACACAACAGAATTACAAGTCTGTTGTGAGGAAGGTTGGCCTGAAACAAGAGAAAAAATGTAGATTAGAGTCCACTGAGTAGCAATATGCACTTTAGTAGCAGATTGGTAACGCAATAATAATAAGAATAGGAATTGTATGGAAAGGATCACTGGCTAATTGGCCACATGAGAAATGTGCAGTTCCATAAAATAGCCCTACAATGTCCATGTGCCAGGTACTTCCCTCGTTGTCAAGGAATGTTCACAAACCTCAACGGCCCCATCTTGGAATTCAAATTTACAGTGTACATGTAGCTTTATGCTTTCCTTTTAATTTATTAGCCTATGAGGACCCCCCCCCCCCACCCCCTCAAAATTTTTAATCCTTTGTATGTGTCTGTCTGTCTGTACCAATTCTAAAACTCTGGAAGGGACTTTAGTGAAATGATACAAAAAACCTGTGACTTTCAAAATATTATGTGCATCAGTGTATGATACAATATGTACTTAAGATAAGTTATCTTTCCTTTAACCCTTCAAGCCCCAGTAAGGATCAGCCTGTAATTATTTCTCCTCAGTCACAAAATTGTAATTAGTACTTGATTATCCATTCTAATCATGACAATAAACAAAATAATCACCAAAGAGAAGATGTGCTGATTCCTAATCAATTTTTCTCAACTAGAACTGTAGGGAATATATGGAGGGCAGTGGCAGAGAGACTAGGTATGCTGATATTGGCCTTTAAGGGTTAACAGCTAGTAATAATATTATTTGAATTCTGTATCAATACAAGTTTATTTGTCAACTTCAATCAAACCAAATAATAATAATATTTTTTATTTGATGTTTTTGAAGTTGGAAAATAAACTAATGCCCCATAATGTGTTAACTAATTTTTATCTTTAATCAAAATATCACAGGTGCATGATGATTTTATTAACCTGCTCTAAAAATTGATTTATTTTGCTTGTGCATATGAATTTATTTCGGAAAATTTTTAATTTATATAATAATGCAGGATAAAGTAAATATATATATCATTTCTTGTGAAATAATGTTGCAAGTTGTGCTTTTTTTTTGACAAACCCTAAGGGCAAGTCAAAATACAATGTGATGTACGTACAAAATAAAAACAAGCAAACACATACAGCAATTAACTACACAATGTGGCTGAAAACTCTAATAACAGATATATAAATATAATTAACAAACTTAACTTTTAGTAAGAAAACTACCCAGATGATTAAAACAGAAGGTGGGTATATATAGGCATTAGCAAACAGGTTTTTGTTGTAGTAACCACCAAACCATTTCTCTAAGTGTAAATGTATAACTGACCAGTGGAATAACTATAGCTACATGTAACTGAACTTCAATATTACGGCAAATTTAAACTTGATTCAGTATGAAAAGGAGTTGGATAATAATGGTATTTACTTTCTCATTCTTATTGGGAATGAACCAACACAAAACACCAGCAAGACATCCAACGGTTATACCAAGCACCAACTCAATTGGCCCACGAAATATACTGAATATCAGATTACCTAAAAGGGAGAAAAATGGAATTTTTATTGATCCTTGACAAGCAAAGCTTGGGTAAGGCTTAATTAAAAGTCATTGCTATGGTGATACATATTAAACTCTAACTCTATTCTTGTCTGTGTATATATTACTTAGTCTTCACGAAGATTTTCAGTGCGTAAAGATGGTAAGAGCAAGGTATCACCAGCTCAATTGCTGCTGCGGATCTCATTTTCATGCTTTCAGAGTAGTGAGTATTATTAGACCTGTCTCAAACATGAGGCTACATCAAGAAAGCGTTTAAACAAGCACAATAATGAAAATATATTGAAAATATGGATTTAGTGACATCTTCTGCACCTAAAATGAAAGAAAGTACAGCGTAAGTTGACCACTTTTGTTTTTAGTGTTCCAACCCTCAATTTCAAGAAAATGTCAGGTACACAAACAGAGGAACATTGTATCTAGAGATGAATCCATTTGTACATTTAAGTCCAAGGATTGTTACAAATTCACAAGCAATCTATTTAACCAACCTCCAGCCATTAGTATATGTTGTACCTGAATCAAATGCTATTCCTAGGCAAACTCCAAATGCACTTATACATAGAACATTGTCAAAGGACGCAGCAGCCATGACCAGGGTGGGTATCCCTTTCTTTACTCCATAACGCTGTTCTTGCAGTTCCAGCAAACATGGTATTACTACAGCAAGGGAAACTGCAGCTTGGACAAAACTGAATGAAGAAAAAGTATACTTGCAACTATTTATTTCAAATTTCCAATAAAAGGAATTCTGACTTTTTCTACCATCTAAGTGTGGCTGGGCACTTTTATCATGTATTGAGTGATTTTAAATTGAGACTACCTTGCCCACAATTTCCCATGCTTGGCACCAACTACATGTATAACCAGTATTGAGGTAGGTGCCTACTAATAAAGAAGTATTTTGGTGCAGTTTATGACTAAGCCTATCTTAGCAAAGGCTATTGAAATCCAAAAAGAAAATTGGGGGTAACCACACATTTTTTTTAGAGATAATTAAGCAACTTACAATAAAAACAGTAAAACAGTAAAATTCAAAGCAATGTATGGCATTTCTTTCCAAATTGAAGCTTTATTATCTCTGAAAAATGCGTGGTTATCCCAAATTTTTGTTTTTGGATACCAAGAGCACTTGCTACAGACTAACTGTAAGTTCTACTTTCTAACGCATAGTTTTAAACTGCGCAAAAATATGCCTGTATTAATAGGCACCACCCATAGGAAACCCACGTATCTCGAGACAAGCAGAATTTATGCGCAGCAACAAAAGTTAGTTGGCACCGTCCTTAATTTGCTTTCAAATCTGATTGGTTCATTGTGGGGATTGTGATTGGCGAGAGTAATGACTTCTCCTGGGAGGCATTTTTTTCATGTGCTTGCATGGTTCCCTCACTTTACTATCCCTATGAAAAATAACAGACCGCTCATAGTCTACTTGTTTGATGGCTCTACTGTCGGGACAGCCAGCTCGCCGACTAGCTAATTGGGGGGGGGGGGAGGAGGGGCGTGGGGGATGAAACATGGGGTGCTGGATTTTTCATATTTGTTGGCAGTGACTCTAAAACTCACCCAAGTTGAAAGGCCCAGAGCCACTTCATGTCCAAGAGTAAATGCACAAGAATTGCAGCGGTAACTGCTTCTAGTATGCAAGGGAGAAACGCCAATCGAACAAGAGTAAACTTCAGTTTTCTCAACGCCGAAGTGTTTAATCCAAGTCCCGAGCGGATAAGTATAACGACTAAAGCCATGCTCCGCAGAGTCGAAGACCAGCGTTTGTCGATGTGACGAGCCAAATCGATTCCGCGAACATTTCGAAGAAGAAACCCCGCTAAAAGCATCCCCAACAGAGGTGGAAGGTGAAGATACGGAATTCTACCCACAAGAGAGCCACAGAGACTTGCACAAACTATTACAATGTATATACCAAATATGTTTCCACCAGGTAAAGCATCTTCCCCGATGATAGACCACGCCACAGCCCATATCAATAGAACAATCAGTCCTCGAGTTAAGACACGACCACAAAATCCACTTGGGGGAAGGGTAACTCCGGCAGCAACAAGTCGCCATTTGAACGTTCCCTCCGTGACAGATTTCGACGTTCCTTCGACAATTCTACTTTCATTTGATGGCAAATCATTGGTTTGAGTGACAGGCTTACTCGAGGCCTCCATCATACAGCGGATCTCAAAAAGAATTGCTGTGTCAACAGGTGGCCATTTTACTCTGATAAATTTTCTCCAGGCGTCTTTGCTACTCCTTCCCAGTCTTTTTGCTATCTGATTGTGGAGGACTGTGCCACCAAAGACTAAACCCGTGGACTGCGGACTTTGGACTGAGGAGGCGACCTAAGGACTAAGGACTACGGGATACGTACTAAACGAGTGAAGTACGCGGGACATACGGACTCTGGTTACATGGTGGGGTAAAATGAGGCACAATATAGGCCAAATTTCTACTAACAATACAGGCACGCCTGAGGCAGCCGATATGTTCAATTTTTAGTTAGTGCCCTATTAAGTCATTGCCTGTGATGATGACTGGAAACAATTCTTCAGTAGATAAAGGATTCAAATTTACCTTCTTTTTTTTTCCCAAAGCCGAGGTCAGGTAATATAAAACGTCTTTTTACCGGAATGACCATTACCAGGAGCTCATGGGCTCCTGGCATTACTTATTGGTTATCCCGGAAATCCTTCTAAAAATAACCCAACCTTGTGGAAACACGTTTCACAGACGCAGAACTGGTAGTTCTGCACTTCCGGGATTTATTTAAAGTTTCCATGTTGTTGAAAAAAAATATATATATTCCTTTCCGCGTCCGATAGAAAAAAAATTAATAACCGTTAATTAAATGGCTTGAAGCAAAGACGCTTGGTATTATACACGCGGCTTTCAGATGAAGAATTCTTTATTTCCTCAGAAATTATAAATTTTTGTTCGTTTACGTCTTAGAGTTTTTAGTAAGGCTGCTGGGGGTGATTCTGGTGTCCTGTTGAGATGAGCCCTATATTTTCACTAGAAGACCGTTATCTTATTGTCATTGTAGTAACTTAAATGATATCAACAGCTACAAGTATGATAGATACTGTTTCGTTATTAATGTTTAAACTTATTAATTTGCATGCGTACATGTTTGCCCTATTAATATTTCTGCAACTGTTAATCTTCTACATCACAATATAACAAATAAAACACTAACTCATGTCCGATATAAACTCTGAAAAGCAACGTTGCATGTTTCAACTGCATTTACAGATGTTGCCAGTCTTTGAAACAAATCGTCTCGGTTCTGATGTGAGCCTTAATATCCTTTTATTCCCTCTGTCTTCTTTGCTGGTCATACCAGACTCTCCATTTTCTCTCAACCTGTCCAGAGCTTCTACGTATACATCTTTGGCTACCTTCCTGAACAACAGGTCCACGTTAAATCCTGACATTGCACTGGTCTCTATATACGGGATTTGAAACAGCTCCGCCACTGTGTTAGCACACTCGTAAGAAATCTATCGGAGTAAGGAGAAAACAAATAAACTTCAATCAAATGTTTCCACAAATAACACTCATGAACAAGTCAAACTAGTGGAACATTTTAGTTTACAGGTTTATGCTATCAGTAATGCGGTTTAAAAACGAAGTTTATATTTCCGAAGACTACCAGTTGAAAATTGCATGATACTGGCAAACTGACTGACCGGAAGTTTTCTTAAGACGTACCCTATACGAAAACTCCCAGATTGCCCAAAGTTTACCGAGAAAAACGTTTTGAAATTAAAGTACTCTAGTTGTCGAACACTCTTGAAGAATATAGAAGGATGAACTAAAAATGTTCTTACTAGTTTTGAGTTTAATTTCTGAAAAAATAACAACTGTTTAACAATAATAATCATTATAATAATAATAATAATAATAATAATAATAATAATAATAATAATAATAATAATAGTAGTAATAATAGTAAAATCTTTATTACAAAGCCTCAATTGAATTCCTATTTACAATCATCCTGCTGTTACAAAAAATCCAATCAACTCATCAAAACACAATTCATTCACGAGTTCTAAAAAATAGAAGTAACTTGACCTTACATAAAAGAAGAGGTAATAGATATAATTAATAATAAAAGTTCAAAATTTCATGTATAAAACAAAGAATTCCGTTATGCAGAGATATTAAGATCATACAATGGAATCATACTAATGACGGCTAAACCAGTGTCCATAAAAAGTCCTAAGTATGAAATCATATAGACACGTATCTCAGATATCCGCACTAGCGACATTTATCAGTTTCACAGTCTAAGTCTCTATCACAGTCTAGTCTCTATCTTGCTACGAAACGGCGTTCGCGAACCTCTGACACATGCATGTACCGATCTTAAGAGTTCAAACGAGATCTGTGTCCTGAGCCAAGTGATTACAACATGATAAGGCTCGGAGTCTTTCAGAGCTATCTTGTCTGCGAGATGCTTTTTTAAGAACCGCTGACACTCGTTTCCCGTTCCGCCATTGGTTTTAAACACTAAAGGCGTAAAGGAACCCATTTCTACATCTAACACCCGCTGCTGGTACTTGCGCTTCTTCTCTTCTTCTTGCTCTTTGAACACTTCCGATGTTGGCTTGCTCTGGTAACACTTGGAGTTGACGTACGTAACTCTAACATCAAAAAATGCCGTAACTCCTCCTCTCCCGCTTTGATGTCCAACCTTGCCTCAGCAGAACCTGTAACAGCGCTCCTCAAATGAAATCGCTCGTTGTCCAGGGGTTGAAGGCGTGGTTCGATCTCGTTATTATTGCAGATCTTGTCAATGAATGTCGTTAACAAGTTCCGTACACCGTCATGTCTCTGCGCCACAAACCCCCCATTTTACAAGGGAGGGCTTGACTAACGGTGAATTTATCCCCACATATGCAATGACTTTTGTAAATCGACCAAGGGAAAGTCATAACGCAAGCGTAGCGAGTCTCTGAACTCTTGCTTGTTGAGGGCTAGACCCTTGTCTGCGAGAGGCATCGCATTCAGCCAAGAAATAATAATAATAATAATAATAATAATAATAATAATAATAATAATAATAATAATAATAATAATAATAATAGCAATATTTATTTATTAAACTATTCGAAGCCATTTACAAGTTAAAAGTTCTAATTCTAAAATATCCAATTCACAGAAAATTTGCCAAGAAAAGTTTGACGGATTATTATTATATTGAATACTTCCGTGAGGTTTAAGTGCTTTTCCGGAATAAGAAATATGGCTAGCTGGTCAGACAACCCCTCAGTATATCGGACTCGCAATTTCTTGATCGGACTTAAATCAGATTCAATAATGTTATGAACTCTCTCAAGCTGCTTATTCAGGTTATTCCAACCTTTCCAAATCTTCATTTTTCATTTTTCAGTTAGCATATGCGCAGCAAGCGTTTCCGTTTGTGCGTTTTTCGCTCTTTGACCGCTTGGAAACTGGGGCGAGAAATCGGCTTTTTACACGTTTTAGTTGGGACAAAACTCATCATTTTTTTAGGCGATCAGTTTTTAAGACGAGAGAAGTGAAAGTAGCGTTTTTTCGGCATTCAATTCAGCATGCAAAAATAAACAATGTTTGCATACCTACTAACAAAGATTGGCTGATCTGATCTGAACAAGAAGTTATTTCATACTTTAAAAAAGTTATCATTAATTATTCTTTTCACCAATGCAATGTTCACGGTTAATCAGTTATTTCACTGGTATAATCCAAAAAAAAGCTTGTTGCAATCTCTGTTCAACAAAATGTGACCCTTCAAACTTAAAACATCGATGGCTTTTGGAAGTTCAAGGTAGTTTCAGTAAGCTTCAGTTTAACTCAGCATCGCAGGTTCGGACATTTCCAATTCGGTCAGAAGCAATTGCTTAATCAAAACCTTTGAGATCTTCTGAAACCTTTGTAGTAGCTTTGGTAACCTTCGTTTATACTTTAAAGATTCATGTTTCATTAAGTTTTTTAATAGGTCTTTTGATTGTTCCCTAGACTTTTGTCACCGCTGTCCTTGGTGCCTTGTCGTTCACGCGAGCCAGTGGAGTTAATATATCTCTTGTTTCCGATTACTGCCAGATACAAAAAATAAAATATAATTTGTTACCTGCCGTCTACTTGTGTCATCTACTTTGTTTCCGACAAGAACAATCAACGGTTTCTTCTCTCGTCCAAGCCTTTCTTTTCTCCCTAATTCAATCCAGTCCGGCACATTGTCCAGAGAGCAACAGTTTGTTACGTCAAAGCAGACCAAGATAACTTGACAGTCACGCAGATAAGATGGAATGAGACAGCGGAAGCGCTCTTGACCAGCAGTATCCCAAATTTGAAGACGAACGCCAACGCCATCTGAAAATTCAAGAAATTATAAATATTACTATGAAATTGTTTATTGAGGGCATTACCTAGCTTTGCTAAATACCCACAACAATGGCCTATACTAGAGAAGTCAAAAAGTCACTGCAAGAAGGTTAAAATTTTTCAGTAAGGACGTTATAACGAATAAAAAAGCCCACTTGTTTTTTCCTTGCTTGTCTAGTAACATCAGATTTTATGGTCAGTTCATGCTCAGCTGTTCTCAGATAAATTTCAGGAACATTCTCAAAGTCTGAAGGCTTTTCATTTTGCTTGCAAACTAAGAATTTTATAAATCAAAACATCCAATTTTCGTGCGCTGAGGTTCCTTTCACCCCCAGTTTGAGTGGTTTACTGCTGTTGACTCAGGGCAATAATTTTGTAAGTTGTTTTTCCTTGTTGCATGCAAATTGAGTTAGATGGTAGCAATAATAGTTAAATCAACGACATTACTTCGCTTTCTGTTTTTTGCTATCACATGTAAATAACTCGAGCGTTCGGACAAAGTGTTAATGGTACACTTGTACTAAACGAAATTTGTCTTTAGACTTCCTGTATTTTCCCTGATGAATTCCCGTTTAGTAGCTTTTAGTTGGGAAAGGATTTGCTGAAAAATGAGAATTACTCCCAAATAAACGATTATCTGTTCTTGAAAAAAAAAACTGAAACCTTAAACACTTACTTAGATAAAGAGTCTTCGTAAAAAAGTCTATTCCAATTGTTGGTTCATATTTGTCTTCAAATCCACTGTAGACAAATTTCCACACCAAGGCTGACTTTCCAACCCCTTGGTCTCCTAACACGACTACCTTAAATTTGCTCACGTTTTCAGTTTGGTAAATTGAGTCTAGACTGCCCCTCGATTGCATTTTTTTTCAGCCGTTGGTACAACACAGTACTTTTACTGACGTCACAATTCAACACGCGTCATAATTTGCGCGAGCGGATGAATCGTCACGCGCTCGACACGCGCGCTGCATGTGTCGCATACTAACTGATACTAACTGAGACAAACATCTGAATACGAGATTTTATCACTAAAACTCATGAAAGCTTAGTAATTAACCACTAGTGTGCTGTACTGTAAAAGGAAAAATGTAGTGTATACAGCTAATTCATGTCGCGACTTTAAGCGACAAGACCGGTATCACCGTATGGATACAGTGTTGTAACTGTACGTAAGTTTACGGTTATTAGTGCTATAGGATGGGAGAAAATGCCATTAACGATTTCTCCTAAACGATTGCCTGTGTGATTTATTTTCTGTTGTGGTGAGCCTATATAAGCTGATGTTAGTACATTATTAACAATTAACAGGCCACTCCTGGAATTGACGAATGCATAAAATGTATAAGGACATTTTATTTCCGCGGGGGCAATTTTCAATCGATAGTAGTACGACAGAAATACTCCAGTGACTAAATGGTGTGTGTGTGTGTGTGTGTGTGTCTCTCTCTCTGCAGAAGAACTTGATCAAATCTAGCAGATTGATAAGGCTCGGGAAAAAAAAATGCTAGCCAATAGTCCACTCCACATAATCCGTTCCTCGAAACCAGGCCCCAGTTGTTCATTAAGGCCGGATAACTTTATCCGCTGGATAAGGCACTATTCAGAGTCTAAAATATACTTCACGTTCAACGTTGTCCAAGGTTTTCGCACACTCCCAAACTTAACTGTGGTTAGAGTGTGCATATTCGCTTGTACAAGAGGAAATACTGAAATCTTTTCTCAGATTGAAACAGTCGGATGGTGACTTATCCCGGGACTTATCCACAGGATAAAGTTATCCGGCCTGGGGCCAGACGTTTCCAAAAGGAGGCTGCACATGAGCCAGCTTTCCTTAGGTTCAGAGGATGTTTTTATTGCAAATATTTACTTCGTTTATGACACAGTGAAGTTGTAAGATACCTGTGATATTCGGCCACGTTTCGTTTATTACCGGCCTTTTGAAACATAGTATCTCGCTTCTTTTCCTTCCCAAAAGAGTTCCAGTATTACTGAAAATGCGACATAAATGAGTAAATTAATCAGTGACATTCTAAACAATGATTACAAGATCGCGATCCGCAGAGATAGCTAAAAGAAACGACGAGTTCGTTCGCTATGATCCAGAAGAAGACCCGATTGTCGAGTTAACGACGAAAAAAGCCATGACCAATGGACCTGACAAAGCCAGATTGATGGGAGAAAACAACGGCAAGAGCATTCCAAAGCCAAACGTGAGAGGCGATAGAGGAAATGTAGCGCTCCTTGTGTTTCTTTACGTTCTTCAAGGAATTCCGCTTGGGTTGGCCGGTGCTATGCCCATGTTGTTACAAACAAGAAAGGCTGCATACAAAGATCAAGCTACGTTTAGTTTAGTGTTCTGGCCATTTAGCATAAAGCTGTTATGGGCTCCTATTGTAGACACGGCTTATTTATCGAGCTTTGGCCGGAGGAAGACCTGGCTTGTGCCTGTACAGTATTTGATTGGAATTTTTATGCTTGTTTTATCAAGGGTGAGTACTGTTGTAAACATGTGCATGTATGTTTATTTAATTTGCTGAACTGAATTTTGGCTTTTTTGACTGAAAAAAGAGGGTAAAATACAGAATACAGGGACACTTTTAGACTAAATTATAGAATACAGCTTGGCAACTTTTTCAGTATAATGCATGTAAATTTAAGTGGCTTGGTGGATGGCAGTCAATCAGAGGAACAGTAATTATTATAATATTGTTCAAGTGACCTGGAAGCCCTCCAGTCAACTGGCTAGTGGTTGAGCTGTCAAGCCACAAAATTATAAGCATTTAACTGTACTCATTATTTAAACTCTGACTGCGACTGGTGAGCCGTTGAGCCCACTAAAATAATTTATAAACCTTACATGTACCCTTTCCTTAAAATAAAACCAAAGATAAGATAAAAAATTAGGAATTTTAAGAAGAAATTGAAGAAAATATTTAAGAATTAAATTCTGACTGCGGCTATACATGTAGCTAGCTGCCAAAGTGATGAGTCTCTAAATTATAGACCTTATGCATTTTTTTTTAACTCTGACTGGGAATGGTGAGCTGGTAATTACATGTGTATTCAGAAAATGAGTTGAACAAGCATAATTATTGGAAGACTTAATGATGATAACTGAGCCTGTTTTTGAAGTCTTTATTGAGTATGCTTGTAATAAACAAGGACCCAACTTGGACAGTACAGTCAACTCCCTTTATTACGGACACCCTCGGCACTGCAAGTTAGTATCCTAATAGCGAGAGTCCGTAATAGCGGGAATTTATAAATTTCAGTCAAACATCTGTACTCTATTTTTGCCGGGAGTTTAGATGCTGTCTGTATTATCAGGGTGTCTGTAGTAGCGAGGTGTCCACAAGGTGAGAGTTGACTGTAAATGTAAAATAAAGTGTCACCAGTCAACTGGTGAGCTGCTGAGCTGCCAAGCCACTAAATTATAAGCCTTTTTTAATACTGTACTCATTCTTTAATCTCTGACTGTGACTGGTGTGCCGTCGATCCAATAAATTATGAACCTTGTTAATTTTTTAAACTCTGACCATAACTGGAGAGTTGGCAAGCAGCTAAATTGTAAGCCTTTAAACTGTATTCGTTCCAATCTCTGATTGTGACTGGTGAGCCATTGATCCACTAAATAATATTATTATTAACCTTATTCAGTTCTTTAACTCTGACCATGACTTGAGAGCTGGCAAGCCACTAAATAATTAATTATTACAGTGGAATCCTGGGTAACGATCTTCAGTATAACGATATTCCCAGTATAACGATCAACATTTGTTTGCCCAGCAAAAGTTATAGTAAGATGTATGTGGCAGAACCTCGGTATAACGATCTTCAGTACATGTATAACGATATCCCTGGTTTAACGATGGGAATATTGTTGACCGAGTGCAAAATATTTCCGAATATAAAGATAAAATCAATATCACAGTCCACAGGAAATGCTAATATAGTATAACAAAAAAAACTTTTATTAAGTTTTAAAATGTTGAAGTTCATACCACAGAATTTTCTCTTGTTTTAGTAACGAACACCTTCTATGAGCTGTACAAACTGTTTTGACATGTTTTAAGGACATTGAAGAATGCTGTGGACGTTTTAATTCATTAAATGATCAATTACAAATTTATTAGATAACGTGTAGTAAAAAGGTGATTATCAGCTTTATCCTGGTATAATGATGTTTTTAGAAATTTTCCCTCAATATTAAACATTATACCAGGAATTCGGCTATAACGATACCCTGGTTTAACGATATAATTTTAGAGTTCCCTTGGCATATCGTTAAACCAGGGTTCCATTGTATTTTATTATTTATTAGTATTGTTATTATAATATACTATAATTATTACTAATAAATATTATTATTATAAACTTTACTCATTCTTCAAACTCTGCAACTGGCGTGAGCCAGTGAGTCGACTCAATTATACCGCTTGAAAATTAATGTGGTCCTGTATTTTACTCAGTGGCTCACCATTGCCTGATAAGCCATGGAGCAAGCCGGCAAGTCACTAGGTTACATACATGCCTTCCCAATTCTGCTGACTGTAAGCCACTAAGTTGAATGATGACCTGTGGAAAACCACGAAAAAATATTTAGATATTTTTTTATATAATTTTCCTTTTTTCAGTTCCCCCCTTCCCATACATGTAGGTACATTGATTTTGTATACATTTTGGGACTCAATCTCTTCCCCAGACACTGTAAAAGATTAATTAAAATGAACACTGGGTCACCTTTTAGTTTTATTCTATTTATTTTTTTTGTACATACATTTATTAACAATCTGTCACTTTTATTTTTTGCAGCACATTGAAGAATTGATGGGTGAAAATTCAGAAACAGGCCCAAGTATTCTCTTTTTAACTGCTATTTTCTTCTTCCTCAACTTCCTTGCTGCTACTCAAGACATTGCAGTAGATGGCTGGGCACTAACAATGTTATCCAGAGAGAATGTTGGTTATGCATCTACATGCAACTCTGTGGGCCAGACAGCTGGATACTTTATGGGGAATGTTGTTTTCTTGGCGCTAAGTTCTGCCGATTTCAGCAACAAATATCTCAGAACTCAACCCCAGTCGACTGGGGTAGTGACTTTCTCGGGATTTTTTTATTTTTGGGGAATTGTATTTCTTGTTACCACTACACTAGTTGGATTCTTTAAACGTGAAAAGTCAGAGCAGGAGCTTCATGGAGAAGAAGCTGTTGAAGGAATCGTTGATGGCTACAAAACCTTGGTGAAAATATTGCGCTGTCCAAGTATTTTAAAATTGATTGGTATCCTTCTCACCTTCAAGGTAAGGTTCATTGGCAAACCTGGTCACTTAAAATTAGCTGATATTGTTATTAGTAAATAAAGGAAGTAAATTAATGAAAGTTACATGTTCATGTACATATGTGTAGTTCTGTAGTAGAAGCAGTAGCAGTAATGGCAAGAGACTAGCAACAGTAGCAGTAGCAGTAGAGGCAGCAGTGCTAGCAGCAGAGCAGAGCAGAAGCAGTAGCAGTAGCAGCAGCAGCTCAGTAGCAATAGCAGCAGCAGAGCAGTAGGAGCAGCAGTAGCAAAAGCAGCAGCAGAGCACTAGTAGCAGCAGCTCAGTAGCAGTGGCAGAGCAGGAGGAGCAGCAGTAGCAATAGCAGAAGCAGTAGCAGTTGCAGCAGCAGCTCAGTAGCAATAGCAGCAGCAGAGCAGTAGGAGCAGCAGTAGCAAAAGCAGCAGCAGAGCACTAGCAGCAGCAGCTCAGTAGCAATAGCAGCAGCAGAGCAGGAGGAGCAGCAGTAGCAATAGCAGCAGCAGCAGCTCAGTAGCAATAGCAGCAGCAGAGCAGTAGAAGCAGCAGATCAGTAGCAGTATCAATAGCAGCAGCAGCTCAGTAGCAATAGCAACAGCAGAGCAGCAGGAGCAGCAGTAGCAATAGCAGCAGCAGAGCAGCAGTAGCAATAGCAGCAGCAGAGCAGTAGCAGTAGCAATAGTAGCAGCAGAACAGTAGCAGTAGCAGAGCAGTAGTGGTAGCAGTAGCAATAGCTGCAGCAGTAGTAATAGCAGCAGCAGAACAGTAGCATTAGCAGAGCAGTAGTGGTAGCAGTAGCAATAGCAGCAGCAGAACAGTAACAGTAGCACATGCATGATACCATTAGTTGTTTTGAAAACTGGGAATTTTTTTTTAACTCTTGGAGGTTGATTTCTCAGAATGCGTGAGTTTCAGGACGAACGTGAACCAGGGGAAGAGTTCTCCTCAAGTTGTACAGTTTCTTGTTGCCTGAGCTGGTTGTCATTGAGTTTTAATAGGCCAGCTTCTCAATAAAAGTAGCGCCCTTAGAATAAAGGAAAACCTCCCACAGCTGTTGTCTTTGAGCAGTTTTGAGACCCAGGTCTTGGAAACATTTCTCATTAAAAAAAATCTCATCTACATTTACCTGCTAAATAATGCCTGCTTGTACATCCATAGATTGGCTTCTCAGCTGCTGACTCGGTAACTGGCCTCAAAATGATTGAAGCAGGTGTTCCTAAAGAGAATCTGGCTCTGCTTGCCATCCCTATGGTGCCAATTCAGATTCTACTGCCAGTTTACATCAGCAGATATACAGCAGGTACACAAAATATCACATGATTTTAAACTGCTGCTGGCACATTAATATGATTTGTCACCAGGGGTTAGTGTGACTAGCCATGCTCATTACATGTATAAGAAAGAAGAAACCCATTCAGATGACTGATGACTGATAATTCCTATAAGCTGTTGATTTTTAGTAGTATTTTTCATTGTGCTCTTTCAGAATATCTCAAATCCCATAATTTCGTGAATTTTGTTTTGGTGACATCATCACTTAGGACCCTATTTAATTATATTTTTGATGAAACCAAAACTCAGCCTAAAATCTGACATTCGCCACCTTATGCCCCCTCCCTTTCAGTTGTTTTCTCAACTTTATAACAACGTGAATGGATCAGAAAACTTAATACTGAACTATCAACCAAAACTATCTATTTTACCTTCTTTAGGTCCACGGCCCCTAGATGTGTTGCTCAAGGCCATGCCATGCAGGCTGTTCATGGGCGTGGTGTTTATCTTTTGTGTTTGGTGGGCCAATATTGTGCGTGGACCAGGCCAGGAGTTTTATCCCATTTATTTTTATGTCACAATATTATTGGTATACGCAGTTCATCAGGTAATGTATTCTAACTGTTCTTTCACATAGTTTCTGTTCACTTTTAAAATGCACGGTGTCACTGCAATGCATGCTGTTTTTTAGATGCAAATAATATTATTCAACAGAATAACAAAATGAGAGACTATTGCAGTGATGTACAGTTGTATGGAAATTACAGTTTTTCAATTTTTGCATTCCTTCAAAATTTGTTTATGTTTGTCTGCTACACGCCAAAACAGTTTGCAAAACTTTGTAGATCAGTCACTTTGTCTGGCAATCTTGTAACCAGAGTCTTCAGGCTCTTTGGCCAGCAGTTGGTTGCCAGGAGAGACTCAGGGGAACTGGAAAGAGTCTCTCCTAGTGACCAATCGCTGGCGAAAGAGCCTGAGGAGTCTGGGTACAAGATTGTCTGGCTGGACTCTAGACTCTGATCACGTGCTCTGATCACTCGATGATGTCATTCGTGCGTCTATACCCTAATCACAAAGTCTGTCTCACCAATTAAAACGTGAGTTTTACACTGTTCATAGTATATCATGTTATATCATTAAATTGACTCGCTTTGTCTTGTTTGCCTTGAATAGGTGACACTGTATTGTATGTTTGTGTCCATCATGGCTTTCCATGCACGCATCAGTGATCCACGTGTTGGTGGGACATATTTAACGCTTCTTAACACAGTGACTAACTTTGGTGGTAACTGGTGTCAGACGCTGGCCCTGTGGCTTGTTGATGGTCTTACATGGACGGCTTGTGTGGGTGCTTCAATACCAGGGCTGAATTGTGGTGGCAAGATGAATGCCAAGGTAAGATTTTGTTTTAGTGAAACACTTTGTAACAAGACTACCTTATTGCTACATTGCATCATTTTGGTGAGGATAATATTAAATTACAAGAAAGTACATGTAATTACTCATTTGATTTTTCGAATGGCTGCACTGGGGATTTTTTGTGACTCAAAATTGGGGACCAACTTGTATTGTAAAAAAAAAAAAAATAAGCGGAACAAGAAAAGACTATCAGCCAAGTAGTGTTCAAGTGCTCTTCAGTTTCGCTCTGTTCATCCACACTACATGACAGAGTTGTTGGAAGCCCAATTAGCACTAATCCTGGCTTCACTGACAAAACCTGTAGGTTGTCATGGTAGTTGTTAACCTGGCCCCAGTTGTTCAAAGGGCGGATAACTTTATCCACTGGATAAGTCACTATCCAGTGGAGCAGATGTACTCCAACTAATGCTTTTGACAAGTTTTCCACACAATCCCATACTTAATTTGACACATGCTTCTACTCTTTCCACAAATTATGAGGCTATCGGCAAAATCTTGCACACCTTTCTCCTGAAGGTTAGCGACCTATCCAGTGGATACAATTATCCGCTCTTTCAACAACTGGGGCCTGGGTTGGTGCTAACTGTGCTTCGAACAACTTGTGTTTAAATGGGTACCGGCGAGTTTCTCATCACTCTTACATGTTGAACGTAACGAAACATTTTAACTGTAGTAGTTTTGAATATTTATAGATTCACATCTTTGATTAAATTTTTAGGATTGTACTGATGCAGGCGGCACGTGCAAGACAGTGATTGATGGTTACTATGTAGAGGCTGTCATCTGTGTAATTCTCGGTGTTTTGTGGTTGCGTTGGAAAGGCCAACAAACGCGATCTCTACAAGATTTACCAGAATCTGCTTGGAAATATCAGTAGATAGGAAATTCCTCTTTGTGCATGCCACACCATAACTTTTATTTATACACGATGAGTTTCAAAGCAATAACTTGTGCGGTCGTGTTACAACTTAACGTACATGTAATACTAATAAATAGTATAAAGTAATAACCTACTATACTTCTTACGATATCTTAACCCAGTTAAATCTTAAAAGGCTAAGCTAAGCGAAATATTAGCTTGTGGAAGCAAGAAGTTCTCGTACAAAAGAGGATGGGGGGGGGGGGGGGGAAGAGGTGGGGGTGGCTTTATTTTTGTCGGTATGCTGGATGCAAATTTGAAGGTTTTGTTGTCATATGGCTATAGGCGCCCCGAGGGAAGATTTGTCGCTTTTTAAAACTTCGGATTGGCAGCAAAAATTTGGTTCTCAGCATATCAGGGGTTTTGGCCGAAAATACACTGAATGAAATGAGCAAACAATCAAACAAAAAATAAAAAAGAAACAACTTAACAATTTCAGGAAAAAAACAAACAAATAAACAAACAAACAAACAAACACACAATCTGATTCGCGACGAGAGTAAGAAGTCGTGGAAGTTTCGTTCGCATTGTTCAGGTAATATTCAGTTAAAAAGCCAGAAACCTGACCAAAGGAAAACACTTGCTGGCGAAACATTGCTCGAAAGGGCGCACGTTCAACGTTCAAAGGCTAGGTGCGACCTTCCGACCTTCTGTGTACAGTGTCCTCAAAGTCAGGATTCGACAAGTCACGCCTTGTTTCTGTTTGTTTCGCTGCTGAAACGGCTCGATGACAATAATATCGTTGGAAAGTTGATCGAGGGCTGTCATGAAATGTAATTATAGGCGTAAACGTCTCTCAAGTGCTCCTCGCTTAATCCTCACGTGGGTTCCTCGGGCTTTCCCAACTCTCAGGCTTCTTGTGAAAGTTCGATGAACTAGTTAATAAACTAGAGGGTGGCATTAAACGTGTTAAAAAAAAAAATCTTTGACCGACCTATGGGCATTCTTAAATAAGATGTGATAAATTTCAAACGATGAACATGTATGATAATATTTATTTTTTTGATAAAGCAGTTTTCAACTGAGTGTCATAAAAATTAAAACCAAAGCTGTCATTTTGGCCAATCACAATAGAAGTTAACAACACGATAGAGCTCCAAGCAAATGGAAGAAGATGGCGTCAAGCGTGGGAAAACGCGCGTGGTTATAATCGTCCACGCAGTCATTTTTCGAGTAGCCGGGGAGAGTACGAGTCCGATTCGTCGATTAATTAAATAACGTTATTTTGTAAAACCATTGTATATTTTAATTTAAAGTGGTTTTTCAGTAAAGCCTTATTTATTAATTGTTTTGTTTCTGATTCATAGCCAAAAAAAGCACGCGTTTTGATTCACCAATTATAGTGTAGGTATTAAAAGCAAAACTCATTTCGAAATTTCTTTGGACACTCACCTGAAAACTGGTTTGTTGTTAGCCGGCCACAATGTTGGCTGAACCTGCTGCGCAGCCGTCGAATACAGAATAAACATTACTTTGGCAACACCACTGTGTGCTATGTTGTTGATTCGTGGCCTGTCGACCACATAACCCTAACCCCACCCCTCACCCTCCATATTGTCACCCAATCCTTCATATAGTCACCCTTACCCTTACCAAGAAGTATATTCGCTTTGGCATGTAACGTTATGTAAGATATTACCACTTATATCATGAATCGAATCTGTACTCTATTCGACTTTTAGGGCCATTCTGTTCTCAAAGTAAAGTGTGAACCTATACCGATACCAAATGCTTGATATCATTGGTACTGGAGTTTCCTTTAGAAATATCCATGCTTGCGAGAAATATCGGCTGTGTCGATCCCTTTCGATACTGCTGTCGTGAGTACCCCCCTGAATACTGAAGGCTGTTTTTTGCCCCAAACCAACATTTTCCGTTTGTGTGTGGCGGTTGCATATGCTCGAAGGAACTATAATAGGCATGTAACTTACTTTTTCTCGGTGGCTCGTTCTGGACATCTAATCACATTCAACAAGGCAGAACTCGGCGCAAACATTTCAGGGAAGTAGAAGGGCAAAAAGTCAGTTAGTTTATAAGCTAACTGTAGCCTCCCAGGCAGACGTCCTTAGGGGTTCGTCACGCGTTTCGTCCCCCAAACGCGACGAACCCCTAAGGACGTCTGCGTGGGAGACTAAGCTAACTGCGCTCGACTTCTTTTGAAAATTCAGTTGTGGATTCAAATTAAGCTAAAAAAAAAGGTCGGGTAACAAAGCTAAGATGTTTCAGAATTTAAAACTTTTCGGCCCTCTGGCCTTTATTCCTCCTTCACAAAAAGTGACCCAGGAGATGTAGCACAGATTTAACTGAAGTGAAAGTAAAGCAGCAGGAAACCCAAGAAGCAAAATACTTGAAATGCCGTGAACATTTCCGACATAACAGTTATTTTCTTCAATAGAAGTGGCCAGTTATCCCTTCCGGTGTGTTTTGGCCACCTCCATTGGTTATTACTGGTCAAATAAAGTGAATAATTAGCCCGCTGAGTGTCCGTCTGCGCTATCCAGTATGATATGTTGCCCCATGGGCGAACTGCTTGAATTGTGGATAGTTCTTACATAGGTCGAGCCCCGAAAATTTATGGACTTGTCAGCCGTCAACAGTTTTTTTAATTTCCACCCTCCTTGTAGGTTTTTTGTCTTTAGGTACAGTTTGTGCAATGGTTGAATTGTTATATTTTTACAGAATTAAAAAAAACAAAACGTTGTATTTCAACTTCAATTTATCCCTTTTCATAGCAGACAATAAAAAAGGTGATTGTTCAATCAAGTAAAAAAATAAAATTCTCTGTCGTTCGAAAACTTTAATTGTTAAGTAAAATTCAACACCCCTCTATAACTCTGCAAGTTTAAAAGCTATGACAATAAGATTTGGAAGATTGATAGTACGTTCAAAGATATACCTTTTGAGTCCGCGATGCGGAGGTTTGACGTCATATAACGCGTGAATTAGGTCATGATTGCCAAATGACGGCCATCTTGTATTTCCAAGTTTCCTAAGACTTCAAGAAAGCTCCGAAATTGAACTAAAAGTAATCAACAATAATAGGAACACTAATATTAGCTAAAAAAAATAAAAGGTACCCTAACGGGAAGAAAAGTGATTTTTTTATTTTAAAAAGGGGTTTTCTATTTTCTGAAAAAACTGCCCGTCCAAAATTGGCTGCCATGGAACATAAAATTCAATCAACACTAACCGACCACATCAAATATTTTCCAGATAAATTTCCTGAAATGTCCTTTAGTTTCAGGGCGTTTGCTCAAATATTAAAAAAGTTATTCCGGAAGTCGCCGCGGGCAGAATTCGCTCCCTGTTCTACAAAGTGTTTATGGCCCTGCAAGTAAATAATTGGAAGACGAACTCTGACATCTCTGATTGATCCACCTCCCTCCAATTTTTATGTTCATTCTTGTCTCTTCCTTGCGGCTATAAGTGAAAAACACCAAAGAAAATCCTAAAGACATACTGTGTAGCTTCGTAGACCAGGAAAGGCGTGCAGCGACCTTTGTTGCTTGAAGTAGGTGAAACATTTCGTATCATATTCCTTAGATGGTGTGGCGAGAATGGTTCATGTACAACAATGGATCGATGTACGTTAAATGACTGACAACTGCAACAAGTGACTAATGCTGCGATTCCATTTATGTTCTTTGCCCTTGTCTACAGTGAAATCCCTTGAAATTAAAAAAAAAATGTATAGTATGTGGTCCGTCTGGGTTACTGTTTCGAAACTAAAATCAAATGATATTTGTACAGTCCTCCAGAAACAGAATGCCGTAGTCCGGTACCCATAAAAGATTATACACTCGACTGCAAAAACGTTGACGCCTAAAAAGCATAAACCGTGAACGATGAGACCCAGTGGATTTGTGGGCAGTGTTTAAACAATTCTCGTTCTTTGCAATAAAAAAGTACAGTGCTGACTTAAATCTTCCGAATAATTTTCTACCAAATATTGCTTAAGTTCATTGACTGATTTGAAGTTAGGCAAATCGCGAATTGTGTATCACTCAAATTGGCCCTTGTTGGCCAACTTGAACACTTTAAGGAAAGCTTGGACAGTTTCCATCATTCACCACGTGCAACTAATTTTTGTCATCAACTGTCGCACGAGAATAGAGTATTACGCAAATAAATTTAGTACATTTATACCCATAAAGCCATTGGGTCTCATCGTCACGGTTTATGCTTTTAGGTGTCAACGTTTTTGCAATCGAGTGTATTTACAAACGTGGCTTTCTAAACTTCAATTGTTTAAATGATCCAGTACACAACAGCTTTAATTTAAGTGATGATATCACAATACTTGTGTTCAGGTTAAATTCCTGTGCCATGAGCTACTTACTGTCTATCAAGGGTAAACCCCACCAACCAAACTTTTAGATGCAGTTATCGGCCACCCCTCACATTAGTATCAAACTAACGCGGTAACTGAGATATTAACATTGTACCGGTGAAGTGGATGAGGAAGCTATATATGTATCCTGATTTGTTCAAGTAACGCGGACTAAAAATAATTCCCTAAGACTACCCTAAAATATTGCAAGCCTATACGACAATGGACCAGGATTTGCCGAAACTGCTGACAGAAATGGGATAAAAAAGGAAGTATTAAAGGAAATGAAATCATTACACATGTACATTTTTATAACTACAATCTCAGTCACATTTAATTGAAACGTTTGAATTTACATTAGGATACACGGATAAGCACAGCTGTCCCTTCCCTTCAATGCTGAGCCAAACACTGATTTTTGCAGTGAAAGTCGCTGCTTTCAACGTTGGAAAGGCGTAGAGAAAGGTGTTCCAACAAGTATGAATATCGCTATGGTCCAGTTCGTATTAAGAACGAAAGGCATAAACTAATACAAACGTATCTTTCGACAGATAACAGAAAAAAAAAACACTAGATGAAGTTCTTCATTACATGCCGTAGCATTTCAATTTACCCAAAGTGTGAAAACCTTCCTTTTGTTTACCCCATGTATCTCCAAACCGTCATTGAGAAACAGGCAGGAAAAACTTATCAGCAAGGAACCCACTATCTTAGCTTCGCGCCATTTGTTGTCATTAATGTCGCAGTTACAAAGCTCTTTTGGATCAGAGCGCGTTTTTGTCACTGCACAGCCACAACCACTTTTACTACCAATAGCGCCTCCCCAGTACTCCATTTTCTGGCCATTACTAGCCACCCACCATCCTTTTCCATCCCTTAAAAGCTTAGCCTTTTTACACTCGTATCTGATAAACTGCTCACAATAAGCGGACACGCTTGTACGAACCTCCAGCTGTGATAGGCTGATACCATTATAGATTATGTTACGTGAATAGGATCCCTCATCTTCGTAACCCTTTACATGGGTTCTTTTCTCGGTATCATGACTGACAACTGTCACTCCAACGCCTCCTTTGTCTGTCATGTTACAATAAACTTGAAATGGAGAATTGCCTTGAATGCCATCAGGATCAATGACGTAACACCCGCTGATGTCACTGATATTCGCCTTTACTCTGCTGCATGATTCAGGGTAGGTCGGTGGCTTATCGGTTGTGCTTGGCCAATAGGTGGCACTTGGGCTTTCATTGGTTGATGGCTCTTGGGTAATCTTTGTCGTTTGTGTGGTCTGTGGTCCGTTGGTGTTCTGCGTCGTTGGAAATGTATTTGGCCCTGACGTGGTCTTTGTTATTTGGGGAGTCTGGCGCTCTGGCGTAGTATTCTCGAACATCTTGGTGGTATGTGATCCTTGGGTTGTCTGTGGCGCTTCGTTTGTCGAAGTCCTTTGGGTTTTGTGTGTCGCTTGCGTGGTGTCTTGTTTTTGGGTAGTCTGAGGCTCTTTGGTGGATTCTAGCTCTTCAGTAATATACAAAACAAGTGATAATCATATTGCAATGGATTGAAAATAATGGCTGATACTTACAATGTAATAGTTAAACTAAGATTAGGTTTGTTAATGAAAGCTTGCAAATTAAGCATTCGTTCAGTTTATTTGTCAAAATTGAAGGCTATTGAAGGGAATTTACATGTCTCTTCCTAACGTTGTCCAAAAGCTTCTCTATTTAAAGAGATGTGACGACTTTTTCGTTATTTTTCAATCCCTTCTTCATGTTGGAATTTCTTATACTGTGTTTTAAGAATTTCTTGAACTAGTGTTGTTTTCTTTTACTTGAGCATAAGCCTGTTATCTCCTCCACCCTTCACTGTTGTCTTATTTTTTTCCATTAAGCTTCACAGTGTAGTCTTCCTCATCTATATAGTCCAACTGCTTCCCACTTCCAAGTAATCGATATCATTTCACGGTACCTGATCAAACTTCTGGTTAGGACTTTCCAGGGGTAATCAACGCCGATAAAATGGAAGACAAATGTTTCACCGAAGTACTTCTTAATTAGTACTATCCCCTTCTCAGTTTCTATCTTGATCAATAGGCAAACAACTAGTTAAGCGTACCTTGAGGTTTCCTGGTGTTGCTTATGCATCGGTATCCTTTATCGGTGTATCCATTTTGACATGTTGAATATGACGGGCATGAATTCTTCAAACAAGCGTTCTAAAGTGAGAAGAAAATGTTAGCGCCATAAAATTATACGGAATCCGTGGAGAGGATCTGTCTTTATTAGTCACTTATTTTTCCATAGACTTTAATTTTAATTTAATTCCTTAATTTGTAAATTTTAAATTGGGAACGATAGTTCTATGTCCCTGTGTACCTTGTTAAAAAATGAGTAACAATACATTTCTTTTATTATCACTGATTCTCAGCTGCTTGCCAAACTCTTTCAAAAACTCATTAATAATTCATAAGCCCATTGACCTATCAAATGGTCAATAATACGTCACACGCAGTGACTTTATATCGATAAACCTCCTCTTTATTAGTTTACGGTGTTTTATCAGCTGATAAAACACTCCTCAATAGTATGCGGTTTTTTTCTCGTATGCTAATTTCCAAGGTTCACAAAAGCATAATTGTTATGGACTCTATTGACACACGCTTTTGAAGCCGTTCAAACAACTCGCAGCATGTGTTTTATCGGGTTTAAAACCACTCGGCTGCGCCTCGTGGTTTTGAACCCGATAAAACACTTCTGCTCGTTTTTTAAACATTACATTAATTCTTCCTCCCAAATTGCAAATTAAACACATGCCGTAAAACAAAGCCTCCCACTCAAATTTCAGACGAGGATATCGCTCCCATAATAAGCTTCCCCCCCCCCCCCCCCCCAACCTCCCGATTTTAATAAGCCCATAGGTTGCTAGGATTAGCTTTTTTCACTTAGAGATTTAGGATGGTTTTCATTTGAGCCTCGAAACTAATCTCGGATTTACTTTGGCCCTGTACTTGGTTGGCAAAGCTCACGCCATTTTCTCAACCAATGGGAAGCCAGACGAAAAACAAGATTGACTTGCTAACCTGTATTTGTTTCGAATTCGGATTGATTCATAGCGCTGTAAACGTCTGTTCAGTGATTGGTCAGAGTAATCTGTGAATTTTGTTTGGGTTTTACGACGTTCACCTGAAAACCATTCTAAGCAGCTGTCAAACCAAACCAAGTCTGAAACGCAAAATTTCTTCTGAAAACTAGCCTCTTGCCAACGGGTTTACCCGAAGAAAAAACCTTTAAAATAACCTTTGGACGAAGACAAGCTCATGGCTTGCATTTGTTTGAGATTTCATTACTGAATGGGCAGAAGATCGATTGATTTCAAAAGAGAGTACACCTTGAAAAGCCATTGTGGTATGCCCTTTTGAGAGTGCACAAATGTTTAAGAATTGCAAAAGTGCTTCTTCAAAATAGCGAACATATTACACTTACAAACTGAGCCGTCTGCCAAATGGACAGCACCCGTACCCTCGTGAAACTGAGCTCGAATGGTTGGTAAATGTAACCAAATCGACGCTTTAGGTCCACTGGATGCATTTCATGATCAGAGTCATTCAATTCGCAGGTCAGTGTTCCATCTTCGGTCGAAGATACAATGTTGTAAGACACACAGTTACCCTCAATGTAGCACTTTGCATCACAAGTCTTTTCGTCCATAACGGTGATGCTTTTAAACACGTGACCCTGAAGATAATACCCTTTCATCACAGACTTGAATCGCAGTGTACGACAGTCACCTATGAATTATAGAACGAATTAATATTTCATTGGAATGGCTCGTAAAATGTTTTCACAAAGGCTACATGAAGTACGCTGGTATGAATAAGATAGCCAAAGTTCAGGATATCTCTTGGCTTGCAATGTATTTATCACTTGCATTTATATTAAAACAATAAAATTTGAAGACCTGTTACGTTATGGCCATGGTCGTCTCCCAAACTTATTTCCATAAGTCATAACCATGGTCAACAAAATCCAATCCTGAAGAGACGAACGTTTCAGTGAGTGACAAAGGAAACAACAGGGGACGAACCGATAGCTAGTTTGGATAATCTGTCATTGAGCTTCAGGAAGACTTGCCCATTTCGGCTGTAAGAGTTTTAAGGTTTGCAACACTTCTGCTATGAGACATTCTTCTTGCAGTAGAACAGCGCCAGTTCCGTGCTGTTTTTGTTATAGTTTTTGCCATCCACTTAAATGACACCCTCTTTTGATGCGCTAAACTTGGCTGATCAGTGGAATTAAGAAAAAGTTTTGTTTAGTGTGGTGTAAGCGCTTCGCATTATTCTTTGGATCATAAAAACGAGGTGCCTTTTCGTTTTAAAGAACTGATCGTTTCAAGTGTTCCAACAAGACAAGTTCAAGTTAATGTCACAGAGACATTTCACATTTCAGTATACACCGGTGGGTGCTGGTATATATGAGGTTTAAATTTCATTTACTGAGTCCAGACAATATACGTTAACACAATGAAAGTTTGGTTCCTCTTAGCCGTTCCTTCATATCAGCCAATGTTTTGTATAAAGAAGGGTTTGGTAACTAAGTCATTTTATTTAATTTTCCCCACAGAACTACGTGGATGGTCGACGGACACAAAGGCAAGGACACAATTTGCATTCCGGTAACCACTTTTGTACATTTCAATAGAAACTGTTGCTGGCATTAAAATCACCAGAATTCTCTTAACTATGAAAAATCCAGGCGAGCTTTGGTTATATTTAGGAAGAAATATACAGTAGATTTAATTAACGTGGATACTTAATTGCTTTTTACACTGATGAAGTGAATATAGCACCACGAATTGGATAATAATTGGATAATACATCAATAACCTGTACCCTGCAGCGTGAGACCAGTTTAGGTTTGTGAGCTGTCCGCAGCTGCTGATTCTCATCATCTCATTTTCACTGCTTCAAGGACGCCCTTGAAGACTCTATATTATTAAACTTTTCTGAATTATTGAGCTTATTTTAAATGTATTATCGGCATTATAACATTTACATTTTTTTCGTGGAAAACCAAAAAAAAAAAAAAAAAAAAAAAAAAAAAAAAAAAAAAAAATAATAATAATAATAATAATGACGAAAACCAAAATTTTTTTGAAGTTATCTGAGGTCACTATATTAGGCGTATCGAATGGTCCCATTCAATTTATGAGTGCTTGCAAAATTTGGCCTTTGCTCGAATTGCTCGCAAAAATTACACGGGTGCTCGCTTGCTCGCAAATTTTTTGCAACTGCTCGCATGCTTGCATTCTGACTCACGTGAAGCTACGTAATTTGGCATCAAGCAGGGCCCAATTGGCTGTAAGATGATGGAACTGGTTGAACCGTCCTAGCTTTTTTTGAGATGTCAGCCAGATTATTAGCTATTACTTGGCGCAAAACAACGTATCCTATAATAAAAGAGAGATTCCAGCTAGCGGAAAATTTACTAAGTACTCGAAGTGCTCACTGCTCGCCATCTGTATTTTTCTAAAGAGCTCGCTGCTCGCAAGAAAAAATTTGCTCGCAAAAATAAACACACTGCTCGCATGCTCGCAAATGCTCGCAAAGACCATTCGATACCCCTTATATTGAATTTAATTACTTTAATTTGCAAATCAGATTAAAAAAAACTCATCCTAGTTTTCTGATTCCTTCTGAAAAGTTAGCAATGTTTTCGTGATACTCTAGTTGAAAATGAAATCGTTAAGTGCTGTTATTAAGTAAAAACGTTATTGAGTTGAATAATAATAGCCTTTCATGCTGTTGGTCAAATTTCGCAATTACAAATTTTGTTATATTCGGAAATTTAGAAATTTGATTGTAATTAATTTTTACTTGGGTTCACCTTCATTTTGTTCTTCCTTATATACAAGAATAAACGGTTAAAGAGGAGATGTGATGGCTACAAGTGAAGAGAAAACTATATTTCTGTATATACTGCTCATGGTGGACAAGGTGAAAACTAAAATTATAATTTCTTTTAGAAAGGTTTCATCTCTCTGGGATGGACTTCCAACCTGTAGCGAAGGGTGGATGGTTAAGTGAACTTTTGATGCGAGGGAAAAGGAATTTATCTCAGATAATAAGGCTGCGATCCGAATAACTCAATACCATGAATGGAGAAGAGAGAAGACTTTAACTTTATCGGCATGGTTTTTGTTTAACTGCAAATAACCGTGGATTAACAAGAATGGGAGAGAAGTATGTTTTTGACGTACCACTTTGCGCCGTGGAAATTCTGGGAAGACAGCAGATTGTTAGAAAAGCAATTAACGTGGACATTGTTGACAAGGAAACACTAGGAAAAGCAGAGAAGGAGAAGACGGCAGTTTTCAGCTCATGACATTTCTTTCTTTGTTTTTGAAACCAAAAAATTGATTCTGGCATGAAAACAATATCAATAAATTATTAACTTCTTTTGGCTATCCTTATTCACACAAACAAA
Source organism: Pavona decussata (assembly GCF_977016875.1). NCBI lineage: Eukaryota > Metazoa > Cnidaria > Anthozoa > Scleractinia > Agariciidae > Pavona > Pavona decussata. The sequence goes on from NW_028145490.1 coordinate 2,790,311, forward strand.
ATTCAATTACGCTAGTGATCTCTCTCGTCATCACGCATCTTCAAAACCAAGCAGCAGGTGAGCCTGAATTGCTATCTTTCCTTTCCTGCACAATTTAATTCAAGAACGACCCTCGCAGTTATTTACGCAACTTATAACCAGTTGTGAAAAGAAAGCCTGAGGGGTTGAACAGGATTCGGACCCATGAGCTCTGTGAGCCGGTGCAATGCTCTACCAACTGAGCTATCAATCCATCTGGAAGCTGGTCATATTCTGAGTTCCTAATATCTGATACCCATAGGTGATGAATAAATGGAATGGAATATGTGAAACATATATTTGAACTCCGGGTGAAAGATTAAATAGAACAAAGACCCCCGCAGTTGTTTTTTCTTTGATAACTGTTTTAGTTGTGTAAATAACTGCGGGGATCTTCTTCTATTTAATCTTTCACCCGTAGTTCAAATATATGTTTCATATATTCACATTCATTCAGGCACAATTCGTGTCATATATTTTTAGTGTCACTTTAAATAGCTAAGTACGTTAGCACGTTAAAATAACGGTTCAGTTTTGTTAAGAATTCCTGTTCCTGCGTTCTTGAAATTTAGTTTTACTGTTTACTATTACAGGTCAAGTTAAAAATTCCATACATTGTAGCTCTTTCACATCAGGAATTAAACCGTGGATATAACAAGAGATGAAACAGTTAAGTTGTAATATGGCTGGCACCGGTTTCCTGCACTTTGCAGCACTTAAACTTTGATGGATCAATATAAGTTGGTACAATAATAACAAGTAGTCATAACTGTATTTTTGACTTTATTGGGTAGTATAGCAACAATATAACCTGTTTAAACTGCCCTTAAATTATATCTTTTAATGATTGTTCGGTGACCCCAATTTTTCCTAAATAATTTAACTGTAACCAAGACCAAAACTTTTGTAAAGTTAAAAAAAAAAACATGTAGATAAGGTTCATAGCCACCTTAATTTTTCATTTAATTTGAGGATGTTGCTTTCATGCCAATCTTTGAATCATATTTTTCTAGCGTTCGGTAAATTCCAAGAATCTGCAACTAGACACAACAGGAAGCCGTTGCCGACTAGCTTTTCGTGATCTTGAAAACCCACATGGTCGTCGTACACTGCACGCGCGTCGCTTGAGAAATTTAACTCGCTAATTAGATCTACTCAAAATTTACGTCAGCAATACGGATTTTCTGAAGCTTTCTCGGGGTGGTGGTACAACAAAACGACGTCGTAAGCAGCTACATTAGCTTATAGGGCATATACAGATCCCAATAGTGTTGCGTCAGCTTTTATCCAGAACATTGACAAATAATTGAGGAATATCAGACCATCAAGCTAAACTTTGAAAATGTATTTTTTTTTTAAATTATAGTTGAAGGGCAGGAGGCATTAAAACAGAGTAAGTGGCTAAGCGCTGACTAGAACAAATCACAGTAACAACAACAAAAATCATTCTCAAGTTTAACTCAATTGATTAGAAAAGGTAGATTGGTTAGGGTGCCGCGCTTAAAATCTGGACGGCGCAGGCTCATCAAGACAGAATACCCTTTGCCGTTTTCACGCTATAAACGACATCAACTCCTCAGTCACTCCTTAAGATACGAGATCATGTGCCTCACTTAGTAAAGTTAGATTATTGTTCTATTAATCACCTCTGAATTTTTGAGTGAAACATCTTTAAGTTGAGATAACTTAACATACTAACGTACACCTCCAATACGTTAAGCATGGAAGGGTTAAGCTTTTCGTACCTGTGATAGTTAATATGTGCACTTTTAATAGTACATCGATTGAAAAAATTCTGTTAAAAATTTCGTCCTCCTTCCAAAACAATAAAATAACTGAATTAAACCTTAGAACTAATTTACGAAGGAGATTGTATATATGAAACGTTTCACGACAGCCCGTAGCATTTCAACTTCCCTAAGGTGTGATAACCTTCTTCCGTTTTTCCTCCTGTATCTCCAAACCTCAACTGAGAGACTGGAAGGTAAAACTTGTCGGTAAGCAGCCCGCTATCTTCACGGCAATGTCTGTCGTTTGTGTAGCAGTTACATTTCTCGTTTGGCAGGTAACATGTATTTGTCACTCCACAGGCGCACGAACCATTCATGCCAGTAGCACCACCCCAGCACTCCATTCTCCGGCCGTTACGAGACACCCACCAGCTCACGTCTTTTAGCCTGGAATGTTTGCATTCGAACCTGATAAACTGCTCACAATAATTGGATACTTTTGTGAGAGCCTCCAGCTGTGATAGGCTGACACCATTATAGGCTATGTCACGTGAATAGGATCCCTCATCTTCGTAACCCTTTACATGGGTTCTTTTCTCGGTATCATGACTGACAACTGTCACTCCAACGCCTCCTTTGTCGGTCATGTTACAATAAACTTGAAATGGAGAATTGCCTTGAATGCCATCAGGATCAATGACGTACCACCCGCTGATGTCACTGATATTTGCTTTACGGCTGCTGCATGATTCTGAGTAGGTTTGTGGCGCCTGGGTTGTGTTTGGCCCATGAATGACCCTTGGAAGACCAGTCTGCAGCCGTAAGGTGGTCTGTGTCCCTTGCGGTTTCTGTGTCGCTTGAGTGGTGTCTTGTCTTTGGGTAGTTTGAAGTTGCTGGGTAGTGTCTAGCCCTTGAGTGATCTGTCGCATTTGCGTGGTCTGTAGCGTTTGAATAGTGTCCAGCCCTTGGGTGGTCCCTGGCCTTTGCGTTGTCTGTGGCCCTAGGTTAGTCCCAGGTTGTTGGCTAGTGGTTAGCCCTTTGGTAGACTCAGAAGCTGGCATGACTGTCAGCTCGAACACAGACGAATTTGATCCCACAGAGTTTGTAGCGGTGCAGATGTACAACCCGCTGTCGTTCAAAGAAACATTCAGTATCGTTGACTCAGCAACATGTACGATAGTTTTCAGTTGTGACAGATGTCCTTCTGACCTGCTCCACCTTACCTCGGGCTGTGGTTGACCAGTTGCCTTACACTTGATAACTACCAGTTCTCCTTCCCTTTTGAAGTTACCATTGGAGCTAACAGTTACTGAGGGAGGAAACAATAAAAATGAACACGGTAAGGGACACTTTCAATTGAGAGGCTGATTATGAAAACTTTCCATGACAACAATGGTGCTGCAATTTATTTTGGAAGACCCGCCACCGTGCACAAGTTTTTTCAATGTTCACACGGCAGTTGAATATTTTAACAATAACATTCCTATCGGTCAGTTGCTCCAACATATTTCGAAATCTATTTTGATCTGTAAACGTTCAAGGCCAAAACCTCTCAGGAAAACATTACAAGAAGTTTTCAGGCTTCATAACCTTTTACTAATTATGATAGTCATTCCTTTAGTTAAGCGTACCTTGAGGTTTCTTTGTGTTGCTTATGCATCGGTATCCTTTATCGGTGTATCCAATTTGGCATGTTGAATGTGCAGGACATGGGTTCTTCAAACAAGTGTTCTTAAATGAGAAGAAAACATACGCGCCATAAAGATTGGACTCCCAAGAAGAAAATTCCTAGAAATCAGTGATGCATTTACTTATTTTAGTAGTTCTCTATGTGCTTACATGTAAGACTCTCAAGGTGTAAATAAAGTTTATACCTTGCTGATCCTTCCTTACTTCCTTTCTTCCCTCAGCTAAACAAAGCCGGGGTTTTATTGACATTGTATACGTTGGATAATTAATCTCGGGATTCTTGCCCAAGACTCCGACGAATTCCATTACAAAAACGAAAAATAGCTCCGTGCAATCTTTAGCTTTGTAAACCTAACCTCGAATGGCTGGTAGATGGATCCAAATCGACGTTTTAGGTCCTCTGGATGCATGCTGTGATCAGAATTACTCAATTCGCAGGTTAGTATTCCATCTTTACTCGACGATACAATATTATAAGACATACAGGTACCCTCAAGGTAGCACTTTACATCACAAGTCTTTTCGTCCAGCACGGTAATGCTTTTAAACACGTGACCCTGAAGATAATACTCTTTCATCACAGACTGGAATCGCAATGTTCGACAGTCATCTAAGAATGGAAGAAACGAGAAATGATAAAACTACATTGAAATGGCTCGGCTATGTATAAGCTAGGCTACCTATGTTTGCGTAAAATCAACAAATTTTCAGTCCTTCGAGTTGCGTTAAACTTATTTGTTACTTACAAATTTTAAGGCTTAGTTTAGTGTTGTAAAAACTGGCTATGATTATCACCGATTTCCTCTCTGGGGGCCGACATTTAAGATTTTATAACATCGTACGGTTACCTCTATTCCGAAGAAGCACAAGTTCTTCAATTTTGTGTAGAATAATTGGACAACCGTATAACGTCATGAAATCCTACATATGGTGGCGCACGGAAAATTTAGGCGATAATGAAATAAAACTTTTAGAACTGAGAACACTTTATAGTGCTATCTCCACTAAAGACTGAACTTTAAAATAAAGGCAACATTTCCAACAATTAAACGTCAATTTGTTGTAAGAGTGGAGGTTCGCTTCAAAAGGCATTCTTATTTTAGGTAAGAAAATGTTTATTATAAAACACCGGAATTTCCCACATTCTATTTTCTGGAGGCTCTGTGAAGGCGTCCACGGGTCTTTGTTGTCAACAAAACAGGTAAATATAATGTTTATTTCATCCGAAACTTTATTCACAATTATTGAATTCA
>NW_028145490.1:2797500-3007500 GCF_977016875.1 Pavona decussata
TCTCAGCCAGTGGCTTTTTAGTATATTTTCCTTCATCTCGTCTTGGATGAAAAACAATTTAAATAAATTTTTGATAACCATAGGTTTTGTTCATAACCAAAGTATTTACGGAAATTTCTTTTGTTTACAAAATTTCTGGCATGCAATGGTTACACTACAGGATAGTACAGTACCTCTTCCAGACCTCTATTTTCATTGGTCCCCTAATACTGTAGCTCCCATTGTTTTCTGCGGGGGATCCATTGTTCCCAACTAATGACCTATTGTTTCGTTCTCTAATAACAGACCTCGTCTGGATAGCTACTGTCTTTCAAAACACTACAGGGGCCCGATTCACGAAGCTTTCTTAAGTTAAGGTTTATCATTAGTGTTGTTTCTTAGCGATAGCCTTACGGTAGAATAAGAATAAGTTATTGTTAAGAAACAGTAGTTAAGATGCATCTTTAACTTAGAAAAATTGATTGGCTGAGTCAAACTGTTTTTCGGCTTGATATGAAATAAATTCTTTCATGTAGAAATTCCAGTTTCCATAGTAACCTGCAAGGTGACGATATTCAGTTGCTGAAGAGTTTCAAGCAATGTCAGAGAGGTTTCCAAAACAATGGGCTATATAATGGAGTTAAAATATTGTAACAGAATAACAATTGCAACTCAAGGAGGAGCCCGACCATTATTATTTTTTCCAGTCTGATTAGTTTTCTGCAGTGGTTCCTTCATATAGTTTGCTAGTTTATAAACTTAAGGTTTACCAACCGAAAGTAACTTCATTTGCCGTGTGGAAGCTAGGTATTCTTTTACATTTAGACAGCTACTTTGAAGATTGGCAGTGAGATTGTTACTTTATTTTAGCTTTATGTAGCCAGCACAGACTCAGATGGTCTTTGAAAAAATACTCGCCTCACAAAATGAATTGCGAGGGAAACATATTTCTAAGATCGCAGAAATAAGAGGGTCGGCTGAGCTGGAGGTGCCAGATTCTCAACTATCAGGCAAAATGCCGGTCATTTCGCAGCTATCAGTTAGATGTTGACAGATCTCAGTTAACTTTTACTTCTCGATCGAGTGTTTTGGAGGTTTTATATCGTAACCATGGTGTCCCTCTCATTTGTCGAACATTGTCGAGTATTATCTGAAGTTTTCGGAAGAATTTTCGAATGATTCCAATCTCTTTGGCGAATTCTCGAACACTGCTTGTTATTAAACCCAAGAGACAGCGAAGCCCACCTCTATGTACCGAGATCAGAGGAAGGACGAGGTTTAATATCACTAGAAGATTGCATTGGGCAAGGAAGGATCTCTCAGCACAATTGCATCCTCGGCAGTGATGATAATTGCTCCAAGCAGCCTAGAAGGGGGAAGCAAAATTTCCTGATTTAGAGACACCAAAGGATTTAAAAGAGCGAAGGAGGGCTGAAACTAGTAGAAGAGACGACTTAGTATGGCCAGTTCTTCAGACAAATGGAAAAAGACGAGTGTTGAGAGTAAAAAGAAACCTCAAAACTCCTACCAATCAGGGCCGAGTTCGATTCAAGGTATCGACACCGACACCACCGCGGGTTTAGTTTTTTGTTGCTCCAAGGGATTTTCTCCAAGTACTCCGGATTTCATCCCTCCATAAAAAAACCAATATTTCCGAAACACAAGTTCGACCTGAAAACAGTGGATGAAAGAGGTACTCTGTGAAAGCCATAAAAATCCTTTTATTTCTATCTTTTTTTATTTTATTTATAATTACTAAAAAAAAGAAATGAGAAGAAGAGAGCTTAAAGTGGCCGTGTACAAATTTCCATCACATTCCAGCACTTATACTTTGACGGATCAACCACTCTTAATCAGTTGTTATAACAATAATGGTATCAAAAACATGCCTAAACATTGCTGGACAAGTTATACATTGGTGAGAAAAGAAGAAGACTTGACGACTGATTTCGAAATGTTGAAAAAAATGGCAAAGCTGTATCCAAGGCAGTCGCTGGACATTTTCACTCGTACATTTTCACATCGTAGTTCTGTGGCATTTCTCTACACAATGGTAACACAAAAAGTTGCAAACGTTCTAGATCCACGTCCGCGCTCGTAATTCCTACGGAATCAATGAACGGTTTTTGGTTAATTTCACGTTACCGTACTCTCAAACTCTCACAAGAAGCTTTGAGCTCCACTGCACACTATGTAAGCTACACAACTTGCAATTCCTTGATTTCTTCCGACAAATGATTAACCTTCGAATGTCAGCTCTCGAATCTCGAAAACACCTTATCAACTTAGTTAATAAAACCAAACATTCGTTTCTACTCCCCCACCAACGCAGCAACACAGTTTCTTTAATTCAGAAACTAATTTCCCTATGTAGCTTAATGTAACTTTGAGTAGGAAAACTAAGTCTATTAATAACAATTACAGGCGAGGAAGTGGTGGTTTTTTGTTAGGCGGTACTATAATGTATTGGCAATTGTGTGTTTTTACTAAAAGCGAGGCAAAACATCTAGAAGTCAGGAGGATAAGTATGTTATTGACTGGTAAGTTATAGACAATTTGGTTGGTGTATTGCCCCTGGGTCATGGTGACCTGTGACCGCTGAGTTGTATTTTATTCTAACGTGGTGGGATAGTCTGTGGCTCTTAAGGTGTAGTAGGGTTTGAGGTGGTCTCTGAAATTTGGATGGTCTGTGGCTCTTCAGCTGTATTTGGACCTGAAGTGTTCTCTGTCATCTGAGTAGACTGTAGCCCTTGGGTGGTCTCTGGCACGTACGTGGTCTGTGACCTTGGAGTTGTATCTGAACCTGAGGTGGTCTCTGACATTTGGGTGGTCGGTGGGTCTTCAGTTGTATATGGGCCTGAGGTGCCGTTCTCCGTCATTTGAGTAGTTTGTAGCACCTGGGTGGTCTCTGACATGTGCTTGGTTTGTAGCCCTTGGGTAGTTTTTGACACTTGAGTTGTCGGTGGCTCTTGACTTTCACTTGAGTCTAAGGCCGCCCCTGTCATCTGTGTGGTCTGTGGCACTTGAATTGTCTTTGGCTCTTGGGTGGTCACTGGTCCACTCGCTAAAAGGCACCAAAACGGCAGGACGACATTAAAGTTTTATAGTGAAAATGAACGGCAAAGTATGCTGCTAGTCAAAGTGTGCATTTTTTCTTTCATTACGTTTCATAGGATAGCTGGAAAACATATTATTTTGAATTTTGTGCATTGAGGCTCTAGGTCTTGGTCTCCAAGTACTCCGTTTTCTCCTCTCCTCAAAATTCAACACTTCTAAATTTTAGTTCCATCTGGAAAGTGTCCCTAATTAGTGCTCTGCGCTAAATTCATTGACACTTAAATAACTGAAGTGACTTATGAAAGTGCACTTCTTTAAGGCAAGGGTAGGGTGCGTATGGTGAAGAGTTCTAAAATCTCGCAAAAAGACTTGAGAATACCTAGACAAATACTATTTTGAGGTGGAGAAGAAAGATGACCAAGTTAGGTGTACGGAGACCGCCACAAAGTATCGTTGGTCATCAAGAAAAGGAGATTGTAGTTTATTGGTCATAGCCATAGGGATATACTCAACAGAGTATACACCACGTTGTGTTCTTGCAATCATCACATGGTAAAATGGGGTGAGGGCAGACCAGTTAGAACTTAGGAAGACTGTCATCGATGACACAGGATGCCATATGGGCAAACGTAGGTTCTCTAATGAGGGGCAGGAAGTTCAATGAGAGTCAATCAAGATCGACCTAATTGATTGATTGGTGTATTGTATGAAACTTTATCGTACATTTAGGCAGGGAACGAAATATGGCAATTAAATGCCACCAAAGTTTGCATAACACGTCAAACGTTTTTCAAACGTTGCTTCTTAACTGTCCTGGAACATTGACGCTTATTCCAGTCAGCCTTTAATTTTTAAGTTTCCCTTACCTTCACCAACCCGAGGGCAACTATTACGGGAAACAAACAAAGGAAAAGCCAAAATCGACGTTAACCGATCCTTAGAATTTACTTGCATTTAGAGCAAATATAAGGTCCTTTACCATGAAATGTTATTTAATAATCCGTAACTTTTATACAATGCTTCAAGAATATGGAAAAGTCACACGTGATTTGAACTTGGCTCTTCGAACTCAACTTTCCGTTGAGGTTTGAAAATGTTACTGCAGAACTACCACCTTGGCAAATACTGGCCAATCGTAGCATCCATCGTCCATGTAAGGCTAGGTCAGTTCTCTTCAACAGTGTAAAATAATTATGACACAGGAGTTACTGGAAGCGCCATCTTGAAATTTATCGATTGAAATCTCAATCTCGCTTTTAGGAAAGCTTTATCCTGTTTATACTTGACTGACGCTTCGGACCAACTCAGTTGGATTGGCTAAGGGTGATTTTTGGCTTCTTTTTGTCACGTAAAGGTAAAATAAAACTTCGAATACATGGTTGAAATACTGCTTTAAGGATCCAGGACCTGGCAAATGTTGTCAATAACTTTGCGAGTGGTATGCAAACTTCATACGAATCGTTATATTCGTCCTACAAGTGGTATGCTCATGACGATCGGTTCCCTGTTTTAATAGATAAACAGCCAACTTTGTTTTTACTGCGCACTTATAGGATGATGCGAAGAACATTCTGCTTTACAACTGTCAATTTAGTGGTCGAGACCGGAGCTGGTCCTTCTACGGCTACAAAAATTATCGTTACTTGTGAATGTGAACCCCAAAATTGACACCAGCACAAATGGAGGATAACTTTATACAACGCCCTGAGAAAACCACTGCGAAAATATTCATACCACACTGCCAACTACGCCGGCTAATCAAGCAAAAGAAAACCAAAATGGAATGCTTTAGCTGGAAGTATCTTTCGTTTATTATTTTGCCAGATTGAGAAGCCATTTCAGAAACATGTTTTTCGTGTTTCATTGAGGCCTGAGGTACTCTGATTTTCATCCCTCCATAAAAACCAATATTTGTAAAACACAAGTTCGATCTGAAAACAGTGGATGAAAGAGGTACTCTGTGAAAGCCATAAAAATTCCCTTTTATTTCTATTTTTTAAAACTTTATTTAAAACTATTAATAAAACAGAAATAAGAAGACCTGGGCATGGTTGCGGAAAGAAGAGCTTAAGGTGGCCGTGTGGTATGCTCATGCTCATGACGATCAGTTCCCTGTTTTAATAAATAAACAGCCAACTTTTGTACTCGGCCGCTGTCTTCATGCTTAACAAAACAGTTCCACTGCTTTTTGAAATACTGCATCAAAATAGAGTTGGTAGAGAAAATGTACCTTGACTTTTTATGCACCGGTATCCTTTATCAGTGTATCCATTTTGACATTGTAAATTTTTTATGCAAGGCTTCTTCAAACAGGCGTTCTAAATTAAAGGGAAGAGAGAGCAGATTATGATGTTATGAAAACAAACAAACAAAACAAAACCCCAACCATATTTGTGTATCGGGACGCTCACAAAGAATTTCATTAGAAAAGTAACAATTATTGGCAGGAAAGACTCGGTTTAGCTTACTATGATGAGTTTTGACCTTCAAACTACCGGAGTTTGTTATTTTCGGAGGCACGCCTGACACAAATAGAACCCAAGGCCTTATATAAACAATAATTCTCGCTTTAATGCAAAAAGGATCTGATAGTTTTTCGATATAAATTCAAAACAAAATACAGTAGCCTTTTGCTATTACAACGTGTCCCAACTCTTATTATATTTTTGTCTCGATTCACATCTTTTACCAGAACATATAAGGACAGCTCCAGCATTTTATGGAAGAAGGCATTTTCAGTCGGCGTGAGCTTTTGGCCGCTAAGCCACTCAAAATTCAATGATCCATTCATTCTGGACCCGGTTGTATAAAGCATCTTAAAATAAGTAGGAACTTTCCACTACCATCTTCCGTGTCTCGAACGAGGTCTCGAACGCTATCTTGGATCACTCGGCTGAGGGTAATTAATCTGATTAATTGAAGAAGGGGACATGAAGAAGGGAAAGAATCCTTGGGAAGGCAGGGAACGACTTCAGAAAACTCCCACTTTTCCTAAAATGCTTTTTACAACCAGGCCAGGTTCTTTTCATAGCAATCGTGAGAAGGAAATTGGAAATTGTTTTTAGTTTCAAGAAACTAACCTCGAATGACTGGTAGATGGATCCAAATCGACGTTTGAGGTCTTCTGGGTGCATTTCGTGATCAGAGTAGCTCAATTCGCATATCATTGTTCCATCTTTAGGTGTAGATACAATATTATAAGACACACAGCTTTCCTCAATGTAGCACTTTACATCACAGGTGCGTTCTTCTCGCACTGCAATGCTCTTAAACACATGACCTTCAAGATAATGTCCTTTCATCGCGGAGTGGAATTGCAGTGTGCGACAATCACCTGAGGGTAAAGAAAAAGAAGACGAAATACATTGGAATGTTTTGATTATGGCTGGAGAAGGTAACTAGATTCGTGTGAGAACTTTCAAGTTGCAGCTGCGGTTAATGTCCAACTTGCTAGAATTCATAGCATGATAACGTTTAAAGACCCTTCATCCTATCGCAAATGACGAAAACGAAATGGAAAAAATACGTCTAAGTTTTTACTTATTGATCGGAGAATACGTAATAGAAGTTCCCAACTTTTGAGATACGTGGCTTGTTATCCGCCTGCGTTTATCAGCTAAGTTCATCGTTTAGTCAGACGAAGAAGCTTGTAACTTGGTTTTACTGAAGGGATCAGGGAAAGCATCGTGTTTACTCTCCAAAAACGTTGCATAAGAGGCAAAGATAGAACTAACAAATTACAATCTGAAATGTTCCATGGCGTAGCTTTGAATCTCAAGAAGCAGTCAATACACAACCCCCAGAGTGGATTTTTTCAGGCCAAGTCCGAAAACTTTAATTACATGTAATTCGGTGGGTCACCGGTGACGCGGGAGAACTCGTATTAAATGGACTAACATCTTAGCGATTACATATTGAGGTGGTCTTTCGCCTTCTCTTTCATACTTACGTAACAAAGGTAAAGATTTATAACTATTTTTGGGTTTTTTTCTATCAACAATTTATTCTCCGTGAAAAGTCTAAAGTCGGAATTTTTGGTGGGTATGGTGCGGCTCGGTTCTCCAAACCCTAACCCCATCATATTTCAGACTAACATTTTTCGATACCTGGCCTCTGAAATTCATACTGCTGTTCAAACTAAGCTTTTAGAATCCATACCTGTTTTCGGAAAACACGTTTTAGACTTTAATACCAAAATCGGTTAACATCTACACCCTAGTTCAGTCTGAAAAGGCCTAAAAGCCATACATACCTTTGGGCCAAAAATACCTATATAGCTTATAGTACCCCCTCTGGGTCCTCCATCCACTTTAAGTAAAGCTTAGAAATGACTTAATTAAAATCGAATATTTATGCTAAATAAAAATATAACATAAAAGACAGCCACAATCGACCGCGCTTAAAATCCATTCTCTGTAGAGCATGTTATAATCCAGTATTTTGAAAGCTTTTAGTAAAGGCTCATCGTTACCCATTTTAACATGGCCAGAGGAGAGCGACGAAATAGTTAGGATTCTTCTCTAAAGAAACATCACGACAATGCAGCCTCATCTTCGAATCTCCATCCTCCAATTTTTTCGATCACACGGCTTTCAAAATACGAATAGGAAAGAAACCCAAACCTACTGATTGACTTTGTACCGTTGTGTAAGATTTTCACTGCATGTCTTACAAATTTCAACGTTTGAAGCTAACAAATGAAAGTAATCTCGAAAACATCTTTGGTTAGATCGTTGAAAACATACCATTTTGTGCTAAAATCCTTGTATGGAAGAGCCAGTAGATTTGTAGAAATAAAGGCAACATCATATTTTGCGCTTTAAAGTCAGGAAACCACAAGAGAACTCTACGACAAAGACAGCTTGAACTCCGGCTTTAATTTCATCATAATTTCATTATTTTCATTTAAGGTGCTTGGAAATAGTCCATATGGAAAACTAGTGCGGTTCTAATTAATTTTTTATCATCGTTCATTGTCTTTATTTAATGAAAAAGTTAAGGTTTTTGAATTCTTATAAAAAACAAACAACTACAAGTGAAATAAAACAAACTTGCTTTCTGCTGCTTATTTGCCATTTATTTGCCAATTGTACATTATAAGGTTTGATTTCAACCAGTGACAAAAGTGAGATAATCATTCTGCAGCTGACCCTTAGCATTAGTGGAAGTAAAAATTGACGGGTTTGTATAAACTTTACACATCTGTCTTTTATAATTATAAAGGGTTACAGTTTTAGCAACTGAATGCTATTTCCATCAGCGTCTTTTGTACCACTTAATTAACAATATTCGTTTTGAAAAAAAAAAAAAAAGAGGGGGATAAGGGGAAGAGATCCAAAAAGGAATGATTTAACTTAATTTCAGATAAGGCGAAAGCTTTTGAGTGGTCAAAATTTACTTTAACCCCTGAAACGTTCAGCAATCTTAAAATTATGCCTTTGTTCAAAATGCTGACGTCACTTTATTATTTAAAACATGCCGCCTATTATAAGAGTTTACTGAACCGCCGATCTACGAAATTAACGCATAGTTTTCAGTCTTGCTGCAGTTTTAAGCCATAAAATTAATTGAAATTGTCGCAGGGTTTATAATATTGAATGCTTTTATCTGTTACTTCAGGTATGTCAGTACGGGCCGAAAATTCAAGAAAAGCAAGTTCAACAAACGTTTCGAGAATAGTCCAAATTATAAAATCCGACTTTGACACGGAGCAATTCTGGGTCAAAAGCTGACAAAATAAACTTAAATGCTCTCCTGAGGGGAATTTGTCCATTCATCTGAATGAAAAGCAACACAATGTTAATCCTATCTAAACCACAGGGAGGCGTGGAGGTATTCTGCTCACGCCGACTTTGAACGTTTAAACCTTTTCTAATATTTAGTGGAAACGACACGAAACGTCGTGACAGAAATTTATCTGGGAACAACTTGGTATGGTAGTTCAGGGTTCATTGAATGCTACCATGGCCACCAATTTTTTGACAGGTGGGTTTTTCTGACATCGACAAATTCCTGTTTTAAATGCACAAAAATCAAATCTGTATTTAATGTTCAAATATATCGCTTTCGTGTTTTCCTTTTTATTTTGATCACTTTTGTGTCTATTTTGGTGGCTTTCTGAGGCTTTCAGGAAATCAAGAAATCCAAGATAGCGGATCCAAGATGACCTCCAGTTTGAAATCATGACGTAATTTTTAACGTAATGACATGATCACTTCCCATTCCGGATGTCAAAGGCATCTTTGGAGGTGCTATCTATCCTCCAACTGTCATTTTCATAGCTTTTATACTTGCGACGAAAGGGTAGAGGCGGAACACACCAACTGGCCTGGCCAAAGAAGAGAGAGAAATGACCGATCTTGATGGATAGGGTTAATATACCGCAAAAATGTCAGGAAATGTTTTAGGTTTCTCGTGAAGCTAACCCACGATCTTTGTTTTTCGTGGGGGTTTTGCATTTGAAGATGGCGGTGGATATACTTCCTAGGAAAGTGCCGATTTTTCATGACGACTATTGAAGGTCAACTCCTCTAACTTGCTATCGGTATCGGGAGATAATTGAAAGGACTACCTCATTCGCCAGCCCGGATGAGGACTTTTGAGCGCAATGAAACCAGCTTATCATTACCAGCAGCCTATTTTGTAAAAGGAAGCACTTCTTTTTGGTTAATAATCTGGAGTATTTTGCTTCAATCGATATCCTTGTGTCATCAGCGGAGTTGTGAGTTAGAGCAAAGAGCGTGATAAAATCCAATTTTAATTACTTAAAAGGGAGATATTTGTTCATCTTGGCTTTTTCACAAACGTCGGCCCGCCCACAAAGTGTGCTATATATACATTTGACATTTTATTGGAAATTTTTGTTCTATTTATACTCTACACTCTTACTGTTACATAAGCGCAAAATACAAAAGTTGAAGGTAATGAAAAAACATACACTAACACGCAACTCAAAACACAATTCAAATAGGGGAGAGGAGAGTAGAGAGGCACATCTAGTAAAAACTAATACTGTGCCCCTTTAAAGGAAGTAAATTGATAAGAAAAGTAACTAAGCAGAATAGAAAAAGTAAGAAAGGTATAGCAGAAGGGAAACAAAAAACAAAGAGAAACGAAAATAATGAGAGTAAAGTATCATTAATAATGAGCAAGGAATGTATCATCAATATTGAGCAAGGTAATATTTATAGAGTGCTTTTCTAAACATTTTTTTAGTAGGTTTGTCCGTAACTGTCTGTGGAATTTTATTCCGAAAAAGGTTTCCTATTACGGTTGGACAAAATCTCCTTAGATTTGTTGTGAAAGAAGTTATGAAAAGTTAATTTGAATATGCACTGCGAGTATTTTAATTATGTAGTTTATATACTAGTGAAACAGGTAAAGTAGCAAATTTGTCGTTATTAAAATAATCATCAAAAAGCAAACACGTGTTTAGTTTACCAATATCAGGAAATTTCAGTCAGTAAACCTAAAGATACATACTGAGGGGTAATGGGTTCCACCAACGGAACATTATTAATTATACTAACTGCCTTGTTCTGCAGTTTTACAATTTGAGAGAGAGGAGCGCTGTAATTGTTACCCCAGAGTGTACAGCCATAAGTAATATCAGGATAAAGAGGAGGATAATAAATACTAATAAGTGAAGCAGTTGATACATATTGCTTAACCATGATATTTAGGTTTTTACTGATTTTGCTTCAAATAAAATCGATATGGTCATGCCAAGTAAGGTGACTATCGATACAGACGCCAAGGTATTTGATTCCATAAGATTGCTGTAAACAAACATGTGCTAGTTAAAGGCGGGTATGAATTATAATTTTCCTTTTGGCGAGGCATGATAACAAGATATTTAGTCTGTCAGATTAAAGTTAAATTATTACTACATAACCATTTATAGACAGCTGGCAAATGACAGTTTATTTCATTTAATAAAAAGCCAAGATCACTTCCAGAAGCTGTCAACGATGTGTCATCTGCATATAGTCTAGTAGAAAAATATATAGAGGACTGGGGGAAATCATTGATAAATATGAGAAATAATAGAGGTCCTAATATTGATTCTTGAGGTACACCGGAAGAAATAAGATGTAGTTCAGAAGCAACACCATTTACATGTACTTGTTGTTTCCTATTGCAGAGGTAGGATCAAAACCAGTTGTTTTCTTTTTGTAGTATTCCATAATACCTAAGCTTATTTAATAAAATTGGTGGCTTACATTATCAGAGGCTTTGCTTAAATCTAAGAATAAAGAAACCACATAGTCCCCTTGATCAAGCCTAGTGGTGATTTCTTCAATTAGTTCGGTTAGACAATTAGAAGTTGTATAACCCAGTCTAAATCCATATTGATTTGGCGAAAGCATGTTATTTTCACTAGTAAGATAGAACATAACCTGATGAAAAATACATTTTTCGAGTACTTTGCTCAAGGTAGAGAGAATTGAGATAGGTCGATAGTTGTCACATGAAAGACGAGAACCTTGTTTAAAAATTCGAACCACTTAGGCAATTTTCATACTGTCGGGAAAAATACCTTGGTCAATGGATAGATTGAATGTATATGTTAGAGGGCGGCATATTTGCATTGCGGCTGTTTTTCCAAAAATAGAAGAACCTTATCAATCCCAAAAGACTTCTTTGTATCAAGATTTTCAAGTATTGGAAATTCCTCTATTTCAGAGATCTTAGAGAACCGAAATATTTTTTTTTCTGAAAGAGATAAGAGGTAGCATCCCTATCAGATTAATGCAGTTTTGATGCCAATGTAAAAGGGATATTACAACAACATTTGTTGAGACAATTAGAGATAGTTAAAGGTTGTTGATATTGCTTATTACCTATCTCTTTTTTTTCTATATGTGAGCTTGGTCGTTTTTTTGTTGATCAGTAGATTAATATTGTCCCACATATTTTTGGTATTGTACGACTTGGTTAATATATCATTGTAAAAGCTGTCACGATAGATCTTGTTAATTGGTGCAATTTTATTTCGATATAATTTATAATTGTTTAAGAAATTAGAATTGTGAGTAGTGAGCCACTTTGTGTATAATTTATCTCTAACCTTCATTGATTTCTTTAAGCCAGACGTTATCAAAGGTCTATATGCTTTGTGTTTAATTTTAGCCTTTTTGAGAGGCGCGTGTTTATTACTTACCTTATTAGAAATATGAAGGAGCCTAGTAAGACTTTCATTTGCTTCATTACATTTGTATATTGAGCCCCAATTTCCTTGATTTAGATCCGATTTAAATTTCTCACTATCAAAATGCTTAAAATCTCTGAACGCAATAAAGTCACGGAAAGGATTTGATTACAGATCATAAAAAATAGAAAAAACTGGTAAATGATCTGCAATCTCAATTGCTAAGCTACCACTTGTACAGGAATTCGAAAAATTTGAGAACGTGATCAATGCAGCCTTGTGAGAATTCAGTGATACGTGTTGCTTCAAATATCAGCTGATTAAAGCCTTCAGATTGTAGGTTATTTTGTGCAAGTTTTGTAGTCAATGCCAGGTAATTAAACTGGTAGATTATTTTCTTTAAACGATTTTTCACTCTTGCGAAAAACATTTTCCCATTACTTCGTTTAGACACAGATATTAGCGTGGGGATCCCAGAACACAGAGTGATCAATCGGATATGGCGGTTCTTCAGATAGATGGTGCTCACTTTTTGGTCCCCAGTCCCACTAAGTATGAAGTTCCAACTGCAGACCAGAGACTCGTTGTTATGGATACATGTTTGCTTGATTGACATATTATGGAATGAGGGGACTTACTTGTACGTTGACTATGTTTTTTTCAAGCATCTAAACCGCCAAACAATGCCACGAAAGTGGGACCGGAATTGGGTTTGTTTCTAATTATATCACGTTATTTTTATTTATAGTGTGTTTTTGCCATCAGCGTAAAAGCAATATATTTCAGAAAAATTGACGCATATTCTTGTATTTATTTTGGTAGTTACTGTAAGGAAAGATACTTGAAATTTATAAATATATATATGTTAATTTAATGAAGCCAAATTTAGCTTTTTCCACACCAGAAACTGTATAAGATCAGAGCGTTAATGTAACTTTGCAGTTCATCGGAGCTCAGCTTCCGTTGAAGTGTGTTTAGATATGTGGTTAAGTGCCGTTTTGCTGCTTGCTGTCATTTTCAGTATTAAAGGTATGGATAAAGTCTCAAGTTATTGATTTCTGTGTTTAAAAGGAAACTGAATGGTTAATTTTCTCTACATTATTCCCATGTAGCTTTCCCTGAGGAAATAAAAGGTGAGTAATATTAAAACAACGAAAGAAAATTATTTTATCCTTCTTTAAACGCATTCTCTAAACGAAATCACGTCCGAGGAGTTTGATGCTAAATCATCTTCAGCCTTCGAAAGTCCTAAAAAGGCAAGGCGATATAACACCACCACCAGCAAAAAGAAAAACACGAAAACAGAAAATAAGAACGTGAGGCAACCATCGGATGCAAAAATAGAAGAGTCTGTGGAGATGACATCACAATCTGCTACTAAATAACAACACAACACACCTTTTAATTTTACCACAACCATAAAGTCCATGAAAACAGCGTAAAAAGTAATTTAATTAGGCCCCAGAAAATCCTTTACTCAGAATAGTAAGAAGTGAACGAGCTGAGTACTTACAAAAATTATCATGCTTTAACTGGACTATAACACACAAGAAAGAAAATATAAAGAAACAAACAAGTAGTGGGTAAATAAATGATAGATGAATAAATAAATTTAACTAATTAATTTATTAATTAATAGAAAAAGAAAAAGAAAAACAGAACCAGAAAGAAAGTGAACCATTAGGTATACGTGTATTAGAAGTGAAAAGCATTAGATGTAAGTACTCAATAAATTTTAAGTCATCGTTTGCTTAGTTCTTCATCCAAATTATTCCAATTAGAAGGACCGGAGAAGTGCAAATTAAATTTACCATAATAAGTTAAAATGATCAATGTAATTAGTTGATTTTAATGCTAGCCTAGAATTGTAATTATTGCATTTAGATAATACACGTGAAAAAAGTTGTGTAAGACCTTAGGTAGTAAATTGTAATGATACTGAAACATGAAAAAGGCATCTGGAATAGTCACTAGATCCATGAATTAAATTACGCCTAATTGTGAGGATAAAGGGCTGGGTGTGTATCTCGTTTAGAAAATGCAATTATTCCTTCTGCATTTATTTGCAAAATTACAATTTGTTTAAGATTTGTGACATAGGTATTTCAACAGGCCATAGGTTAGGAAGGGATATACTTAGGAATAATATGGCTGAGTTAGTATATAATATTAGTAACACAAAGTCTCAGTTTAGAAAGAATGCCAATATTTCTTGATATTTCCTTTCTGACTTCAGGTGTGGGTTTTTTCCAATTCAAATGACGATCAATAATAAAACCTAGGTATCTGGCATATGTTGTTTGCTGCACAGGTCTATCTAAATTTCACATTAATTATTGACTGACTATATATTTCTCTGAGGAGGATAAAAAATTATAAAATTAGTTTTATCAATATTTGGAGACAGCTTATTTTATCGGAGCCATTGATTAAGTTTATCTAATTCTTCATTCAGTTTTGAATCAAGGCTATATTAATTTTGTTCTTGTAATAAAATGTTGGTATCGTCTGCAAACAAGTGGAAATCAAGTACATTGACGCATTTATAAAGGTCATTTACATATAACAAAAATAATAAAATAATATTGAGCCCTGTGGCAGTCCGGCTACATAGAATTTGTGGCGGGCTTGATTATCTATAACCTTTTGAGTCAAACTGTACTCCTGTTAGAGAAAACCACTTTTTGTGGAATACCACAGTATTCCAGTTTATCACGTAAGGTGTGCCTCACTTAAAAATCTGTGAAAATACCACAGGGGTAATTCTCGCTGTTAATAGCGTTTTGGATCTTAATTGCATAAGGATAAGAACATGAACTCTTGAATAATTGGAGCGAAATCCAAACTGTTGGTCAAAGAAAGTAGATGATTTCTCAGAGTTCTCTGTTGTACATTAATCTTTTAAGGGTTTTTTTAAATAATAAAATTAAATACCACAGGAGGTCAGCTTTTTTTATAAACCGGTATCTCCTCTGCCACTTTGAAATGATCAAGCCGACCTTGCCTGATGCCAAGGAGCAAATTAAAACAATTTAAAGAGGGTAAGAACTAAAATTCTTTAAAACTTTCAGAAGGGTTTTGGAATGCTTAGGGTCCAGATGCAGTAAGTTTGTTCTATATATTTTATATTAATAGTGACTGTAGGTAGGTTAATTCCTAATAAAATGTCATGGCAGCGCAATAATAGAAGGTGTAATGTAGTTAAGTGATGCCACGTATTGAAATGCGTTCACCAACTTACACGAAGACAAGCACATATTCACCACAACAAATATCGAATTTTCATTAGTCAAGTGCGCAAGTATTATTCGAAATCGTCGCACTTCACGAAATATTAATAAACTTTCATTTTTCAGGCGAGGAGGATGGAGCAGATAGGGGTAAGCAGCTCGTAACTGATTTGTTTGCACTGTTTAAATATTCTTTTAAATCCTTTTTTTTTTTTTCAAGGATAAGCAAAGTGTTGGTTATATATTATATAGGTCATATGATTAACTACACTTAAAAGATTCCAGTAGACATTAATCCTGGCGGCATATCTCCCTTGCCCGGTACCAACTGCGCCACAGTGACTTAAAAAGTGGCAACGAATACGAGAAAAAAAATTTCGGCAGTTTTGAATTGAGATCAGCCAAATCTCACGGAGATTACCGCAAAAAATACGACACTGGACCTAAATTATGTAAAGTTCGGCGTTTGAACGCAGTCCAGCCGAGATAAAATGTTAAAGAGAACCAAAATACGAAAATAAATCAAACAAACATGTTCCTAGATTGCCTGAAATCAAGTGTTTGCTGATAATTCAACCTGAGAGGATAGTTTTAGTACCTTCTCGGCGTTATTGTTGTTGCCAATAGTTTTTCTGAGATTTGCTTTTCCCAACAATCGTTCAAGAGAAATGCTACCGCAAATGTTCGGTGGATGGTGCATTAAGCATCATGCCGCAAGCATCTGCAAACTGAGGCTTGAGGCACTCGTTCAGTGCAAAAAACGTCGTTTTCAGTTTCTTTCATTCAACCTTTTAACTCCCCTTACCCCTTTACTAGACTTTCAGACCGAACGGCTGACAACATTGTAAAGGGAGAGGATTTTTCCCTTGAACAATTTTAATACGTGTACTAAATTGAGTCGCCACACTTTTAAGTAAATTTTAAGTGATATTTTAAACACGGCCTTCAAGAAAAGCAGCCTTTGTTGGTTTAATTTTTTCTTTTAAACTGTAGTTGGGTAGATAGATAGTTAGTTGATAATGATTAATGACCTGTTAAAATACAGTGTGTAATTAAAAATTATTCCAAGAGCGCGCGTTGGATACTGTATTTATTCGATTAGCCGCCCACCTTCGAATAAGCCCCCACCTCCATTAAGCGCCCACCCTGAAAGCCTAAAAAGTTTATAAGCGCCCGCCCTCGAATAAGCGCCCTCCCCACCCCCTCTCAATAAAAAAACATTACTGCACTAGCCCATAAAAAAAGGGGAATGATGGAGGAGGGGGTGGTTAGAATTGTTACACGCCGCGTTTGTTTTATTTACTGCATTTTTTCTTCTTTCAAGGTTCCATGGTTGCTGAATCCTCGCGGAAGTGCCCGGGCTTACCTAGGTTCTGTCTCTTACCTCCTGTCCGAGGAAACTGTAGAGCCTACTTTAGGCGTTTCTACTTTGACAGGGTCAGCGGTGAATGCAAGAATTTCATTTATGGCGGCTGTAGAGGGAACCAAAACAATTTCAAATCCAAGAAGCAATGCAAGCAAAGATGCGCTAGTAAGCCAGATATAGCTTTAAAAGAACATTAAAAAAAGTTATAAGAGCTAGTTGGACATGAATTTGAACACGGATCTCCTTTTTCTAAGCATGCCTCTGCCACTAATTGAATAACAAAACAATTCTCATTTATTAACCCGACAGTTAAAATATAACATCTCATTTACTTGATTGCGCATATGCCACACATCGACACTAAAATTTTAGCATTACGTAGGAGAGCTTAGGTGGTTTTTAATGCCGAGTATGTACTTCCGATAAGAACTCGATGAAGATGAAACGCAGAAAACATCCCATGAAACGACAAGTTTCAATCGATGCTGAGGGTTCTAGTTAGATTTATATATATCAGTATTTACTATGATAATACAATTCTTGTAGTTAGTCTTTTATCATAAAATATGATGTTGATTGCGTCTAGATCATTAGGCTGTTTGGCACACGAACAATTTCGTTCTTCCTAATTTTTTTCAAAGTCTTTGCTTCAGTTGGCGAAATAATTTTAAAGCAGGATACTTTCATTAACTTAGTTATTGTCGACAATACCATCCTGAGATTATTAGACTGGTGTTTAAGTCATTCTGACAACAAGTCAGTAGCCAAGGTCTCGTTAATTTGTTAACGTAGTCCTTAATCATTTGTTAGAAACTTGGTTTCTAATAAATGATTAAGGTCGCGGGGTATGTGATCAACTACTTCAAATTTAGTTGATTGATAAAAGTTGTTATTTTTGTACTAGCCATAAATTAAAATACGTTTTTGCATCTGAAAAGATAAATGTTCCGGAGGAGGAAAGCGACCAGGTGGTGTAAGGCCACTACGGCCAGGACGAAAATTACGTCCACGACGACGGCCAAGACGACAGCGTAGACGACGGCCAAGACGACGGCGAAGACGACGACGAACCCGACGACGACGGCAAACCCGACGACGACGACAAACCCGACGACGACGACAAACCCGACGACGACGGCATCGCGTGAAGGACCAAGTACATGTGAGTTTTTAACAATTTTTGAACAATACTTCCAAATACTTTCATTGTAGGTAACTGCCGTTGAAGTGGTTTATCAAACAGGCAGTTTATCTGTGCTGTTACATTACCATCCCATAAGAAAATTCGAAAGTGCTGAAGAATGTTGTTGTCATGTTAAGATACAGTGAGTATTTTCTCTTCACAGAGGCCTATTGATCGGATAACAGAAGGATATAATTGCGAAACAATGAGAAGGATAGCACTAACTTCGGGGAGGGCAGGAGCGCGGTTTTCTGACATCTGGCCCAGAATTGCGGGGAACGAGAACTGAAAAAAGTGTCGAAATATGGGTATCTACAGAAATTAAACCATTTGATATAGGATTCTACTTTCGTCTCACATTTGATCTAAAGCCCTTCCAGCCCCCTCCCCCCTGCAAGGATCATAAAATCCCCTTCCTAGTATATCAGTAGAGGAAACGCGTATAGCAATGGGCCCTTTGCAATGGGCCCTCTGACATCTGGCCCGTTGAAGTGGTTTATCAAACAGGCGGTTTATCTGTGCCGTTACATTACCATCGCATAAGAAAATTCGAAAGTGCTCAAGAGTGTTCTTGTCATGTTAAGATACAGTGAGTATTTTTTTCTTCACAGAGGCCTATTGATCGGATAACAGAAGGATATAATTGCGAAACAATAAGAGGGATAGCACTAATTTCGGGGAGGGCAGGAGCGGGGTTTTCTGACATCTGGCCCAGAATTGCGGAGAACGAGAACTGAAAAAAGTGTCGAAATATGGGTATCTACAGAAATTAAACCATTTGATATAGGATTCTACTTTCGTCTCACATTTGATCTAAAGCCCTTCCAGCCCCCTCCCCCTGCAAGGATCATAAAATCCCCTTCCTAGTATATCAGTAGAGGAAACGCGTATAGCAATGGGCCCTTTGCAGCAAATGGTCACGTGTTACAGTAAGTTGCGCACTGGGACATTTGAACAAAGTGGATTCATCCAGTCAAACTTGCTGTACGGTTTCTAACAAATCCAGTAAATTTACACGAAGATTCAAACATGTTCAACACACCTACGATATCATGGAAATACATCGCACTGAAATAACCGCTAGTTCACACATGTGACTTAAGACTAAAGCTTGAGTACAAAAAGTATAATAAAAAAGTGCAACAAAAATTGCACGAACTGATCGCAAGTTTAAACAGGCCTTATAAGGATTAAAATAACTACAATTTTAACCCCTTCTTTTGTCAGCGTGGTAGCACACGTACGTTTACGGTTGTATGAAACTGGTCACGAGATATTATTTTTTTTTTCTGATCTGCTACGTTCGTTTTTAGATCACCGATTTGCCTTATATATTGTCACTAACTATAGTTGAGCCTGACGTCGTGTAACTGAAGACTATTAACTGTATAAGCGTTGGTGTAATCATTATCATTGTTCGATATATACACCTTCTGTATGCATGCAAATAAATGAATAAAAATATGTGAAAAACGATTGATTAGAAGTATTAGATGAGGGGGAATGTGGCATATTGCTTGTCTGGTTAAAGATCTGATTTGACTTGTAGACCAGTGGGGCCTAAAAGTTTTACTTTACTTTACAGAAGGAGAGCAGCAATTTTTAAACATCATCTTCAGTTAAGTGCTGGGGCACTAGGTTGGGGCAAAGATCGATTAAAGCCATAATAACTCGTTTTATAGTCATTACTGTTATTACGGTTTTTTTTTTTCGGTCAGTGGGTACATCATACATGAACCTTTTCACAGAGGCTGATTAATAATAGAGGTTGGGGGTTGGATTTTGCCTTGACAGCTAGGACAGGCCTCATGTTGCTAGGATGGATACAAAACCGTCAGGCTGTTTTTATTATTATTTTTAAATGATTGCTTGTACTTAATTGCTGAAGGTTAATTAGTAGAAATCTAATTGCTCTTTCTTGTTTATAGTTTCAGTATCAGGATCAGCAATTGGATTAAGCGTATTTTTATGTGTGCTCTGGTTCTTTATACTTACCAAACGGAATGCCCGGGATGTCCATCAATGGACGTTAAAAATTCGTTATAGTCTTAATAAGCTGTGAGATAGATAGGTCGTGCCGAATAAGTTAAGGGGAAATTTAGATGTACAATAAAGATGCTTGGACAAATCTGCCTGTTTCTTATTTTTTTTTTCTTTTATTTATAATGAAGAAGGACAATTCTTAAGTTAGGGGATCGCATTACAATGTACGGAGAGTAACTCCGTCTTAAAAGTAGCACAACTAATGAGGAGCATAGCACCTTTAACTAAACACATTTGTTACTACAGTGGAACCTCTCCTTAAGGACACCTGTCTCAATTACGGACAGTTCACTTGGTCCCCGAGGGACCGAAATCCATATAAAGCCTACCTCTTTAAAACGAACACCTCTATACTGCGGACACTTATCTCTGTCCCCTTGGTGTCCGTAATAACGAGGTTCGACTATATATCACAAAGTCAGACAGCGTCGAAGAATCCAGTCCGATTTTTTTCTTGCTGTTTGTGGAAAAAGGTTATGCGGGAGAGATAAGCTGACTCAAGTCTCGGCTAAAATTTTAACACTGTTATACAACAGTTGTTAATTTTAGAACGTTTAACATCCATGTTAGATGACATTTTCAACATTTTTGTTAAATGAACGCTTTGGTTTCGATCAAACACCTCGTCCGACATTCATTGTCATTCAACAATGCTGGAAATATTTAGTCGGCATTTTAACAAAGTGACACATTTTAATCAGGTTTAAGCTCACAGACCCATACTTCGACAAAGTAGGCAATTCAAAGTGGCAGAAATCATTGAAGCAAGAGCACTGAGAGCGAGCAAGAGAGAAGCTTTCGAAGTAAGGTGTCAACTTTCAGTAAAATTTCGTAAAATTGACTTCGGCACATTTCACTCAATCCGAGGGAAACCTCTGCAGAAAGTTTAAGGATTGAACTAGTCTAAGGTCTCTTTTCCACTCAGTTTTATCCTTCATTCACGAGTTTTTACGTTTCCTAACCTCCTGACTTGAATTTGTTCAGTAGAAGGTACAAGAAAGCAACTTCAGCTTTGTGCTCAGTCCTCATTTCTTTCATTTTACTATTTTTTATTAAATTTCTTGGCGTTCAGTCAACAAGCTGGAAATAAACCAATTTTTGTTGAATACAGTCGACCACTGGGTTATACTAAAGAAATTAGATGGCTTGCTCTCCTGAAATAGGCAGAGGCGCCGCATCGTAGTGCTTGAAATTAACGCCTAATTGGAAAGTCGGTGGTCCTAGGAATGACCTCAGTAACAATGTCTCCCTTGCATCAGAGGCAGCCCAGGCTCAATATAAGAGAACTCTGTTGGTGGTTCAAGGATTTGAATTGCAGAGAAAAAAACACGCTTATGACAGAAATATGAGGATTTGTATTAGAGTAACAAAAGTTGATTGAAGGACAGAGATGAAATAAAATAAATCTAGCTTGAAGTCGTTCAGTGAGGGTTGGATATGATTCTCTGTACTCGCCCTTCAACTGCTGTTACATTTGGGGCTAGGTAAGAAACCTATCGGCTCTGTATCGGCCACTTCTCGTTTAGCGACATTGTAGTGTGTATGAAGACGGGATAGTGGAGCCTGTAGACTTTTAGCCTGCGAGCACGCCTTCTATTTGGGTCATCTGCAACAGGGTGTAGCACGTATGGAAAGTGGCTAACTCAAATAGAGAGCTTGCCCTAAGTAAGCATCGTAGACTTTCTTAATTAGCTTAATACCTTTTCACAGGTCAGACTGATCTGATCTCATGGGCTGATTGCCCAGATCACAAATTGCCGACAAGTCCCTCAAATTGAAGGCATTGAATATGGCAAAAGTAGTTAGATATTTGGGTGTATCAGCCCACTTTTCAAAAAATGATAAAAAATCCCATACAAATCCTTATAAATCCAATATTTTTTCTAAACCCCATAAACCACACATTATCTCACCCCAATAACTACATAAAATACTATTTCAACAATGACTCCTGCAACGGAGACGTCAAAAACCTAAAAACGTAAATCCTCGGTTTTTAAAAACTCCTGCAACGGAGACGCTAAATTTTTATCCTCGGTTTCTCAAAAACCTAAAAACATAAATCCTCGGTTTTTCAAAACTCCTGCAACGGAGACGCTAAATTTAGGTTTTTCATAAATGACACCAACTCACAAACAATCATCGATTAAATCCAACCAACTCATCAATCGCTGATTTGAATGATGAATACAATATTTTTGAACACCAATTTGGATAAAAAAATAATCATTATGGTTGTTGTGTGACTGGATGCCGTTACTGTCACGCGTGACGTTGTGTGACTTGTCACGAAAATGGACAAAACCCTGAACGTGGGGTGCTCGGTTGGCTGTTTACTTGCCTGGCCCCAGCCAGGTCTTTTTCCCGCCGCTGACAAGGCGGCTGTCCCTTTCCCAGTTTACCTCTGGGACCGAGGTTGAGTCCTGGGACGAACTCTGAGCACCCCGCTGTAAACCAGTAGGGCCTGAGCGGGCTCACCCTGGAGGTACCGTCTACTGGGAGACATCCCACACTACTCAGTAATTCACCATCTGCACAAGCCGTTAAACAGGTTTCAGTCAGGGGCCAGCTGACACCACCCTAAAGCTTCACCAGAGTTTGTGAACTAATATAATAATGACCCGATTACCTATATATTACACTCAGTTCTGAAATTTTTACACTTGTGGTGCTATTTTTCTGTATATTGCGTAATATTGCTTGATTTGGATTAACACGCATGCGCTTTCATGCACACAACCCAAAGCGGACTGGACACTAGTTTGTTAACACACGTGTCGGCCATTTTGTTGCCATTTTGCGAAGTCATGTTTATGGCTCCTGTTTTGGGATTTTTGGACATTTATTTCTCCACTTTCATCGTTCTGATGTTTGTAGACGCTTTTTGAGGTAAGAATATCGT
Organism: Pavona decussata; assembly: GCF_977016875.1. Taxonomy (NCBI): domain Eukaryota; kingdom Metazoa; phylum Cnidaria; class Anthozoa; order Scleractinia; family Agariciidae; genus Pavona; species Pavona decussata. Next base: position 2,820,412 of record NW_028145490.1, read on the forward strand.
TTATCTTGCACACAACAATAGATTTTTTTATTGAATCGACTCGCTATCGAATACTCGTGAAACCGTGACTGTATGATAGAATGATTACACATCGACTAAATCCTTGATTGGGATCCAAGTATTAAAGGTATCACTGTATCCTTTCCACTTTACCAAAGCTTGTTTCTTCTTGTAATCTCTCCTGATAACTTTATCGATTCTGAATATCTCCTGATTAGCTTTCAATAATTCTGGTTCATAAAAACTTCCTTTAATTTCTTCATTATTGAGATCTTTCAGTTTATATGTGATCGGATTCGTGTATTGTATTTTATCGATAATGAAGACCTCTTCTGACCAGTTTTCTGTATAACCTCGATCAAACAACTTTCTTTTATACTTTGATATTCTAACCTTTTCACCAACTTTAAATTTTGGCAAAGATGATAATTGCTTCAAATTGCCAAATAGATTGAAGTAAACAGTTCCTACATTCTTTTTCTTAGATGCTTCTGTCGGTGTCATTTTTATTGAACTGTGTTTAGTGTTATTATACTGCTTCAATATTTTAGGCAAAATATCCAGATACATTGTATTGCCTTGAGCAGTGAATCGTTTCCACATTTTATTTTTAATCGTTCGGTTCCATCGCTCAACAACTGATGACTTCTCTTCATTTTCAGTCGAATACAGTGTAATGTTATGTTTATTGAGCAAGTCTTTGAAATGTTTGTTGTAGAACTCTGAGCCTTTATCAGTCCACAGATACTTTGGTTTTCGACCCTCTTTGAATATGCTTTGAAATGCTTTCGTTATGGTCTCACCTTTTTTATCTTTTAATGGGACAATCCAGCCGTATTTACTAAAAACATCTATAGTCGTGAGAAGATACCTATTACCTTTATTCCATTTACTGAATTGTTGCATTTCAACAAGATCAGCAGCCCATATTTCATCAATATTATTTACAATAACACGCCGCCGAGTAAAGTTACGTCTTATGGGTTTATGCAGCTCATTAGCTAATTCTTCTTGCCAGTTTTCCTCTTTACCCGACGGCTTTTGACGTTTTTTGGAACCCCAAGTCCCAATTTTGATTTTGTATTTATTGCATTTCTTGCCAACCAATGTCCCCATTGTCGTTCGGAATATGGAACAGCATCCAATGACTTTACCATCTTTTTGTCAGCTTTTAATTTACATTTTTTATCATCTTTGCAGACTGAATAATCAACATCATGTTGCATGGCTATTGCATCTGTTTTGCCTGTTGGTTTATCATATATTTCCAATATTTGTCCAGTTTTGGGGTTATATTTGACTTGATTTTCCAAATCATTGTATGGACCAGTGTATTTGTGTCCAGGTAATACCCATCCAGATTTTGGACGCGGTAATTTACCTATCATTTTGTGTATATCAATTGATCCACCACTTTTGGGACGACCCTTCATGCCTCTTTCATATTCATCCCAATTTGGTGGGTGCCAACCAATTGCATCATAACTTGAGCATTTCGGTGTGTTGTGAAATTTGCTCCCAATTTTTACCATGCTTTCACATGGATAATTTTTGTATTTTTCTAATGTCTTTTTTCCAGCCTTGCCAGACCAAAATTGACTCGACAATATACCAGTATCTGTGCTAAATGCACTTTTGGCAATGTCACCGGATTTGTATCTATCAAAGACTTCCTTTGTTGATGGAATTAATGTTCCAACAACATCCATCGACTTCGATGCAACCTTACCTGGTGTGCCAAATTGTTCTAAAATTGTATCTAAATTACCACCATCAAGTTCTTTTCGGTCAGTTTTGTACCTTCTTTTTGGTCTTACTTTGGTTGATAATTTATCAAACATCTCTGATCCAGTCTTTTGAACAAAAGGTGTTGCTTTAGAGATAGCATAATCAATAGCTTTTTTTTGCAATTTAGGGTTTCTAAGTGCTTCAGACCCATAATATCGACCCATTTCAACTGCTTTTTTTCCCATCCATGGTAATGCATGTTGAATTAACATATCAGCACCAGTTGATGCTAAAGTATCCATTATGCCCCCCCCTTCAGAGGGGCTATTTAGTTTCCCTGTTTTTTAACAAATTTGGTTTTAGTTATACCACATTCAGCACAGGTACAGAAGAACATAAGCCGACCATTTTTGGCTTGCTTGTAACCTGAAGGCTGAACACATTCAGTTTCTTTCTTTTGTTTAACACAATATGATTTGACCATTTTATATCACTATATTAGATTAATTATCATCAGAGTCTGACTCAGAATCTGTTACCAATGTACACCATAAACATAATTTTCCTGAAAATTCTGTGTATTCATCACACTCTTCACAATATCTTATATCAACCATTATACAAACTAATTTTTTAAAATATTGGATTATAAAATTATGATTGACACTTTGATTGTTCATGTCAAAATGTGCATTGTGGATTGTTTTCAATATACTTGTACCCTTTTGTCTCTCAAATAAATAATACAAACACCAATAGCCACACAATACTGAATCTCTTTCCTGGATTTCATCACCTGAATACATTAATCGTTTGCCACTTGTTGACATGAATTGCATAATTTCTTTTGGCATAATTAACCCAAAACTATCAAAATATTCTACATATTTGTCTCCGTTTCGATACGCAACCCAATGTGTACCTGGTCCAATCTGTGAATCCAGGTTAATGATACCAACTTCATCTTTTTTCATCTTTTGTGGTAGATTATCTCTGCTGTAAATGCCTCTGAAGTGTTTTATTTTGAGTTTTTTGACCCAGTCAATGAGTTCAAAGTTACTGAGTGGTTTATTTATGAATTTCACAGAATGTCTCCAATTAATGGAATCCCCTTGAATGGACTGTTTTTGCCTAACAACAGACCTTTTCCTTTTTTGGTTTTTTTTTTCCCTTTACCATACTGATCCCATGTACCGAAAAATGGAGGGGGTCTATAATTAACTGGTAGGACCAAACCACCATCTTTTTTGGTTGTGTTTGGAACAAAAACTGGGACCGATCTTCTGGATCTACTTCTATCCACCTGCAAGCCTTTACCCATTAATGCATTCAAAACCATTGGAATGCCAATTGAAGCCAGTAAAGTACCCAAAAAACCTCCTGATTGTGTCTTAGTTGGTTTAATTACAATCTGTCCACCAGTATGTATTGCATTGACAATTTGCTTCTTTTGTGCTTCAGTGAGCCAATCTTTGTATTTTATTAATTGATCAATTTTATTTTGAGGAATGAGGAAACCACCAGCTTGTCCTCTACCAAATATTTTATTGACTCCAACATTTGCAAGCCCAGAAAGTGCTCCAGTAGCTAATGGTCCAACTGCTTTTGCTGCCATTGGTAGTAATTTTGTGCCAATTTTGAATAATGATGACCAAAGACTGCCTCCTTGTTGTACAGCTTTTCGTATCTGTGTTTTGCTTATTTTAATATCTGCTCCAGTTTTGTTTTGCATTGCCTTTTTCAACCTATTTATTTGTGTTTTGGTTAACATCAGCTGATCCGGTCCAGTTAATTCAGAATTTGATAATCTTATTGTTATTGCTGAATTGTTTTTTAATGCTTTTGCTAGTCTATCTTTTTGCCCAATTGATAGTGTTACTCCATGTGAATGATAAGTTGTCATATCTTTTATATAACTAACGTTACATTAAAAATTTATTCCATTTATCGAAACAATAGTTTGCCATCTTTTTGAATGAGCTCAGCGTCTTGCTCGTATAATGTCAATGCATAAACTGAATATGCAGTTGCAGTTGTGCCAGATAATTCATAGTGGAATGTCAGCTTTGTGGTACCATCTTTGATATCCATTTTTTGTTTTGTTAAATCGAAATACAAGAATGGAAATAGTGTTTTGAAATTGTTGACATTCAATAAAGTCCCCTGACTGTATTCATTATTTGCATGCACATATTTGAGGACATCTCTGTAAACTCGAGTCAAATCAGCTTCTGGAGTGTAATGTACATCAGGATATTCATTGCCATTAGCCACAGATAAATGACAATTTAGCAATGTTCTGGGATCTGTTGATACACTAAATGTATTGTACAAAAATGGATTTACTGTTTGTGCAGCAAGATTTGCATCATTGATAATGAAAACAAATACATGCCTTGGTTTTGAAATCCCACTTGTTATCTGAAAATGACTACTTCTTTGTGTTGAAGAATTACTTCTCTCAATATTTTCTCGCAAATAAACCCATTTATGTGGCTTCAAAAACTGACTCATATACAGTGATTGCCCCTCTGAATTGAAAGTGATTCTTGGTACAATCAACTCCATTCTGGTAATAATTACACGACAATCAGCCCCAGCTTGCCATATTAGAATAGTATCAGATTCAATCTGCAAATTTAATTCCAATCTTGTTGATGGCAATAACTCATCCATCAATGCTTCAAAGAATGAGTATCGATTCAATGGTATTTCTGTATTGACAACAACTGATAGACTCAAAAGTGCTTTTCTTACAGCAAATCCTTTATTGTAGTTATCTTCAGCCGATCGTTCTTCAGCGTGTCGGTTTGTATCCAGATAGAAAAACTCATTTGTTGCTGTCGATTGAGCATATCCTGGACTATATTCCAATAGATTCTTGATATTAACACAATGATTTGCATCATTACAATCATATACCATTTTACCATTCAATCTTACATCGAAATCATGTATAAGACTGTGTGAACCATTAACAATACCATTATGGTCTTCAGCTGCTATATTTGCATTCTGCATTGTTTGGACTTTAAAACCAACTGATATTCTTGCATTATACCAATCAAATGGGGTCACTTCTCCTGTGTTGTCAACAACAAAACGATAACCATCTTTCTTTTGTGACCTATTATTTCCTGGATTACCAGTATTCAATGGTGTCTCCAATTGGAAGAAGACATCTTCGTATCTCTCAATGTATTTTGGATTTCTGAATGATTTCATTTATACAGATATGTTACATTATTTTCATTTCCTCCTTCTTTTGAGTTTTCCACCAGATATCATCCTATTAACTCTCTCAGCTATTTGAAAATCAGTCAGTGGCTGCTCCATTTTTGGTTGGCTCATTGTCACTGATTTTGTTTTGGAAGGTTGTTTTTTGCTCAATAATTGAATTATTTTATCACCTGCTTTATTACCAGCAAACTCACCAGTTTTGGTGACTGCTTTTTCAGCTGCAGTTTTGGCTCCTTTCTTAGCTAATTCTTTTGCTGTTTTTCCGAAAAGTTTTGATCCAACTGATCTGAAAACATCCATAATTCCTTCACCATGGATATGTTTCATCGCATAACGACCCAATTCTGGGTCAAAACGTGGCTTAAATTCACTTTGTCGTACCATATATTGATATATTATATTAAACTAGACCTGAGAATCAAGCTCATGAACCAGTCAATGCCATTCAAGTCAATTGGCCGACCCAAAGCGTCAGTCACTGTTATCCCCATTTCTGAAATAATTGATTTGGAAACTGGGCTGTATAATGCTCTTTTTGGCTCAAAAGTAAAGGGATAACTCCTTGTTAAATTGTCAGTGGGTATCATTATCAGTGTATTTGTGAATCGTCCATCACTGAGGCTATCAGTTATTATATCACAATTAATGTCCAAAACGTCAATATCATTGGTAATATTTGGCAATTTTGTCCCGTGTTCAGTTTGGCTAATTAACTTTGGTTCAAATCCAATAAGTGCTCCAAAATTAGAGTTTCTAATATCAAGCTTCCATTGGTTGTCCAGCTCAATGACAACTCTATATGATGAAAGCACAAAATACAGATTGATGCCCTTGCTGGAAGATGGTTTATCTCCATTTTGAATTATTGATTGAGTGATATAATCATCAAGATCATCATATGAATACATTCCATCAACAAATGTGATTGTCTTCCAATTTGTACCATTATCTGGGCTGTATTTTATTGTATTATTGTTGTATCCTGCATTGACATTATGCCACGAGTATGTCATTGAAACTCGATCAACAGCTAGCTCATGTCTCATTGTTGTGTCAAGCTTCAATGGTGGATCAAATTTGATAATAAAGTCTTCAGGCCGACTTCGACCTATTTTTTGACGGTTAACAGATGAAATATGTATCGCCCTTTCTTGCATATATATACTTCAGTTATATAATTAATTATGTAACTGATTACGCGACCTAGCTAATTATATATTGTTGCAATAAATCAATGAGTTGTTTGTTGTTTATCAAGCCAAGTTGATTCAATTTATGGGCTATTTGTGAAAATTCCTCTTTGACTCCATTATTGCCAGCCAAAATGGATCCACCAAGCAATTCCATTCTGTCAATCAAATCATTAGCATCATTGAAATAAACAACACCAGAGCCCAATTTCTTGAATTTTTTGCTGGATTTATGGATTGGAATCTCACTGAGTTGGTTCAATTCATCAAATACCATTTTGGCAATATCACTGTATTTTTTCTTTGAATTAAATCTCTTGGTCAATAAATCGATTGTATCGAAATCAACCTTTTTGTCCATAACTTTGCGTTTATCTTTTGTTGCCACAAGTCTGAGTTGTCCCATTAATTTTGGAATATCAATCATCAGTCCACCATATTTCCCAGAAGATGATATTTTGTATGCATTTCTCTTTGGTTGCGTATAACCAGAACCTTTTTTGATGGTTTTCATTCCTTCTGGGATTATTTTAATGCGCCCTTTGTATTTTTGCAATAATTTTATATCTTCATCTATTTTATCAATTTTGTCTTTATTCTTGGTCTTTCCTTGGCCCTTGGATAAAGGACCCTTCTTTGTTCCAAGTTTTTTCAACATTTTGCCAATATTAGCATCGTAATCCTTGATGTCAATATCTCCTTGCATAGAAGCTTGGAGAACAGAACTCGGAGGTGCAAGATCGTATTGCATCAATTTTTGGATTTCATCAATATCAAAACCAGCATCCAAATTTGATTCAACATCAGGTGACATCATTAATGGTTTATAGCCAATTGGTAGCTTTGCTTCTGGTGGTTTTGTTTCTGGTTGATAAGTTAACATAGCAATGTCTTCCAAACCTGAAGTCAACGCTTTTTGGTTTTTCTCCAATTGTTCAATCAGTTTGTCTTGTTTTTCATCAATTGTTTGTTTTGTTTCCTCTTGAGCTTTAATAATTGGTTTGAAAGTTTCTGATAAACCTTGTTGTAAATCTTGTTTATCATGCTTGTACTCCTTCAATGTATCTCTAACTTGTTTGGTTATTGTTCCAGCCTTAATCTTGGCTTCAGATAATTGTTTTAATCTTTGTAGATCCATTATATTATTAACTTATATAATGTATTGATATACATGGAAATCCCAAATTATGATAGACATGATAAAAACACTAATTTCAAAAGATTGTATGGTTACATGCCAAGTGACACGTTTCGGATGTTAATATGTGGTAATTCAGGATCTGGAAAGACAAATTTATTGTACCATATGCTGATGAAACCACTTTTGTATTATGATAGAATACATTTGTATGCCAAAAATTTGGAGCAACAAAAATACAAGGATATGCTACAAACATTGACTGATATATCAAATAGTGTCGGGTATAATGTCCTTGTTTGTAGCAATGATGATATAATTCCAGTGGAGGAATTGAAGGATGAAGATGCCCAGAAGATAGTCATATTTGATGACTTTATTTGTGAAAAAAACCAGAAACCATTGATTGATTATTTTATTCGTGGCAGACACAAGAACTGCTCTGTTATTTATCTGAGCCAATCGTTCTACAAAACACCAAAAGATATTCGACTCAATTGCTCTCATTTCTGTGTCTATGACTTTCCTAGCAGCAATGAAAGAGGTCTGATATCCCGTGAGTTGGGTGTCGAAAAGGATAAATACATTAAAGCAACCAAAGAGCCATTTTCATTTCTATATGTTGATAAGCCCATGAAGAGAATTAACAGGAATTTTTATGGAACAATATAACCAAATGATATAAATGGGAATATTCAACGAACATAGTTCATCGTCTTCTTTCACAACGGTTCCTCTTCAAGGAGCCGCTGGGCCTCAAGGAATAGGGTTTAAATTAACCCCAAATGGAAATTATGATATACAAAACAAAAAACTTGTTAATGTTAAACAAGGAGCTGATCCCAATGATGTTGTCACAAAGAGCCAAATACAATTGTTGGATAATGCTCCTGGTGATGTGCGAGCTAATAAAGCAGTAATTTACAGCAACAGTGGAAGTGTTCATACCAATAGTATTTATCTACAAGACACGCCAGACGGTGCTGGCAGCTCCAATGATGTTCGATTATTGACTGAGCATCAGTCTTATGAAAACATTCATCTTAATATACCAGATTTGAAAAACTTTGATGGCCATGGTGGACGAGCTAAAAGTGAAATAATGGTTACATCAACAGAACAACATATTACTGGACGGAAAACATTTTTTGATATTAGTGTTTTAAAACCCGATAATAACGATCAAGCGGCGAATAAAAAATATGTCGATGATGAGATTAAAAAAATACCATCACCTGATTTGTCTACATATTTGAAAAAAGATGGCACTGTTGAAATGACTGGAAATCTGGATATGGGTAATCAACAAATTACTAATCTTGGAGCCAATATACAAAATACATATGATGTTGTTAATTTAGGTTTCTGTGATACTAAATATTTACAAAAAGTCTCCAATAGTGACCTCGATATGGACAATCATAAAATCAAAGATATGGCTCAACCAACTGATGATAACGATGCTGTTAATAAACACTACGTTGATCATAACTTTCTCAACAGGTTAACACCCAATGCTCTTGGTGGTGAATTAGATATGAGAGGTCATAAAATAATCGTTCTTGGAAATCCTTCCGATCCCAATGATGCTTCCACTAAAGCATATGTTGACACAGAAATAGCTAAAATACCATCTGTTGGAAGTGATTTGAGTGTATATTTGAAAAAAGATGGAAGTGTTGCAATGACTGGAAACCTTGATATGAATAATAAACAAATCAAAGATATGGCTCAACCAACTGATGATAATGATGCTACTACCAAAAAATATTTTGATGACAAATTGGAGCAAAGTCATCTTGTCAGCAGCCATAAAACAAATGAATTCAAATATCTTACAGATACCGATGAAAGCAGTTCAGAATATAATATCACAGTGTATGGAATAGCTGCTTTCAATCAATCCCCACATCAGAATAAAAAAGCTTATGATATCACATTGATTAAAGACAGTGGAGGTAATGATTACAGATCAAGGATAGGTTTCAATATTTATACTCTTGCTATTGGAACATACACAATTGTGTTTGAATTCTACCCACCGGAAATGACTAATATTCAATTATCATGTACTGCTTCTGAAGCATACATCCACAAAGCTGTACAGCGTGATTTCACTGCTTATAGCAAGCTATTGGTTCAATTCAATAACAACAGCAAACAAACTCCAAATTACATCTATTTGACGATGCATGGAACAGCTACAGCGACTCCAGTACAATGTCATCTGGTTGTTTACGGTGTCAAAGATTGGTCAGATAGCATTTATCCAGGAGTGTATGACGGCTTGGACAATGTAATGTTTGAATATAAAAATGGAGATATGGAGATGAAAGTCAATATGGATATGAATAATAAGATTATTTCTGGTTTATTAAATCCGATATTTGATTCTGAAGCAATGAATTTGGGTTATTTTACCAACTTATTCAAAACGAAATACACTGGAGCTATTGCCAGTGGTGTTTTCCAAAGAACAAATCCAACAAATAATTTTCAAATCGCTGCTGATGGAAATAACTTTTTCAATCTATACTCCGTTGTTTTCCAAAGCAATCAACAAGTTGCAAATGCACAAATTTTGATAAATGGGAAAAAACAAGGTGAAACAACCAACACTGACACATACCACAGAATTGGAAACATAATAAGTGGAAGCAATACATTTGATTTGCCCAAATCAAGAAAATTTGTCAGTATTGATTCTATGTCAATATTGGATAATATTGGAGCAGGAACTGCTGTTAATGGAACTTTTGAATTGAAAGTATTATACTCTGATTATTTTGAAAGATATCATGCTGTCAATAAAAGTTGGTTGTCAAATATTGAAACTTCAAGTGTTGTTAACGGCAACATAAAAAATGGAGTTTTTGAAAATGTTCATGGTTTCCAATTTGGAACATTAGGCCCGGTTAAAATAAAAAATATTGTAATTAATACAAAAAATCATTACCAAGTTTCTTTTATCGCCATTGCTAACAGTAAAACTTTATTTTCCCATTTAATACAATTTAATATGAAAATTGGGAGAAATTTTGTAACTACAAATACAACAATCAAACCCATGATAATTCAAATGGGGATTTTTAAAAGACGTCCAGGGTTTACTTCTCCAATTATAAACAGAGAAGTCACAGGAACTTTTGAAATTTATTTATCAACACTATTAATATAATGCCATACGTTGAAGATGAAAATGGAAACCATATTCTTGATGAAAATGGAGATAAAATAGAATACACAGTAACTTATGACAACTTAGAAGATGGATACAAACACAGAGAATCTATCCATGTGAATGATGATGGTCATTTGGATACAGAAAACAGACATTTGGTGATAAAAGATGGAGTTAATTCAAATCATGCAATTTCACTCCAACAATTAATAAACAACAATGAAGACATCATCAAACCATATGTTGAAACAAAAATACAACAAGCTCTGGCTCAGTTTAAAGCTCAACAAGCTCAGGAAGCTGTAACGTTTCTCAATAATCAAGTTGCAATGAGAATAGGAAGAAAAAGTGGTACAATACCAAAAACAAATTACAAGTGGATAAAATTATTGAGTAAAGATGACATTAAAGGAATCAATACATTGCAAGAGATTATTGTGACAAACACATATATCAGGAGAAATGACAGATATCATCATTCTAAATCCGGTTTGGTGTCATCATCATTTGATCAATTGGAATTCTTCTTTGATGTGTCATTTGAAAGCTATTATTGCTACTTCAACAATCATCCATCTGATTGGACAATGAAGTATTTTGTCGAATATATTAGGATACAATTACCTGACAATAATGTCCACTAGGTCGTGGACTCCGTTACTTTATTTTATAAAAATATTGTAATCAAATTGTATAATGAAAGAATTGTCAGAATTGCAAGAACACATTCGAACATCGATGATAGATTTTCACCGTAAATTGAGTCTTCCAATATTACCCAGACAGGAATGCATGATAAAAAGTATCGTAATATTCACATATTTGTATGAAAAACATTACAACACAGGTTTACCTGATGAAGTTTACAAAGAGTTAATTCATGATGGAATCGGATTAATTGGGCCTGGAGATGGATGGTTAACAGCTATTCTCCATAAATTATTTGGTTGGCATCCATATATCAGGTCTCATGGAATATTGCATGATGCTTATGGTCAATTTTACAACAGATATGGAAAGGGTAAAGGTTATATGTATACAATTTCTGCAACAAAAACATATCCTTGGATGAAAAAATGCATGTTTTTGGGCCAAATAACTGGTCTCTATTATTGCATCAAAAATAAGATAACCATATAATATATGCAAAAGAAGAGATTAATAATTGATTTCAATCATATTTCAAATCAATTATCAACAGAAGAAATTGATGAATTGAAAGCTTATTACATGACATATCACAAAAAGATGTGGATGTACAAAAGTGCATACAAAAGATTCAAAAAATGGGAATTCGCTGGTAATATTTCATCCATTGTATTTGCAACTGGTGGTATTGCATCATCGGTTGCAACCAGTGGAGCTTCATTATTGGCAATATCATCGGTGTCTGTCATAATTCAAGCTTATATGAAGCATAAAAAAGTTGAAATCAAACTTTATCAATGCCAATATGCTTTTCAAACTTACGGACATTTATTAAATGAAATAAAAGAAATAATGAGAAATGGACATTTTGATAGAGATGATTTGACAAACAAGCTTACTCAAAATGATGATTTCATTTTGGATAATTCGCCGATTGTCGATAAATGGGGTGACAAATATGATAAAAAATATCAGATATTCACTTATGTTTGATTAATAATGTGCATGATTTGGGGGCCAATAATGTCCATAATTTTATCCCAATAAACATTGTATAATTTCATTGTTTTTTTGGATTTTGTCAACTCAATTTGGGAAGAATCAATTTTCATTAATTGCAATATTCTATGCAAAAGATATTTCAAACTGATTATTCTCTTTCGTTTGCCATTGATTTGTGGCAGTATTTTGTTTATTTCAACGAATATTTTATGAATTTTGAAATTGGTTGAACAACTGATTTCAATTTTGTTTTTCAAAATAATTTTATCTAATGTATGCGACAAATGGTATTTTCTATTATACACTGTTTTCTTGTATATTTTGAACAAATTGGCATGAAAATTGATATATTCTGTTTTGTATTCTTCACCAACAACCTGTCCACAAGCAACACACGTTAATTGACATTCCATGTTTTTCAAATTCTGTGATCCACAACAATCAGGCATTGATGGTTGTGTTTCAACTTTGGATTCATCATGATATCCACAAAATTCACATTCATCTTTGCAATGCAGGAATTGGCACAGAGATGATTCCACCTGCTTGGAAACATCTTTTGGTTTTTTCAATATTTTGGATTTCATTTTTGTATAAATATAGTATATAATATAATTACACAAAAATGTTTTCGAAAATATTGAAACCACAAAAGATGATACAAAGTCTCGAAATCAAATATTTGACAAAAAACAAACCAAATAATTGTAAAGATATTGAAACCAAATTTTCTCCAAAAACATTAAAATTAAATATCTCATCACAAAAGATGAGTCAAAGTGTTCAAATCAAATATTTATCAAAAAACAAATAAAAACCAAGTTTTGTCACAAGTTTTTGTTGCAATGTTTTGATCACAAGTTGATACTATCATTGGATAGCATAATGACCATAGGCCAATGAGTGTATTCCATCAGGATACAAATATCGTTTATCATCAAAACATGACAACGATGTCTTGTTGATGGTGTAACTACCAAGTTCATGATGGTTACTTCTGATTGTTTTCATTTGGTGAAATAATTGTTTCTCATTGAACAACACATCTTTGTAATCAAAATGTTGAATATCATTTTTGATGACATTCTTTTTGATTCCTTTGGCTGTTTTTCCACCATTGTTGTTATCTTTGATATATGAATACATTTTGGATCTCAATCCCACAAATTCAGTAATGGGTACACCAGCGGCTTCATCTTTGAATTTTCCAATAACTTTTTTATTTGTGGAGTCATAAAATTGATGATTTGATGGATAATCCGAGTTATCAAACATTTCTTTTTTATTCCAAAAATCTTGATACACATCTTCGGCTTCAATTTCATATGTCAAACTGTCTGTATCCGTAAACAGTAACTTAGCTTTGTTACCATATTTGTTTTTAACGAAATTGTAATGGAAATCGTACATCAATGTTTTGCTCAAATCAAGGATACACATACCAACATAGGCTGGTCTGTTAAGTGTCAACGATTCCTTTATTTTATGGACTGCAACCAAGTTTTCATTAAAGATTTTGCTATTGATGAATGTTGGTTTGGAAGTCATTTTCAATAATTGTTTCTCATTAGTCACCAGTTTAATGTCTTCCCGTTTTCTGATATTCTCCATTGTTTTACCGAAGACACTATTGTTCATCAGTTTGAAAAAATCTTTCTCAAAAGCATTCTTTGCATTAGTTCTTTGATGTGTATTGAAATCAATGTATGTCTTCAACCAAGGACTTTGATTAAAGGATAATACACGGTATATTTTAGTCAATTTCAAACCCAATTCACGATACAATTGCAGATTACGATAATGTAATACATATTTTGATTTGTTTGCCAATGTTGGAATCAGTTTTTTGACTTGTCCACTTGTTATTCCAAATTTTTCTGCAATTCTTTGGCAATATTCTGACAGCATATTTGGTGCCACTTTGATTTGTTCAGCGCCACATGGATAATCATTATGCAGGTCATGTAATTCATGAGGATATTCCAAATCAACTTCCAATAAATATCCAGTCTTATTATCTTTGGGAATCGTTTTCCAATTAATGTTTTTTATTTGCTGTTTATTCAACCATTTGAAATTCCCAGTTGGAAGATGTTGTGACATAGCCCATCCATATAGATTGTTTGCATCCAAATACATGATATGTTTACTGGGTTCATTTGGATTCCAATTTTGCATGTATTTGTTGTTAGCTTTGCCGTATCTATTGGCTATGTAACTGATTCCTCCACGCATGCCCTTTTCAACAAATTGATACATATCAATATCCGTGATTAATTCAAGTTTGACTTCAGTCATTTTCAACATTGCATCCCAAGATAATCCCGGAGATGTAAAATAATGACAAGGATCCAATCTATAGTATTCCAAACATGTTTTCCTGAAATTTTCAAAAACATCAGCCAGCAATAATACATCAGATTTGAGATATAAATCATGGTATTCGCCCATGGTTTTCAATTGAAATGTATTCCAAACATTTTGTGCATGACTGTATTCTTCATTGGAAATATGTTGGTTATTCATTTGACTGTAAAATTCATCTTTGGTTGGTAATTGAGTATCATTGAATTTATCAAAATTACTCATATAATCATACGGATAAACTCCTTTTTGTTTCATTAATTGTAATTTACGACCTTTGAAAACTTCACTGGTATATTTGAAGGCATCTTCTGGTAGATTCTTTACAAGATTTGCCAATGATTGATTCATAAACTGAAGACTGTCGATAAATACTAAATTATAACCCAACATGAAGGCCATGTATTTCTCCATGTTATTTGGAATCACATTGATTTTGTGTTGTCTGGTTTCACCTTTTCTATCCACATAAGTATTGGTCTCAATAATTTTACCAATTTCTTGCATTATAAAATGACTATCATATCCTTTCAAATTATGAAATATTACAGGGATTTTGTTAGTTATTGTAAAATCCCTGTTACATTGATTATGGGCTGAGCCACGGAATTCTCCATTAATATGACAATGATCTCTGACACGTTTATCATTTGGTTCATATTTTTTACCACAAATATGACAAGATGTTGATTTTTGGAATTTGTCTTCATCTTCTGGAGACATAACTAATGGTTTATTGAATTTGTATTTGATTGTATTGCGGCAATATTTGACTTCATCAAGCATTGCTTGCATGAATTTGTAAACAGCTTTTTCTCCACGATAATATTTTATTGGTTTGGAATATTTGTCATCATAGCAGCAAACAACTTTGTAACCATAACCGCAATCAGTGTGTTTTTGATAAGCTTCAGTAAAAGATTGTTGGTTAGATTGATTACAACCATGAATTGGTTCAGTGATTGCTTCAAAATCTGCGTATATCACGAATGGTG
The DNA here is from genome assembly GCF_977016875.1 of Pavona decussata. Taxonomy (NCBI): domain Eukaryota; kingdom Metazoa; phylum Cnidaria; class Anthozoa; order Scleractinia; family Agariciidae; genus Pavona; species Pavona decussata. Next base: position 2,835,898 of record NW_028145490.1, read on the forward strand.
CTTGCATTTGTTTATGATAATTTTTGAATTCTATTTTGGAGCCAACTTCGGGCATTTTGATTGATTGTACACCATTGATTTCAATACATACTTCCTTGTGCTTGGTTAAAACTCGTTCTGATGAAAAACATTGCAAACAATGCATACAAAAATGTTTTCTTTGATGTGATTTGGTTTTGTGGTGCATAAATCGATTAAAATCTTTGATAAGACAGTAATGTTTATTTTCATCTCCTGAGATTAGCAATAGATTCATCACATTCTCAAACTTTTCTTTGGATACATAAATTGGATAAGTTTGTTTGTTTTCATAACCGAATACGTTGATGTTAATATTGTTTTGTGTTTCAACTTTGTTATATTGTTTGACTGAAACAGGGAATTCAATGTTATCATAATTCAATTGTTTGACAAATGCTTTATCAGTTTTTTTGATTCGTTGTGGATTATTTTCTCGTGGATTCAAATGTCTAACGTGACACCAACGAAAGCATTCATTGTCTTTATTCTGTAGATTGATTAATCCATGTTTACTATTTTGTAATTCAGTTGGAAGTTTGATGTAAGAACTTCCAGTAAGAGGCTCATATTTGATAATATTAATGTAATGTCCATTGATTGATTTAATTATCCAAGCTGAACCTTCACTAATCCATTTGTGAATATCATTCATAATTTGTTCAACATTAACATCCAAAGATTCTTGAAAATCATTGGCATTAGTTATTGTTTTTGGTTTACTATTAAAATATCCAATTCTGGAGACAGTTTGGTTTCCTTTTTGTTGTTCAAAATAAATTGTCAAAGTTTCAATAAATTTAATTCCTTTCATTTGAGTTAATAATTGTTTCATAAAATGAGCAATAGCTAATCTGGTTGAACTCATTTGAATCAAAGGATCTGTTTCATTTTTAATTCCAACTTCATAAGATTTGTTATATCCCTTGAATGCTCTTGCAACTTCTGTGATTTGAGTTCTCTGTCTAGGAATCGGAGCCATTTTCTTCATTCTTGGTGCTGCTTTGGGTTTATCAGCAAATTGAATCGGAGGTGGAATTATGTTGTTTCTCGGCATAGGTTGAGGTCCATCTCTAAATTGCATTGGCGGCTTGATGATTGTATTCTCGTACTCTTTTACCATTTGTTTGACAGATTTTCGTGGATAGGGTATTGGTTTCACTTTTTTGGTTCTCGGCATTGGAACCGGTTTTTGTTTAGCGATTAATAATTCAATTAATTGATTTTTCGTTAATTTGGATAGATTATTTTTATCCATATTATATATATATATGTCATATTGTTTTCAAAAGGTGCGTTTGGGGTTTTGCTTAATGTCTGGCCACCCAATTGACCAGTCATTCCAGGATTAGCAGTTTGTGGACCACCTGGACGGATCCATTTTCGTGTTACTTTATTGTGGGACATGCCCTGAATACACTCATTTGAGCATACTCAGGAAATGTTTACACAATATTTACCAAAATTCAATGTTTGGTAAATGTTCTTGAAGTTGTTTTTTAAATGGAAAGTTACCATTTTTGATTTTATTGATTATTGCATTGTATTTTTTATCAATTTTTTGTTTCTCATCTTCTGTAAACTCGTCGTCTGATTCCTCCAATTCAATGTCCATTTTGATTGATTTAATTGGTTTTTCAGTTTCAATTTCAATCTTTGTTTTGTATTTCTTGGCTTCATGAGCGTGTTTAGCATTTTCTGAACGAGTTACAAGTTCAAGATTGTCTATACAATTATTTTGTTTATTTGAATCTTTGTGATTAATTTGCATTCCATCAAAAATTGGACCATTAAAACATTCGTAAACAAATCGGTGAACATCAATAGTTTTTCTTTGTAAACCAATTTGTGATAATGTTATATTAAAATAACCATCAAATTTTTTTATTCCAATTGAAACTCTCTTGGTTTTTTTATTGTATATTTGCCCAAATTTGTTGGCTCCAAAGTTGGTAAAAATATGATGATAATGAAATTTTTCACATTTAGTTGGAACATTTTGCTTTTTTGATTTTTGTTTACCAAGTCTAATTTTTCCTTTGTATATCATGTTTTGTTGCCGTGTTACAAGCTCAAGATTGTTTATACAATTATTTTGTTTATTTGAATCTTTGTGATTAATTTGCATTCCATCAGAAATTGGACCATTAAAACATTCGTAAACAAATCGGTGAACATAAAAATTTTTGATTCCATTTTGGTTGCGAACAGTTGTTTGCAAATACCCAGTTAAATGTAATATTCCTTTTCTTGGAATCAATCTCTTTCGATTGATTATATATCCATCAGTTGAAGATCCATAATTTGTGTAAATTGGATGAATAAAATATGTTTTTCCATCATGAAAAACAGTATTTGTTGCCAGAATTTGCGTTGATGAATTTTCACTGGCAGGAAAATCCACATATTCGTTGTCTGATTTTTTTGTTCCACTCATTTCGGATACCCTATGGGACTCGTTTTGTCTTTAAGCCATTTTGGTTTTCAAATTCATGTCCAAATTACCCTCCAAAACCCCATTATTCATAGTCAAATCAAAACATAGCCAAACAACCCTTGAATTCATTGATGATTAATCATTGTAAAGTGGAAAATTAATGTCATCCAAATCGTTACACATTCTGTAAAACATCTTATTGATTATTTTATTTTCTGTGCGTGTAAACTCACAATCATTGTCTTCCATTGGTGGAAATTCCATTAATCTATTGACTGTTTGCAATTCTTCTTCAGAGTATGAGCTGTTAAAAAAGGCTTTTCTGGCTTTGTGCATGTGTTTCATATTTTCAGAGGCTGTAACCAATTGCAAATTTACAATTGAATTGTTCTGGCGATTGGAATCAATGTGATTTATTTGCAATCCAGGAGAAATATGTGTCTGATTTACGGCCTCATAGACGAATCGATGAGCGGGGCATGTATTGTTACGTCCCGGAGAAATTATATAATAGCCATTCTCAGACAAATATCCTTTTCTAGGTTCTAATCTTTTTCGATTGATTATATAACCATCAACTGAGGCTCCGTAATTTTCAAATGTTGGATGAATAAAATATGTTTTATCATTGTGATCAAATTGGTTGTTCATATAAATTAGATTACATAATTTTTCGAAACCGGTTATGACCGGTTTTTTTCTTCATCATTCAAATCAGCGATTGATGAGTTGGTTGGATTTAATCGATGATTGTTTGTGAGTTGGTGTCATTTATGAAAAACCTAAATTTAGCGTCTCCGTTGCAGGAGTTTTGAAAAACCGAGGATTTATGTTTTTAGGTTTTTGAGAAACCGAGGATAAAAATTTAGCGTCTCCGTTGCAGGAGTTTTTAAAAACCGAGGATTTACGTTTTTAGGTTTTTGACGTCTCCGTTGCAGGAGTCATTGTTGAAATAGTATTTTATGTAGTTATTGGGGTGAGATAATGTGTGGTTTATGGGGTTTAGAAAAAATATTGGATTTATAAGGATTTGTATGGGATTTTTTATCATTTTTTGAAAAGTGGGCTGATACACCCAAATATCTAACTACTGGCAAACCCGATTATAACATTCCAAATTTTCAAAAGTTATTTTAAATTTTCTTTTAAAGGCTTTCAATAAATTTGATCCCGGAGTTGGCGTCCCCGTTGTTTCCCATGGCCTCTAGCTCTTCTGCGATGATTACAAACGGTTTGTGTTTTTAAATTCCATTGTTTAACTTTTTATCCATAAGTCATGTTTATGCAAATTGTGAATATATACCCTACATTTAGCCCTTTGCAGTGTTTAAGGTATAGCTAAAAACAGTAAAATTACAGTTTTGTGTAAAAACTTTGCGAATTTTACTCTTAGCATTTATTCCCACGCGGAGGCGTTTACGCGGGATGTTTTGTTCGCTGTAAGCATTAGCTTTGAAAGGCTACTCACAGTCACAATCTGTTTAAACGTACAAATGAACAAAAGTGCAAATGTAAACACCCAGTTCATTATTACAAACGGTTTTACTTGTACTGTCTCCAAAAAAGAAAATGATAACAGAATATTAACAGGATTGGTAGAGAGAGTAACACTTCTTATAGTTGCATCAAAGTGACACAAAAAAATAACTCACCCTGTTATATACCTGCCCGACTCAACGCCGCCAACACGCCTCTTTATGTCACTATTGTGTATACTATAAACAACAACAACCTCAACTGAAGTAACATGGAAAATATTCATATCAAGTTTGGCTGGAAAACGCATCTTCGCTTGATCTTGAAATCTTCAAGTGACATTAGGTATTCTTTTGACTGAGTGGGGTACTATAAATCTGCCCGTGGTAACTTTGAAACTTAACGACTTTTGTTTAAGAAATTTATCCGGAAACAATTTGATGTGGTCAGCTACTGTCCATTGACTTTGATGATTGCTAAATGGCAACCAATTTTTGAGAGACAGTTTTTTTTTTCAGAAAACGGAAAATCCCTTTTTAAAATGAAGAAAGAATACTCTTCTCACTCTACACTTTACCTCATACTAGTGTTCCTTTATTGGTTTTTATTACTTTTCTCTTAATTTCAACATTCTAACCGGTGTCACCTTTTATTGTTTCATTTAACCTTTTTTTGTTTTGTTCGTTAGAGACACTAAATGGGAACGTGTCAGCGCCAGTCCATTATGATATTTTCAAGTGTGAAAAAAAATGCATGGGTGAAAATGACTCAGAATTGGGGGATATTTTGTCCGAACGTGCTTATTTGCTTTGACGAAATGCTGGTGGTCAAGGCTCACTTGCCCCCTTGCGAGATTCACACTTCTTCAAATAAATAGCTAGTGAGCTTAACACTGTGAATCTCTTTTTGGATGCACATCATGCCAGAAAGGAGCACAACTATGACGTAAACACTACGAAAGTGCAAACGTGTCCCTTCTTTCCGATCAACCAGTGGCTCTCTTGAAATATTAGTATAATAGTAAAATCGTCTAAATATAGCTGACTTTCCGCAAACTAATATCAAGGTTGAATATAGTACATAAGTATTAGTGTATGTTTCTGTGGCCGGCCAATACCATATCGAGTGCAATTTGACGAATTAAGCCAAACTCACTTCAGTATATTGTGTCACCGAGGCGTTACTAATTTGTACGGCCATAACACTACCAGACTCAAATTTTGATTTTTTTTTTTTCGAACAGGAATTTTTCGCGAAGCGAAGTATTTTCATTCGTTTTTCATAGCCGTCGCTGAGTTCCAGTATATTGATTAGTTTGATTTGCTTTAGCTTTAGATTTGTACATCTTTCTACCATTTTACCTGAATGGCTTGTCATTGCCGCAAGCGAGAAAAAGTAGACTTTTTCGGTAAACGTCACCTATAAGGCGAATCATACATATTGATATATAACTTGGAGACCTTCATTTTCCCCTGTCCCCATATTTGGAATTTATTATTATTATTATTATTATCATTTATTTATTTTATTATTCTATTTTTTTTTTGCTAATGTTTACTCGAGCAGGCGGGAAAAACACTCGAAAGATGAGAGTCGCGCGTCGGTGCGACTGATTTTGGCACGCAAATTTAACATGTTGACTATAAATAGTTAATTAAACAGAAATAGTTGAGCAAACATAGAAGGTACATGTACGGATGACCATTATTTGCTTTAACCTTGGTTAAGGAATACACCGAATTGATATCATACAAGGAAAGAAAGTGGACGACAAAGGTTTAATTTCAAGATGGCTTTGGTCCTCAAGACGGATTGAAAAACAACTAAAAAACAAAACAACAACAACAACTGGATATTAACTTATAATTTTCGGCGGATAAATAAATTGTTTAAAAAACATTGTTTTGGTGTTTACTTTTTGAGGTCATGTGACTTTCCACTTGAGATTTTTGGCTTTAGTTTTCTTTGACGTCTTAAAAGACGCACTAAAAATAAATGAGATAAATATCATATTTAAATCTCAAATGAAAGTTAAAATACACGGAAGACCATCACCTTTTTATAAGTAAGCAACATGAAATTCGGGCTTTCACGGGATTTGAAACCATGGGCTTTTGCGATTATACCAGGTCAAAGGTCATTAGCTATCTACTGTAGCTATGTGGGAACCATTTGACCTACGATGTCATTTACATTTTTTGTGCTAGAAACATGTGGAATTAAAGGATGAAAATTTAAACATTACTTGCGCACAAAAAGAAAAACCATGAAATAACGCCGTCCCATGATAATTAGAACACCCCATAATTCCATTTGGTTAAGCAAAGTAAAGTGCAAATCGTGAACTTTGAGGGACAACGTTTTCTTTTTCTTTCAATCAAGCGCATATTCGTCCTGATCCCGTGTATGCTACGAACACCCAAAGGAGGTTGAAATGGGCAACTATATACCGTGTTTCCTAAGCAGATGTAGCAATGTGTGCATAAACCAATGTTGATTAAGCTTAAAGTTAGCTTAAAGTTAGCATACTTTTAAGGCATCGAGAAGAAATGTATTAAATCGAGTTTCTTCCGGAAAGAGCAAGCTAAAACCCTTTTTTTGTTATAGCTTTCTCCATTTCAGTCCCGGCCATCTTAAAAGTCAACAGTAAAAGTTAACAGTAGTTTTGTGTTTATAAAGCGCTATTGAACACTTCAATTGGTTGACATCGTCCCTCACGTTTATCCTCTAAAATTGTCAGTGGAAGTACAAAAATTCCGGTGTCAAGCACTAAAAACGCAGAACTTCCTAAGACATGGTAATCACGCCGATAAAATCAAGAAAAGGAGATAACATTAATACAGTGTTTCAGAATATCTATCATACAGCAATAACTATTACCTCACTAAGCTCACTTACCTCACAATGTACAATAGCTTACAATTTGATGAGGAAATGCGAATATAATTTTGCCACCAATTAAACTCTTAGTACTGTTGTTAGTTAGTTGGTTCCTGTGCATGCGATTTCAAAAACAAAACTGAAGTAAGTTTAAAAGAGATGTGTTCAAGATACATAACAACTTTTTCTGTCTCCTTCAATGATTTGTTTTTTTAATGGGTATTAATCTTCAAACAATATTGTAAAATTATTTGAAGAGGAATGGAAAAACTTTCGGTTTTTTTCTTCGTAAGGATCCTTGAAAAGATAAAAATTTGCGCTGTTTCAATTGAGGATTTTTTACTTTATAATAATAATATTACAATTTAGTTAGTCAACTTGAAACCTCTCTCGGCTGAAACCTTTTTATCAAGTTGAGGTTGTCTTTCAGCATTGTCTCATGCCTGTTTTTACAGGTAATATATCTTCAGGGTACCTTGAAGCTTTCACCAGAAAGAGGTATCAATCGATTTTTCTGTTTTGCCAATTTGAACACAAAAAACGCCAGGGGAAAGCATTGTTGAAAATAACTGACTTATTTGATAGTTATGACATAAAATTTTATCTTCGGATTAATAGGTATCGAGGGGATTTCCATTGAGCGCCATTTTGTTATTGGTAGCTTCTGGCCGATATAAAGAGGTCAATAACTCTCACAAGCACAACAATATTATCCATTAACATGGTTGAAACCAGACAATATAACGTAATATGATCTGTTGGCTTTCAGCATCATGAAGCTGCCTCTACTGCCAAGCGCTTAAGAGGAGATAATGGACTAGTTGTTCTCAGAGTGCAGCTCTATTGCCATGGCCATGGCTTCAAGAATCCTGCTCCTGGCTACTTTGCTGCTAGCATTTTCAGTCGAAGTCATTCAAGGTTAGCATATCACATTTTGGGTTTTACACTCCAAAGGTTGTATCCGTTCAACTAACAACCAACTTCTTTTATTTTGTGCTCTTTGTTTATATACAGGTTTACCAGTGTCAATAGATGGTAAGTTAAAAGAAGAGAAATTCTTGCATTGCTAACCCAGTTTATAAGTCGAAAATTATTCCTCGACGTATCCTCTAGCTTTATCTACCGCAATTTTTACGTTCCACATCCTTTGTGTGAGGGTGGCACTCTTACCTTGTGTTCGCTGCCTTTATTCCCTCTTTTATTCACACTTTTTTTTTCATAAACCTTCCGCGGAAGTGCACCTAACAGAAATTATTTTATCCCAAGTAAGTTGTAAGCATTTTTTCCGTTGTTCTTTTAATTTTTCTGAGGGTCAAGACTTGTCAAAGTTTGGTGAGACTCATGACTTTTTATAGATTCTAGCCATGCTATCAGTTTTCCGCTAAATTATACCACAACGATGGCGCAATTGCTTTTTAGTATATCGAATACTCATAATTTATAAACGAACAAATTGTACTTGAAGTTACCAAAAGAGAAATTATATAGTAAATGCAAGGACGCTTTTTTGGCATGAAAGCTAATGAAGGAAAGCAGAAGGTTTATGGTCAGATGTTCTCCCCAAATATGAATTATAGCAAATATTTACGGACATCAAATTTTGGCGTTCAAGGAAAGAGCGAAGCCGAGTGCATATCTGGTTAAACATTTTTATAGAGTTTCTAGAGAAAAGAAGCTGCTAGCCTTGTTCATCAACGACACATTTTTCAGTCCAATCTTAAAATGCAACAGAAACCAGAGATAAATCATGATTATCAAAACTGGTAGAAACGTTCTGGCCACCAAATTTATTAAGACAGTTTAAGCGATGTTTAACAAAACCGCAGTCTGAGTCATTTTCAAATTTGCCAACAATCATATCCAAACATTGTCTACTGCCGACATTAACAAGAAGGCTTGCATCCCAGACCAGAAAACTATTTACCTACTTAAAATAAACCACTTAATATAAACAGGTTTGGAGGCCTACTGATTGTCTTAAGCCGCGGCCTTAGTTAGACTGTTTAAATAACTGGCCCTATAAGTTCATATTCGCATGGAGAATGCCATACCGCTAGTTTACAAATGTATTTTTGGAAACTTATTGATGAGCTTGGTTTTCGGCATCTTTTATAAAGCAGCAACATGGAAGCATTTTATAAATAATAATTAAAAGATAGGATGTTATTTCGTTTCCACTCATAAAAACATCTACGTGTAAGGCATCGTACTTCAACAGAATAGTTAAACTTAGGAACTATGTTTGTAAGCTAGCACCTCCAACCAGTTTTTGCTCGCCTAATGCCTCTCAACTTTTTGTCCGCAAATTAATGAGCACTCTTCTTTTGAGGGTATATGAACTCAATTACCCCTGCACATAGACGCTTGTCCCAAAGTGCCCATGCCACTCTTATGTTTTTTTCTTAACGCATGCTTGAGCATTCATTTGTTTAAATTTACGTCTTAATCCAGGGGCGGTGCCTCGCATGGGACGTTCGTGCCTTTGCACCTGCCTCTTCCGGGTCTTGCTTCTTTCTTTTTAATTTGCATTATATATTAATGAAATAACCATCTTCAAGTAGGTTTTGAACAATAGGACCAGGCTAAGTTTGGTGTCAAATGAATTTGATCTAGACAAGGCCAAACACAGAGTATTTCGTACAACTAGTTATGGAAATGTCATCTTATCCTATCTCCAATGATAAGTGCAACATGAAGCAAAGCAAACAAAATTCGTCTAAGGAAAAAGGAAAGGGAAATTTAAGTTCGTCCTTAACACACGGGAGAAGCAACCTCCAAAATTTGAAAGCGGTACGGGAACCGAACCAACAACTTAACGGAGGCGGTTGGCGGTTGGAAGTGTCGTCACACTTAACTGCTTAATTGAACGAAAACTCCAACTCTCGAGGGCTAGTTAACTACGATTTGTGTGGTAGGGATAATCAGCTATTTTTAATTCGAGTTAGTGACAATTCCCAGGGGCTGATATGTTGCAATCATTGAGGATTTTATCGCAGTTTAATTAAAAAAAAAAAGCAAAAAACGGTAAGTCAGTGATTTTTAACTCCTTAAGACAGCAATTTTTGTCCTGTTAAAGTGGTGATTTTTCAGTAGTAAAAACGTAAAATCTAATGACTCGTTCAAATTTGAATTTTATCAGACATTTTTAATATTTCCATCTTCAGAGGATGCAAACGGAAATGAAGAGGAGTCTGGCGATCCAGCAAAAAAAGGAAAAATAGTTAACTTTTTTCAGGGACTGATATGTTGCAATCATTGAGGATTTATTCTTTTGAGAACCAAAAAGATAGATAAGTCATACACAGTTTAAATTTCTCTCTCAGAAGATGCAATCGATGGAAATGAAGAGGAATTTGACTATCCAGAAAAAAACGGTAATTCAGTGATTTTAAACTCCTTGAGACAGCAATTTTTGTCTTGCTAAAGTGGTGATTTTCCAGTAGTAAAAACGTGAGATCCAATGACTCGTTCAAATTTGAATTTTATGAGACATTTTCAATATTTCCATCATCAGTCAGGATGCAATAGACGGAATTGAAGAGGAGTCTGACGATCCAGAAAAAAATGGTAAAATAGTTGCAAATTCACTACACCAAGTCTTCAAGAGACCTTTTTTCATTTTTTTTTTTTTGAGGTAACCACTTTCCAGTAAATAAAAGGAGATCCATTTTAAGAACGGCTCAAACTGTTCTTATTTATTAGTATCCTCAGAGGATGAAGTCGATGACGAGGCAGAGAAGATTTTACAAGATTCAATAAAAAGAGGTGGGATTGAATTGCTGTGATTAGATTTAAATTTTAGATCAGGGCCAACTCAATAAACACCCATTTGTTAAGACAATTCTCTCTATAACGATGCCACCTCATTTTTCGTTTGATAGGACTAACAAATAAAATAAATCGAAAAGGATTAAAGACGATTGATACATTTTGGGCAACTAATTGTTAAGCGGCAAATGTTGTTTTGAACTGTTCAAAGTTGCAGCAAACTTTGTGTTGCAAGACCCAACGTTACACTTGCTGGCGACTACTTACAGGATCATTCTTCCCGTTCTTTCAGCCTTTAGTTGGACGCTTGTAATTAAGGTACAACTCTTCTACGCCAAATACTGGTATTCAGAGCATAACGTGGAACAAAAAATAGCGTATAGAATTATTTTGGTTCCCATGTACCGTATTTTAAAGACCAAGGAACCTTTTCAGTTGTAAATGTCTTACATAGTAGTTATAATTTACGTGTTTTAGTTGCTAATTTTATTCTTTTTTGGGTCTTTCGAGGATCTCGACACAACCAAGGACTGTCGACTCCCTTTTTATAATAGGGGCTATCTATCATTGCAGTGGCCAATTTGTACCATGGGATCTTTTTCGCTGTCTTCGTAATTTTGTGGCCCAAATAAAGAGCTCTGTCAAAGTTAAAAATTTTTTTGAGAGTAGGGCATAAATTTTAAGTACTAAAATGGTGCCACGTATACCTTGGTACAACATTTCTTGGTGGAATCACAAGGCAATTAATCAGAGACTTTGGTTACAATTAAGGGCCGTAATTTTAAATATGCATATTTATTGAAATATAACTGAACAGCCTTTTAAAAAATTTACAGTATGATTTTATTCTCTTGATAACGGAGGTTTTTGATAAACAATTTAAAACTAATACAAGCGATAGCAATGTTAACTGATGTCTCGATGGATCCATGTCAATGTCCACTGTCCGCGACTCCATGACTCACTGTAGTTTTAAAAAAAAGAGCAGTATTCCTTTTTTTTTTTTCCATCCATCGACATTTTTTATTTTTTTTCCTCTTAGAAGATGCCGAGGATGATGAAGTTGACCTTGCTAAAATGGGTAAGCGACCAAATAATTTTAGTTATTCGGTTGAACTAAGGTCACGTGAAAATCTTAATGCTCATCATCTAACTAAATGAACAGCCTTTTAAAGAATTTATGGTATGATTTCACTTCTTTGATAACGGCCTTATAATAATAATAATAATAATAATAATAATAATAATAATAATAATAATAATAATAATAATAATGCAGAAGGGGCCATTTGAGAGATGCGTATTTTGTTTATTTTTTTCTTTTCTTTTTATCTAGTGGAACTGATTTTAAAATGCCGAATTTCATTTTTTTTAAAACTTCATGACATTTTTTTTTTCTTTTTCTTTACAAAAACATTATTCCTTGAAAATATTATCTTTTTATAATCGAAATGAATTGTAAATGGGTTTTTAATAGCTCTTTTTTATATACTTTTAACTTGTAAATAGCAATTTGTGTGGAATATTTTAACAAAAATTATTTTTATTTTATTAATAATAATAATAATAATAATAATAATAATAATAATAATAACAATAATAATAATAATAATAATAATAATAATTTTTTATCAGAGAAATGGCATTAGTAGCTTATAATAATAATAAAAGTAGAAAAAGGAGCTATTAAAACCAAATTATAATTCTTTTTGATAAAAAAGAGACCATTTTCAAGCACGATTTTTTTTAACGAAAAAGGAAAAAAATCTCATCAAGCCACAAAAGTTTTCTTATTTCTTATAAAAAATCATGATCATATCATCACTAAAAATATATTCGGAAGTTCAATTACAGTCCTTAATGACGATAATAATAATAATAATAACAATAATAATAATAATAATAATGATAATGATAATGATAATGATAATGATAATGATAATGATAATGATAATGATAATGATAATGATAATGATAATGATAATGATGATGTTCCTCCGTCATTTCCTTACTGTCATTTCCTTACTTTTCGTTATTTCCTTACAAGAAAATTGTCATTTCCTTACAGTAAGGAAATGACAGTGTCATTTCCTTACAAGAAAATTGTCATTTCCTTGCACTAAGGAAATGACAATGTCATTTCCTTACAAAAAAGTGTCATTTCCTTACCTCAATTTTGTCATTTCCTTACAAGTAAGGAAATGACAATTTCATTTCCTTACCACAAATTGCATTCTCCTTACATTGTCATTTCCTTACAGGAACATTTTTTCTTTTTGATGGGGAATCATTAATAAAGACACTAGTAGCAAAGACTTACCTGTTTGTAGTAATTTCTGAGTAACATTATCTTCATTCAGTACTTTTTGTTAAAATTATGGCCCATTTCAAATCAACGATTGGTCAGCCTTCTGATCCAGTTAGATGCCTTAAAACAATAGGTTTTCTCGTTCAGTTTTTGGCAAAAGTAAGAACTGATATAGGCCTTGGCAATAAATATAGACTAATAGTAAAATACGTTGGATGTGATTATATTTTACACAATACAACTAAATAATAATTGCAAAGCTGTGCTTAAATGAAATCAACAAATTAAAGTTAAAACTACTCCGGTATACGAACATGATAGTTAAATGGCTTTTTCGGCGCATTCAATTAGTTGTTATAAAGGGCAATCTGAGGTGGATACTTTTCCTTGTTCTCCAAAACAATGAAATAATTTAGTAAAGCCAAGATAAGTCAGTGAAACGTGATGCAAGCACGCTACTGGGGGCATTGCATATTGGCACTGTCGCAGTTGGAACCAAAAACACGGGCAGTTGAAAACCTTGCAAGATTGGAGACGTAAGTTTCTATACCCCAGTTCTCAGTGAAGGGTTTTGTTTTACTGAAACTGATAATAATAAATTTGGTAAAAAAAGAGAAAGGCAGAGAGGTTGCAACTGATGTCACTGCGCTCACCAAGAAAAGAAAGAAAAAGAGCGACAAACACGGCAATGTTGGTACGGAAACAGAATCTACCGACTGTTTTGAGAGTTAGGAATCTAAGTCAAAGAGTTCCGAAGAAGACCGTGAAGGCGACCCTGCTCAGAAAAGGTTTTTCAAAAAGGATCAAATAGATGTAAACGACATGTCAACATTCGGCTCAGATTCTGAGGGCATTGAAGAATAAGCAGCAAGCCGAAAAAGCGATGCTAAATGGGAGGACTAGCTATTACCAACAAGCCGAAATGCACCACAGTCTTTGAGAGAAATCCCTTGGCCAGTTCTGTAGGTTCTAGCGTCATATTGTGGGTGGGTACACACCTGTCGCACAAGCACTTAACAACACGTGGCACGTCCATATTATACTCCAATAGTTGGACTCACATGGGACAGGTTTGGATTGTCTAGCACGGGACAGGTCCTTTGACATTTGGGATAAGTGGGCCAGTCCAAGACTAAGAAAACAAACCCTCAAAGGAACTACCATCAGGCTCTACTTCTGTTCCTTGGAGAGCTTTTCCAAGTGGGTCAAGGAATATAAGAATCCAATCGAAGACGAAGACGAGCAAGAAGATAGCAAACTGACGGAGAATGGGCTACTTTTTTGTTGCTGGTTCCTTGGGAGGCCTAAAAAATGTCTCAGGGCACGTTTTCGGACACACTGATTCCATTGGAGGCTTTTAAAAGAATATTTTTCTTGCGTCCAAAAATCCACATTTTTCCAAAGGGTAGGTCCAGGGTTTTTGGTCAAAAATAACCAAATTTTAAGTCTGTATTTTTCACTTGTTTATGTTCCCAGGGATCTCGGTATATCGTAAAACTCCCTTGGCAATCATTTTTAAGTGCAAATAACGCCCTGAAAAATACTTTTCTGTTTAACTCTCATCCTCAGGCTGACTTTATCTTTTGAGGGCTATTTCTTTGTCCCTGGTCCCTTAGGAAGCCTAAAAAGTGTCTCAGGGGACGTTTTCGGACACACTGATTCGATTGGAAGCCTTTCAAGGAATATTTGCATGGAGTCCAAAAATCGACTTTTTTCCAAGCGTTAGGTTCAGGGGTGTTTGGTCAAAAATGAGCCAGTTTTGAAGTTTGATCATTTCTGTGAAGTTTAAACTTTGTTGAAATAAAGAAGCATCTCTTTTTGCAAAGGTATTCTTACCCGTTGAATAGATGTCAGTTTCATTTAGATTTTATGTCTCCATCTTTAAGTCTAAGGGATTTTTTATCTTTGCACCTTTAAGTGTACACCATTGTTCTCGTTAAATGTCATTTTTCTTTAAACACATAGGGGCGAGCCCCAGTACTCAAAATTGGCATCCTACTGTGGTTTCTATTCTAGGCACCTGTTGACCCTTTCTAGGGAGGGGGGGGGGGGGGGAATTCTGCCCGCTTTGACTTTAACCTTTATAATCTTTTTAACTTTTAATATGCAAGCAAACACCGCCAAACGTAGGAACTATTTTGGAAACTTGCCTGGGAACAAATTAGTATGGTCGATAAATGATCTTGACATCTGACGTTGTCATGGTAACCAAATTTTCACATTTTTTAGAAAATTCTAGCTCCGCAATTGCTTGGAAGGATTATTTTTCAGAGAAGCATAGTATTTACGTTTACATCATTCCAGTAAATATCAAAAAACAGGACTTTTCAAAAAAAGTAAAATCTTCCTGACCGTGATATTCTGAAAATTGTCATTTCCTTACCTAAATTGAGACCAATTTCTTCTGTAAAAAGATCAGAAATGAAAAAGGAGCCACGACATTCAGGCAAAGCTTGCGTCTCCTTCCGTGAATACTTATTATGGATGTCAACTCAAAGTTCTCTTTCACAGGGCAAAGATATCAACCAACACAGGAATTGTCATTTCCTTACAATTTTTGCAGAAAATACAGTTACTTTTCCTTCGTTGTGAAGCCATTCCTTTGCGACAAATGCTAGATTTCTTTGCATGGCCTTTAGTTGTGTATGTCTGGCTTTCAGCACCTATTATGGTGAATTTATATAATTCAAATTCAGCACGGTGGAGGGATTTGTACTTGTGAGTTATTTTTGGTTGAAAATTGAACACCTAGAGTGCTTTGCAAAGCGAGAGGATTGCACTAATGACAATTAAGTCTTATGTGTCAACGAATGTAGTATTAATAGGCAAGAACAAGTCTTACATTTATAGGTAGGTCCGAGTAGTTGAGTGCTCAATACAACAAAGATACACAAATGTAAAGTTCCTTGAATTTCGAATAAAATTGTCATTTCCTTACCTTTAAAGACAAGAAAAAAATTGTCAAAAATTTGTTAAACGTCGGAAAGTGCTTATTTCTTGGCTGGCACTTTCATTTGTCCTAATCTTTCTTGAAAACAAACGGGACTTGTTTATCATCCAATCTGAGGTTCATTCTGAAGAAGGAAACGATATTCTAGAAACTGTCATTTCCTTACCTATTGAACATTTGGTCTTAAAACTTTCGTTACTTCTATAACACTTGTGCCACTTACATGCTAACTTCACAAAATGTAGCATACATTGATAGCTATTATGTCACAAAAGGCCAGGAATTATCATCTATTTTCAGCCCTTCTAGAGACATTTAACTCAAAAATGTCAATTCCGTCTTGAGGTTGACTTCGAAACCTGTACTAGACATTATACTTGCACTAGATTTTTTTTTCGTCAAAAGGTCGCTTTTCTGAAACATGGATGATAACGTGGGGAATACAAATGAAGCTGTGGGGAATGACTTTATCATCTGTTAAGCAAATTTGCAAAGTTCTAGCAATTTTCTTCCTAGATTCCCCAATTTTCGTCATTTCCTTACCTTTTGGAAACTTTAATACGCCATTTCTCGGTGGCAGTTAAGGCAACATTGCTGTTCTTTTAGCACAAATAACAATGGCACCAGAAGTTTGCTTTGTGAAAAAAATTAGGGGTTTCCCATGTAAAATGCACATTTTACAAGCAATTTTATGATTATCATGAGAAAGGTAAGGACATGACTTTTGAGGAACATGATAATGATAATGATAATGATAATGATAATGATAATGATAATGATAATGATAATGATGATGTTCCTCTGTCATTTCCTTACTGTCATTTCCTTACTTTTTGTCATTTCCTTACAAAAAAAGTGTCATTTCCTTACAGTAAGAAAATGACAATGTCATTTCCTTACCAAAAAATTGTCATTTCCTTACAGTAAGGAAATGACAATGTCATTTCCTTACAAAAAAGTGTCATTTCCTTACCTCAATTTTGTCATTTCCTTACTTGTAAGGAAATGACAATGTAATGTCCCTACCACAAATTGCATTTTCCTTACATTGTCATTTTCTTACAGGAACATTTTTTCTTCTTTATGGGGAATCATTAACAAAGACACTACTTTCGACGACTTACCTGTTTGCAGTAATTTCTGACTAAAATTGTCTTCATTCAGTGCTTTTTGTTAAAATTATGGCCCGTTTCAAATCAACGATTGGTCAGCCTTCATCCAGTTAGATGCCTTTATTTACAATAGGTTTTTTTCGTTCATTTTTTGGCAAAAGTAAGAACTGATATCATTATAGACCCTGGCGATAAATATAGACTAATAGTAAAATACGTTGGATGTGATTATATTTTACACAATACAACTAAATAATAATTGCAAAGCTGTGCTTAAATGAAATCAACAAATTAAAGTTACAACTACTCCGGTATACGAACATGATAGTTAAATGGCTTTTTCCGCGCATTCAAATAATTGTTATAAAGGGTAATCTGAGGTGAATACTTACTTGTCCTCCAAAAGAATGAAATAATTTAGTAAAGCCAAGATGAGCCAATAAAACGTAATGCAAGCACGCTACTGGGGGCATTACATATTGGCACTGTCGCAGTTGGAACCGAACACTCGGGCAGTTGAAAACCTTGCAAGATTGGATACATAAGTTTCTATACCCCAGTTCTCAGGGAAGGGTTTTGTTTTACTGAAACTGATAATAATAAATTTGGTAAAAAGAGAAAGGCAGAGAGGTTGCAAACTGATGTCACTGCGCTCACCAAAGAAAAGAAACAAAAAGAGCGACAAAGACAGCAATTTTGGTACGGAAACAGAATCTACCGACTGTTCTGAGAGTTAGGAATCCGAGTCAAAGAGTTCCGAAGTACGACCCTGCTCAGGAAGCGTTTTTCGAAAAGGGTCAAAAAGACGTAGACGACATGTCAACATTCGGCTCAGATTCTGACGGTGTTGAAGAAGTAGTAACAAGCCGAAAAAGCGACGCTAAATGGGAGGACTAGCTATAACCAACAAGCCGAAATGCACCACAGTCTTCGAGAGAAATCCCTTGGCCAGTTCGAATTCTATAGGTTCCAGCGTCATATTGCGGGTGGGGACACACCTGTCGCACAAGCACTTAACAACACGAGGCACGTCCATATTATACTCCAAGAGTTGGACTCACATGGAAGAGGTTTGGATTGTGTAGCGCGGGACAAGTCCTTTTGACATTTGGGACAAATGAGCCAGACCAAGACTAAAAAAAAAAAAAAAAACCACAAAGGAACCACCATCAGGCTCTACTTCCGTTCCTTGGAGAGCTTTTCGAAGTGGGAATGTAAGGATCCAATCGAAGACCAAGACGAGCAAGAAGATAGCAAATTGACGGAGAATGGGCTACTTTTTTGTCGCTGGTCCATTGGGAGGCCTAAAACATTCTCAGGGGACGTTTTCGGACACACTGATTCCATTGGAAGCTTTTGAAAGAATATTTTTCTTGCGTCCAAAAGGAATATTCGTATTGAGTCCAAAAATTGACTTTTTTCCAAGGGGTAGGTTCAGGGGTTTTTGGTCAAAAATGAGCCAACTTTGAAGTTTGATCATTACTGTGAAGTTTGAACTTTGTGATATGAAAAATCTTTTTTTCCTGCAAATGTATTCTTACCCGTTGAATAGATGTCAGTTTCATTTAGATTTCATGTCTCCATCTTTAGGTCAAAGGGATTTTTTTATGTTTGTGTTATGTGTACACCATTGTTCTCGTTAAAAGGCATTTTTGTTAAAACACATAGGGGCGAGTCCCAGTACTCAAAACTGGCATCCTACTGTGGTTTCTATTCTCGGCACCTGTTAACCCTTTCTAGACCGAGGGGGGGGGGGGGGGGGGGGATTCTGCCCGCTTTGACTTTGAACCTTTATAACCTTTTTAACTTTTAATATGCAAGCAAACACCACCAAACTCAGTAACTATTATTAAAACTTGCCTGGGAACAAATTAGTACGGTCGGTGAATGACCTTGACATTTGACGTTGCCATGGTAACCAAATTTTCACAATATTTACAAAATTCTAGCTCTGCAATTGCTTGGAAGGATTTTTTTTCAGAGAAGCATATTAATTACGTTTACATCATTCCAGTAAACATAAAAAAACAAGGCTTTTCAAAAAAAGTAAAATCTTCCTGCCCGTGATATTCTGAAAACTGTCATTTCCTTACCTAAATTGAGACCAATTTCTTTTGTAAAAAGATCAGAAATTAAAAAGAAGCTACGACATTGAGGCAAAGCTTGCGTCTCCTTCCGTGAATACTTATTATGGATGTCAACTCAAAGTTCTCTTTCACAGGGCAAAGATATCAACCAACACAGTAATTGTCATTTCCTTACAATTTTTACAGAAAACACAGTTACCTTTCCCGGGTTGTGAAGCCATTCGTTTGTGACAAATGCTCGATTTCTTTGCATGGCCATTAGTTGTGTATGTCTGGCTTTCAGCACCTACTATGGTGAATTTATATGATTTAAATCCAGCACGGTGGAGGGATTTGTACTTGTGAGTTATTTTTGGTTGAAAATTGAACACCTACAGTGCTTTGCAATATGAGAGGATTGCACTAATGACAATTAAGTCTCATGTGTAAACGAATGTAGTATTAATAGGCAAGAACATGTCTTACATTTATAGGTAGGTCCGAGTAGTTGAGTGCTTAATACAAAAAAGATACACGAATGTAAAGTCCCTTTAATTTAGAATAAAATTGTCATTTCCTTACCTTTAAAAACAAGAAAAAAATTGTCAAAAATTTGTAAAACGTTCGAAAGTGCTTATTTCTTAGCTGGCACTTTCATTCGTCCTAACCTTTTTAGAAAACAAGCGGGACTTGTTTATCATCCAATCTGCGGCTCATTTTGAAGAAGAAAACGATATTCTAGAAACTGTCATTTCCTTACCTATTGAACATTTCGTCTTAAAACTTTCATTACTTCTATAATACTCGTGCCTTTTGCATGATAACCTCACGAAATGTAGCATACATTGATAGCTATTATGTCACAAAAGACCAGGCATTATCATCTATTTTTGGTCCTTCTAGAGACATTTAACTCAAAAATGGCAATTCCGTCTTGAGGTTGACTTTGAAACCTGTACTAGACATTATACTTGTACTAGATTTTTTTTTCGTCAAAAGGTCGCTTTTCTGAAACATGGATGATAACGTGGGGAATACAAATGAAGCTGTGGGGAATGACTTTATCATCTGTTAGGCAAATTTGCAAAGTTCTAGCAATTTTTCTTCCTAGATTCCCCAATTTTCGTCATTTCCTTACCTTTTGGAAACTTCAATACGCCATTTCTCGGTGGCAGTTAAGGCAACATTGCTGTTCTTTTAGCACAGATAACATTGGCACCAGAAGTTTGCTTTGTGAAAAAATTAGGGGTTTTCCATGTAAAATGCACATTTTACAAGCGATTTTATGATTATCATGAGAAAGGTAAGGACATGACTTTTCAGGAACATTATAATGATAATGATAATGATAATGATAATGATAATGATAATGATAATGATAATGATAATGATAACAATAATAAATGTTTTGAAAAACGTTTACAGAATCGTACAACAACCTTTCCTTCTACCGGTGTGGATAGGGTTTTGGGGTTAAGGGAGAGAGTGCTAAAATTGCAATCGTGCTAATCAGGGTGGTGGTATGATCAGTTACAATGTATCTTCATAAATCTCCGCGTTCCGTCTTACGCGAGCTTTACCTAGCTTAACACGCTCCTTTTTCCATATTATTCAGAAGTGATCTATGAACACATTATTTTGCAAATGATCCTGTTGACGATAAAGAGGAAGGGGGTAAGTATGTCTCCTAATAATGCGTTTGTTCTCAGCTCTCAGCATTTTCAATTTTCTACAAGACAAATTGATTACGTATGTAACATTTACTTCCTGTCACAGTAAGTAGACTTCCAATTACGAGTTATACAAAATTAATTGGAAGTAAAATAACAATCAAGTAAAACTCAGCTTTCAATACAAATGATCTATAATAATTATTTCAATTTGTCAAAAAACGCTCTTCTCCTTAGCGTTTATTTAGCTGTGATGTAAAAATGTAATACCTATACAACAAAATGTCCTCATTTATAGTTACCTTTCATACTTCAGTTCAAATTTCGTAATATTTTGCAATTATATTTTTTTTCCAGAGGCGCGTGGTGATGAGCTGACAGCAATGGGTAAAGTGTTTTGTTTCATCTATACTACAGTCACTTATTAATACATCCGTGACTACTTGATTTTGCGCTGATTGATTTTCCCACCTGAAGACAAGATGAGTGTGTTACATTTTTAATTATAGAAACCCCACAGCGGCTCAGACGCAGACGATCACGACGACCACATTCTGGACGTCCGAGAAACAGAAGGTCTAGACGTTCTAGACGCCCTCGAAGTTCAAGGCGAGGACAACGTGGTCGAGGTAGACGATCAAGATCTAGACACTCTAGACGCCCAGGACGTCGACGACGCGGCAGAGCCAGACGATCCCGATCACGCCGTGGTAGGCGGCGCGGAAGGGGTCGCAGTGATCGAGGAAGTGGACGCATAAAAGGTAAGAGAGGAATTTGTTGGAAAAATACTGGCACCCTGAGAGCAAAGTTTTAAGACAGGCACTTATGAGCTACTAATAAAAACTTGTTAGATGTCAATTACAAGAGACAGCTTTCGTTCTCAACTTTCCTTTCACGATGCATGAAATTTTCATTGTCTTTGAATTTAAATTTTAAGTATCAAAATAACCAATGGCATTGCTTTCCCTTATCAATAGTATTTCAAGTCAATATTAAATGGATTATTTCGATACAGTTCTTTCACTTAGGGCATCGTCACATATCGCCAATTTCATGATTGCGAATTCCTATTCTTGCCTCAATAAGTTAGTATTTCTTTTAGTGTGCGCACAGAGTTATGCACCTTTTCCATTAGCACAGTTTTTAAAGCTACTTAGGTCGACAGCGGATTGTACGATTACAGTTAATGTTATCTGTGAGACACTGATCTAAATTTTTGTATCAGTAATGTTCAATAAAAGAGAGAACAATGCTTTTCGAAGTTATGAAAGCCACGTCAATTTACTGGTATAAAAATGTTCAGGACGTCGACGACGCGGCAAAGCCAGACGATCGCGATCACGCCGTGGTAGGCGTCGCGGAGGGAGTCGCGGTGATAGAGGAAGTGGACGCATAAAAAGTAAGAAAAGAATTTGTTGGAAAGCTACTGGCACGCTGAGAGCAAAGTTTTAAGACGTAACAAGAACAGCAATTAGAAAATGACAGGCACTAATAAGCTACTAGTAAGAACTTGTTGGGCTTTTATTAGAATTTCACAAACACTGATGCAAAATGGGTCGAGCAATTACGAGAGACAAAAAAACAAACAGGGAAGCAAGAGGGTGTCAATTACAAGAGACGTTAGCTTTCGTTCTTCAGCTTTTCTATTACGATGCATGAAATTTCCCTTGTCTTTGAATTTAAATTTTAAGTATCAAAATAACCAATGGCATTGCTTTTTCCTCATCAATAGTATTTCAAGTTAATATTAAATGGATTATTTCGATACAGTTCTTTCACTTAGGGCATTATCACATATCGTCAATTGCATGACTGCGAATTCCTATTCTTGCCTCAAAAGTTAGTACTGCTTTCAGTGTGCGCACAGAGTTATGCACCTTTTGCATTAGCACAGCTAGTTTTTAAAGCTACTTAGGTCGACAGCGGATTGTACGATTACAGTTAGTGTGATCTGTGAGACACTGATCTAAATATTTGTATCAGTAATTTTTAATAAAAGAGAGAACAATGCTTTTCGAAGTTATGAAAGCCACGTCAATTTACTGGTATAAAAATGTTCAGGTCGTCGACGACGCGGCAAAGCCAGACGATCGCGATCACGCCGTGGTAGGCGTCGTGGAGGGAGTCGCGGTGATCGAGGAAGTGGACGCATAAAAGGTGAGAAAATAATTTGTTTGAAGGCTACTGGCACGCTGAGAGCAAAGTTTTAAGACGTAACAAGAACAGCAATTAGAAAATGACAGGCACTGATAAGCTGTTAGTAAGAACTTGTTAGGCTTTTATTAGAATTCCACAAATAATAATGCAAAATGGGTTTAAGAAATGTACGAGATACAAAAAACAAACAGGGAAGCAACGGGGTGTCAATTACAAGAGACGTTAGCTTTCGTTCTTCAGTTTTTCTATCACGATGCATGAAATTTTCCTTGACTTTGAATTTAAATTTCAAGTATCAAAATAACCAATGGCATTGCCTTTTCCTCATCAATAGTATTTCAAGTTAATATTAAATGGATTATTTCGATACAGTTCTTTCACTTAGGGCATTGTCAGATACCGCCAATTTCATGACTGCGAATTCCTATTCTTGCCTCAATAAGTTAGTACTGCGTTTAGTGTGCGCACAGAGTTATGCACCTTTTGCATTAGCACAGCTAGCTTTTAAAGCTACTTAGGTCGACAGCGGATTGTACGATTACAGTTAATGTTATCTGTGAGACACTGATCTAAATATTTGTATCAGTAATTTTCAATAAAAGAGAGAACAATGCTTTTTGAAATTATGAAAGCCACGTCAATTTACTGGTATAAAAATGTTCAGGACGTCGACGACGCGGAGGGAGGCGCGGTGATCGAGGAAGTGGACGCAGAAAAGGTAAGAGAGGAATTTGTTGGAAAGCTTCTGGCACGCTGAGAGCAATGTCTTAAGATGTAGTAGGAACTGCAATTAGAAAATGACAGGCACCAATAAGCTACTAGTGAGAACTTGTTGGGCTTTTATTAGAATTCCACAAACAATGATGCAAAATGGGTCGAGCAATTACGAGAAACAAACAACAAACAGGGAAGCAACAGGGTGTCAATAACAAGAGACGTTAGCTTTCGTTCTTCAGCTTTTCTATCACCATGCATGAAATTTCCCTTGTCTTTGAATTTAAATTTCAAGTATCAAAATAACCAATGGCATTGCTTTTTCCTCATCAATAGTATTTCAAGTTAATATTAAATGGATTATTTTGATAAGTTCTTTCACTTAGGGCATTGTGATATACCGCCAATTTCATGACTGCGAATTCCTATTCTTGCCTCAATAAGTTAGTACTGCGTTTAGTGTGCGTACAGAGTTATGCACCTTTTGCATTAGCACCGTTAGTTTTTAAAGCTACTTAGGTCGACAGCAGATTGTACGATTACAGTTAATGTTATCTGTTAGACACTGATCTAAATATTTGTATCAGCAATTTTCAATAAAAGATAGAACAATGCTTTTTGAAATTATAAAAGTCGCGTCAATTTACTGGTATAAAAATGTTTTGCATAATTTGGTACCTACATGATATATTAAATAATATCAGGTAATACTAGAATAAATTAAATGGTATCAAAGAAACAAGCATGGCCAATGCAGAATACGTAGGTTACCATAACAACAGTTTAACCAGCAGAAAAAAAAAAAAAAAAAAGCACACAAGCTCGGTGGCTTTATTTATGGAACTGTAGTCAACAGCTTCAGAAACAATTCTTTGCAAATTTAAAATACCACCTTTAATTTTCAGAAACTTAGGATGGCTCAGAACCTTCATGCTCATCACAATTTGATGGTAAAAAAAGACAGGTTATTGAGCTTGGCTTGAGTTAGATTTACATAAATCTCAAACTAGAGCTGTCTCTAACAGATTATATTGTCATAGTGCTAAATACAAAAGATGACCATAACTTGCTTAACAAATAATTCTGATATCATTAATATCAACTAATAAAGGGTCGTAGCAAAGCGTGCTGGTAAGTGCTGGAAACCTTTGTAGCCACCTTAAGGATACCTGTCAAGTGTATGTTCAGTTCTAAGAATAAATATAATTTATGTAAGTTGTGAAGATACCAACTCACCTATTCAACCAACATCTGATTAATGCATCGTCTACTGAAGAAAGTTTACGATTTTTATGGACAGTTAAAAAGATTTTTTTGTTTTACTTCCTTTGACTAAAGCAGACGATTATTTTTGGGATCGCAGTTTCAAACTTAAGCTTGAAGACAAAACAAAAATCCCGTTGGGCCCTGGCCGTTGCTATGATTATAGAGATTTTACCATAACTATTGTTACTTTTTTAATCCCAGGTTTAAGAAGCTCCTGCCCGCTCATATCATATTTTGGCTCCAATTTTGAGAATCAAGCTGCTCGAATTGAACCTGGATTTCAGAATGCTTTGATTCGCGTCAACCGTTTTGCTGGGGAGTGTGGAGTAAGGGTAGGTATGACTAAACACAGAATATCTGGCGGCTTTGGGGTTTTAGAATCTCATTCATTTAAAACGAAGTTTTCTCAGCCTTTGGGGGCCGAAGAGGTTGAGCCACTTCCACCGAAATAGGTGTCCGCCTCGACGTAAGGCACCACTAAAAATCTCTGCCAGACAATTTACTGCTGTAAAACGATGGCTGCCATAAAAAAAAATATGTAACAGCTCATTGCCAGACCAAATAATACTCTTGTATAAATTATGAAGATGATCAGAGATAAATTTGATTGCCTTTCATGTAGACACCAAAATATTATGACTTTCGAAGTGTAGTCCACTCACTCTTTTCTTTTCGTCCCTCCAACTGGAATTTCACAGTTATAACTACTTGTAATTTGATTGGGGCTAGATTAAATCTCTACAGTATAACTGAGATCGTTTGGACAGCCAGAGGTCGTCATTAATTCTGAAAGCTGCTATAAGCGAAAATCAAGAACAAAAACAACAACAACAACCAGAACAACAACAACCAGACAAAAGCGAGAAGCATTTTCTAGCTCCTAAGTGATGCCATTACGTACTTCTTTGTTTTCTAGGTGTACATTACGAGTTCTTACAGAACCTGGGGTGCTGCCAGAAGCAACCACAAAGTGGGGCATGCGATTGATATGAACGTGAGGACAGGTGGCGTTCTGTGTGATTGGGATTGCCTGTTAAATGAATCAAGGTGGTCTTCGGGAGTAAGCTGCTTCATCGGCAAAGTCCGAGATGACTCAGTTTTACGCTGGGGTGGAGATTTTAGAGATAGGGACCCGGTACACATTGACGATGAACTGAATTATCGAAATCCGACTTTGTGGGACCAGCTTTTTAATACGATGCAAGCAAATTGCTGACTTGAGAATTATGGACGAGTTAGTTTATCCTTTGTCGACCCTGAAACCTGAACTGTCTTATCGGACCATGCGAACAAAACCCAAACATAAAAAAAGAAAGATTTAAAAGGTAGCACTTATAAGTATAAAGTACTGTAGTTTTTCAAATTTTGTGTTAACCACCTAAGGGATACCAAAAATAAAATATTGTATTTGAGGCATGCATAAATAAAACGTCAATTATTAATATCTAGAATGTTCATTGTGGCGTATTGGAAATGCCTTCGTTGGAAGGTGTTAAGATGCCACCCTTCAATTTTCGAAAATTTAAGGTAGCTCTTTTGCCCTAGCCTTCGAACGAATTATTTTAAACTTGAAAAAAAGTCGAGAAAGAGGTTGTTGCTGTTTATCGCGGTAGATGCGATAATAATAAATGGTGGATTATTTGTAAATCGCGACGTTTCTACCGCTCACCTTCAGTCTTCATCAGGCGATGAGGTCGACTGGTTACGCGGCACCATTAATATCACGATGGTCGGCTGTGATTGGTGCATTTCGATCCCCATTGTTCCGGCGAGAAGTTGTTCCCTTGGTGGTCTGCGGTTGTACCATTCTCCTGTTGTGTTTCTTGACCGTGCTTGTCCACGCTTCGGGAATTTAAATTCTACTATCCCTGTTGATATTATAACGGTGAAGTCTTATATGGATAGCTCCTTAACCTTGCGGGGGTGCTAGTGAGATTCTCGATCAATAGACTTTACCTCGTCCGAAAGCGGAGAATAGCCGGTCTCTTGGGCGTGCCCACAAATGGAGGAAGTCTGGGTATGGGCGAGTCGTATAACCCTGTCGTACTCTTTGATTTTCGTATGCATAGATAGAGCTCTCTGTTTCCTCCATGTAGACTTTGCCGTACTCACAGGGAATCCTGTAAACCACGCTATCCTGTTCATTATTTTTTCCTTATAGCAGAAAAATAAAGAAACTTAGCTTCCGACTCTTGACAAGGCTGTAAAACAACCCATTTTTGCTGTCTCCGGTCTTTTCCAAAACACATTCTTACCAAGAATGAAGTTCTGGGAAATTTGAAACAATCCAATGACCAGTTGATCGTTTTTCAAACGAATAACTAAGGTATTATTCCAAACCATGATGGCAAATAAGAGAGCACGTGGTCACGATGGAGTGAAGACGTGTCTTACTGAGCTCCGACAAAAATTGGAAATTTTTTTTATTTAAAATGAAATTGCTTCGAATAATGCTTCATGTCAGGTAAACGTTTAAGATCCGGAAAGCAACTGACAATTTTAGGCAGCCATAAACAACGGGAACACGAACCGCCGAAGGAAAATAGAAAGGTGACGCCGACACACGAAGACGCCATGACTGCTGAAGTTCTGCAAGAGTTAAAGTCCATGCGGAGCGAACTCACCGGTCAAATAAGGAAACTAAGTGCAGATCTAATTGACTTCCAGCAAGACACGAACGCCAGGTTAGTCAAGATTGAAAGTGCAATGTCGAAAATTGACGAGATAGAAATCCTGAATAACAAAGCTCAAGTACTTGACGAAGAGGTCGACCGAATTAAGGTTTCTTTAACCTCTACGAAGTCTACGGTTGAAGCCATGGACAGCAAAATGGAAGACTCCTTTAAAAAAACTTCAGGAAAGTAACAGAGAACTTAAGAATAAACTGGAACACTTGGAAAGATACTCCCGCGACTTCAATATTTGCCTGATAGGGGCCGAAGAAGAAGAAGGTGAAGATTGCTAACCATTGTTTTAGACCACTTCACACTTCTTGGCTTCGAAGAAGCTCACGGAGAATTAGAAAATGCTCATTGCACAGGAAGAAGACAGGATGGCAAACCCAGGCATATTATTGCGAAATTGTACGCTAGACCATTTAAGAGGAAACTACTTCGAGCCGCGAAGAACCCACAGAATAAAAACTTGGTTAATGGAGTAAGACCGTGATTTCGAACTCCGTAAGAAAGCTCTACCGATGATGAAAAAAGCTTTTGAAGAAGGCAAGAAAGTACGTTTTACAAAAGGCAAACTGTTAATCGACGGTAAGGCTGTTCCGGTACAATAATTAGATTAAAATAGATTAAACTAGTATGAAGCAGCTATTATAAAATATTATACTATTTGTTTTGGATACACTCACTTCGGAGCGAAGCTAAGATCAGCGTGTAAACAACGCGCAATGATAGTGGCCAAAACGCTAGCGACGCTTGTGCATTGCTGCACATCCGCGAGTTTTCAAAGTGTGTGCCTGCTGTTTTTCATGTTCTTTTTCTTCGCTTTATTTTTTAATGTAATATATGAACCAAATTATTTCTTTACCTCAAACACCTCAAATCGCAGTGTAAACATTAGATCTACAATATTCATTTTAGCGACTTGCTATTTGTTGATGTCCATTCCCTCTTCAGAGTATATATTTTTTATTGTATTATCCTTTTTTGCTTGTATTTGGGAAACTAAATTACTTCAGTTTACTGATGATACAACTGCCATTTTAGCGGATTTGAACTCTGCTCAAGCTTTGCTTAAACTTCTTAACGATTTTGAGAAAGTCTCGGGCTTAAAACTGAATGTTATGAAAACAGAAGCCATGTGGATTGGATCTCTTCAAAATTGTGAAGACGAACCTCTGGGATTCAAGTGGAAAACATGTGTCAAATTTTGGGCATTTTCATTACATACGATGTAAAGATACTTGTTGAGAAGAACTTCAAACAAAGATTGAAAAAAATCGCAAATTTAATAAATCTTTGGAAGTCAAGAGGTCTATCAATCCATGGCAAAGTGAGCATTATCAAAGCAATACTTCTTCCCAAAATGATTTATCCTAGCTCTTTTTTAAGTACACCATCCACGGTAATAAAAGAATTCAACGCTTTGGTGTTTAATTTTTTGTGGAATGGGAAAGATAAAGTCATTCGACGCTCAACGTACGCGCCTTATGATTCTGGTGGTCTTAAAATGATTGACTGTGAAACTATTGTAAAGGCATTAAGATTAAGTTGGTTAAAAAGAATAGTAGATGTTGAGTGTTGTGGCTTTTGGAAGCATTATCTCAATTATCTTTTGAGCAACAAGGGAGGGTTATTTTTCCTTGAATGTAATTATGACGTAAAGCAAATCTATGACGTAATGCCAATCTTTTACTATGAACTTCTATCTTGGTGGGCTGAATTAAGAGAAACTGTTGACCCTGATAGGGGTCACGAATACATCTTATGGAATAATAAAAAAAAAATTGATAGAGGGCAAAACTGTTTTCTACAGACACTACTTTGATAACGGTGTAATTTTCACAAAAGACCTACTTTTTGACATGACAAATACAGATTCATTTAGAGCAATGAAAGAGCAGGGCTTAACAAATTCTAATTTTTAGGTTTGGACAGGTCTGACACAATCCGTTCCATCAAAATTACGTACTAACATACAAAATTTCATGACCGTCATTGATTTGGAAAATTATAAATGTAAAAACCTCTATAAACATTTGACAAAATTTATATACGAAAAACCTAGGAAATGGGATCAGCTCAGTCAGGAATTTTATTTAAGAGAAGACCAAATTTCAGAAGTATATCTTTTACCTTTGAGGGTTGCTAGCGAACCGTATGTACGCTCTTTTCAATACAAAGTGTTAAATTACATCCTCTACACAAATGACCGTCTTTTTAAAATAGGGTATGTATCAAATCCAAACTGCACCTTTTGTAAAGAGCATCGAGAAACTATTCATCATATCCTATTTGAATGCTCTTTTTCCAAGCATTTTTGGAATTTGGTGTCCTCTTGTATATTAAATAGGCTTTGAAGTTGCGAGTGCCTCTCGATACGTGACATTATGATAGGCATTCTGAAGGAGGGAATGGATCTGCTTCACTATATAGTAATTTTAGGAAAAACGTATCTGTGGACCTGTAGGTTTAAAGGAATTAACCCCATCTTTAATCATTTCAAGAAAATTTTGGAAATCAAATATGAAACAGAAAAATACATAGCCTTTAAGACAAATAAAATCCGCCAATTTAAAAAGAAATGGGAGATGTTTGAGGTATTTAATTTAATTTAATTTAGTTTAATTCTAATTTCAATTGTAATCTTAATTAAAAGAAATGATTTAGAAATACATGAAACAAGAAATATGAGTGATAGGAACCGACGTTTCGGTGCATCTTGCGCCATTATCAGGGTACATAATTAATGATAAAAAGCGGTTTGTAAAGGCTAAGTTGAAGCGAATTTGCATAACATAGCGGCAAGCTAATTACTTAAATACTTTCGATGAAATGTTGTATATTCAAGAGCTTAAACCAACATTGAATGTGCAGTCCGATTCTCTTCGTGCGAAAGTATTTAAGTAATTAGCTTGCCGCTATGTTAGGCAAATTCGCTTCAACTTAGCCTTTACAAACCGCTTTTTATCATTAATTATGTACCTTGATAATGGCGCAAGATGCACCGAAACGTCGGTTCCTATCAATCTTAATTAAAAGTATGTAATTGTCAGTTAAAAAAAAAAAAAAAAAAAAAGAGGCTAAATACTTTTTTTTTTTTCTGGAAACCTCAGTTAAGGTCCAATCTCTTTTTAGTTTTGTAATTTCGTCCCTTTCTTTACTTACTTCTTTTTAGTTAATTGTAATTGTAACCACTTGTAATTGCCATTGCATTAATAAAAGTCAATTTAAAATCAAAAAAAAAAATGATGACAAATAAAATACACACTTCTTAAAAACGGTTCCAGCGTAAAATTGACAAACTACAATGTAATTAATACTAATGAAAACAATTCCATGTGTTTCAGCTCTACGCTGGAATGATTAATGACACCCTGGGTACTCACAATTTGTACTCACTTGTGTAGCTCTCTTTATAAAGATAAAGAAGTAAATATGATATCACTTGTATCACATTATTTTTTTTTTCTGGAACAAGTCTCAGGCCATTTCCTTCTTTTTGTGGTGTTACATTCAAATTCATTATATAAACAAGTTCTTTAATAAATAGGCCAGCCTAAAATATTAAATCCCAAAAGTCTCTCTAGTGCAAAAGTCCTTCCGATCATAATTCCTCCAAAATTTAATTCAGCTTAAATGCCATCGGGATTACTATTTTGAACTGTTTTATATCAATCCTAGCTCTTTTGTTTTCAAGTCAACCAAATTTCAAACAAAATTCCATGTGATATTAAGCCTCCCCGCAGAATTAAGCCCCTGAAAGACCTCCTTAAACGGATGTAAAGCCCTCGGCCTATATTCATAATTTTATGGTATGGCAAAGTAACGGTGCGTGAAAAAAAGTTTGTATGAGTTTCGCTTAATCATTGTAGCTACTGATTCATATTATAAATCATAGCCCCTGGTTGCATGTACTTAATTTAGCAACATTTTTTTGTTATTAGACGCAATTTTAGTACCCACTAAGCGTTATTGATCATTACTGCGTATATTGTGTCATTTTTGATAAAACATTTGTCCACTATTTCTTCTCTATAATTCACCAACCATATATATCGCGTCCTGGTCGAATGGAAAATTACTGAATGTTAGCTGTTAGTCATTGTGAATAAAGAGACCAATTCTGGTTCAATACCGAATGGCTATTTTGTAATTTGTGAGTGTAGCATTTGGCACTCTCATTTCAAATAGCAATTCCATTTCATTTCAAATTGACCGTGAGAATTCGAGATTTGTGTTCCTAGTCTTCAGTTGTCGCCAAGCCACCTTAAATTCAAGTTTTCTTTTCAACCTTATAATAAAAGTTTTCAGATTCTCTGACAGAAGCGTCTTAATCCACAATTTTTTTTTCACCGACCCTCTTGTGTTGAAGACAATACTACATTTAGCAGTCATCGAGGTGGGGAGTATAAAAAACCACGACTCTGTCATTTTTCCAACAAAAGAAACCAAAGAGACTTGCTAAACGTGTAGGCACGTATTGTATATGAGGTGTCAGATTGTTTAAGCTCTGGTTCCTAATTTTAACAATGAGTTTTAAATAAGTATGTGGTTTTGTCATTGACTTCGTTGTGCAATTTGAATGATTGTATTGTATCAGAACTAAACATAACGTGTGTGAAACAAAACCCATAAGTGTCGATAAAGGTCGCCGGCGGAACTGGACTAAAAATATTGTAGAGACCGCCAAAGTAAGAAAAATAAAATAATGCGTTTATTAAATCTATTAAGTTTTTTCCATGATCAATATAAGAGCAATAGCTTGTATTGGTTTGTGGAATTCTAAAGTTATGTAAACATTTTCAATATCGTAGGATATAAAATATAAAACCGTGTTTCATTATTGTTTTAAATTAGCGAGTGGCGTTCAGTTAACGTCGTGGCCATGGGATTCAAAGTATTTTGGGTTACATTTCTGCTAATAGTACTTGGCTTCTGTGATGGAGGTAAGACGATCTATAGTAAACACGATCATAAGCAAGAAGACTTACTACCGCGCAGCCAGTTTTCTAGTGTTAATTTTTGAACTGACTTCTCGAAATCGAACAAAGACCAATTAGTTACGTTGTGCATCGCACTCGAAATTTTATTCTTCTGTCATTTTTTTAACCATCCCCATGTAGGCTTTGCAGTGGAAAAAGAAGGTGACCTGAAGAAAAGCTGACAGTAGATCATTGTATTATAAACACTTTCAATTCGATAACTTTTCATTTTAATAAGTTCCAATTCCTCTGTCTATTGGAATGCTCTGCATATTCTTGTTTATATTTTAATTCTTAAGAAATAAAGTTTATCTTTATGTTTATCTTACTAACAAGATCCTTATTTGCTAACTAGACAAAATATATTTCTTACTAGTAACCAACGCAATTTAAGGGATTTTTTTAGGAATAATTGTTAAAAGTCTGTTAACGTTGTCACCTGATCTCTGTTGTCATTTTGTTACAACAAGGAAATTTTCAAATCAATTTTTTACATATAAAAATATACTTATATAAATTGTTTTTGTAATTTGTGTAGAAGAAGAAGAAGAAAATTTTGAAAACATTTTGTTATTTCTGGGACGATTTGAACCGACTAGGTGTTATAAAAACACTATAGTCTGTAGTTACGCACAATCCACCGTTAGGTTAGCATCTATCATTGGTATCAACTACATTAAAACTTTGTTGCCATTTTTGTATTTTTTGTAATAGCCGTCTCTTTTATCGAAATATTTTCCTGTTAAGTGACTGTGGCGAAACGGGAAGCCATCTTGTTTCTCTTCGGCTGCTCGGAAGTGAATAGTACTTGGCTAATCAGCTCCGAGCTAGCCAATCAGCGCGTGCGAAAAGCACTATTCACTTGTGTGGAATATACTAATGCTGTTTATTCTTAAAGACTTACACACATGTATTTCATTGACTGATTGACTGGTTTTTCTGTTAATTTTGTTTTTCTCAGAGGATTCAGCAAATGCGCAAATGGACCTTCGAGGTAGGCGTTATAGATATATGCACTTTACCAGGCTCGTGCATCAAAATTATTTGTTTAACAGCCAATTCTTCCGATGCATGCGTTGTCCAAGAAGATTTGATGAAACATAATCCTTTCGTTATTTTCTCTTTCAGAGGAGTCTGAAGATGACAAAGACGAAGCAGGTAAGATGCAGCTAGAGGTCCATTTGTAAATGGGCGTGCACATTTGTTGTTTGTTTGCGTTTGGCATCACAATTACATCTACACTTACATCTAACGATAAAAAATGTCAACAACGAAAACAAACAAATGAATTAGTTTAAATAATCGTGCATTAATTGAAATTTTTTTACAGACGCAAATCTCACTTGTGACACAATTCTAAGTCAAGTAACTTTTCGTTGTCAAAAAGGAAATTTAAATTTCTTTTTTTTTTTTATTATTATTATTTTGTTTATTCAGACGCTCCCGACAAAGTAATGGAAGAAGTAGGTAAGATAAACGTTTTGTGCATTTTCTAAAGGCGTCTTGGATCACAATTATTGACCACATATCATATATACATAAAAGACAAAAAGGATATATCTATTCATCATTTAACATTAACACTAATATTCACATACCGACCCTTTTTACGGAAAAACAAAACATTTTTTTGTTAGATGTGTGAAAATGTCAAACACAACCTCCACCCACCTAACCGACTGACGCCACCACCAAGGATCCCAAACTAAACTCAATTTAATGTTTTCTTCAATTTTTCTTTTCTTTTCTTTTCTTTTTTTTTTCATCAGATACTCCAAATGACATAATAGATGAAGCAGGTAAGTTAACTTATCTATGCTTCTTTGGTTCATAAAGCATCTGATTTTTAACATCTTATGTACATAAATAATCCCTTACAAACTAACCCGTTTGACGCTGATGGTCAGTGTCTAGGGAAAATAACAGACTGACAGTGTATAGGATAGATTAAAAAAACTGACCAAATGCCAGTGGTAAAATTGACACTTACTTCCTGAATAACAAGCCATTTCACGTATTTTGACTTTGGGTGAAAATTTTTTGTTGTGTATAAATGGATCTAGTAGGTTTTATTCTTGTAAATAATAATTAAAGTTATTATTATTATTATTATTATTATTATTATTATTGTTTTGATTTTAGACGTACACTGTTCTAAATTTGCCTTACTCGGTTTCTTTTTGTTTAGAGGAATATGAAGATGAAGCATTCGACGAAGCAGGTATAGATTTTTATTATTATTATTATTATTATTATTATTATTATTATTATCATTAAGCAAATAATACAGCAGGTATACATGCCACAAGCTAATCGCAATCTTGCCAAGAGTAGTGTGTGCTTCGATGACTTTTCAAAGCCAAAATATTTGTTCAGGTTTCGCTTCAAGGGTCGCTCATGGTACTAGTTTATGCACGTAGCGCTTTGATACGTCCACTTCATTCAATGCCTTCATGACGGCAAACAAATGTGTATAAAACGGCAATTACGTTAAGTAAGTAAATATCCCGCGGGCAAGCTATCATTGTCACCTTGGAACGACACTGTTAGGAGAATATAACTATTGGATATATATTTCAAGTTCACATTGGTGAATCTGGTCCTTGTTATACTGTATAACTTCTTTGCATTGTTCTTTATCAGGGGAAACAGAAGACGCCCTAGACGAAGAAGGTAAACTCCCATCTAACTTAGAAGAGTTCCTGTCACACTCTGCCATCTAACACATTATGAAAATGTGATTTGGGTATCAATTGGATACATGACAATTGTTTCTAATCAAAAACTTGACCTTCTGAGTTTGAGAATACTTTTCATTCCCTATCATCTTAACTAATTATCATCTTATCTCATCTTATCTCATCAGTCTTAGCTTAGCTTATCCTCTTATTTAATTTATTTGTTTATGTTCTTATTTAACATCAAGATCATTATAAAGAATGGTTAAAAATAGGTGTTATAAATAGTGTATTTCTTGATACTGGCTGGCAGAATTAAACACTGATGAGACTAGCGTATCTTAGCAAGTTCTTTAGCTACTTTCGCGAGAAATAAAAAAGAACAATTTATTCTGACAATTTTTTCTCCTCCCTCAGAAGAAGATGAAGATGATTACGATGCAACGGGTAAGCCAAAACGAAAATAAGTTTGCTTGGTAGACGTTAGACCTCTGGCTTATAATAAGTTGAGCGACAGACCAAATCTCCCCGACAATTCCCTCTAGCAGACGTGTGGATTCCGGACATAGCGGCCCCGATCACAATATGGTCAGCCATAACGAAAACAAATCATCGATCGATATTTTTTTTTTCTCGCTCTCTCTCGCTCTCTTACTGAAATTTCAGTAAATCACTACTGCGAAGGAGCCTCTGCTTTTGTTTTTAGGGAATTATGATTTTTTTTAATAGCGAACGGCGGCGATGACTAATCCTCTGCCAGAATATAATCCTGCCCTATACATTCTGAATTTATTCAATTTGTTCCAAATTTAACAATAAAATCAACCGAAGAGCAAAAATTCAGCTAAACAAGTCTGACCCATCCACGTTTATCTATTTTATATAAATCACCTAACCACAACGATGAACTAATTTATATATATAGATATAAAACTGTCATTTAACTCCATCGACACTTTGTTATGAAATGTTTTTGTTTAGTGATGGTGAAAATTAGCCACAGAATCTTGTTACCAAATACGACATTACATTTCCCCTTAATTTTGAATAAATATAATTCAATACTGCTGAACCTGAAAGCTCCGTTGAACCAATTTGTGGCTTAAAACCCACAGATACTATTGTCTGCCTACGAGAAAATGGTTAGCTGATGGCGAGATTACGCAAACGCCTTACATATCAAACAGAGCTAATAAATGTGGTACACCACATAAAAATATTAGATATTCAAAAATGTCTACGGCATAACCCAATGTTGTAGTCATGTTTCTCTCTGTTGATAACGAAGAAAAGAAAAAAAAAAGACTTGTCGAAAGCACGCAAAACCTCACGGAAGGAGCGACCGATGTACTGACGTGACACAAAGCATTCACAAAACTTCGTGATTGCTATGACAACCACGATGTAAAAAAAAACATAACTAGCCACAACAACAACAATACCAATAATAATAATAATAATAATAATAATAATAATAATAATAATAACAACACTGTAATGCTTTATTTTTAGGCATTAAGATATTCTGGATCCCAAGAGATATCCTAAAATGACCATCTCGAAAGATGGCGGTGATTAATTAGTCTGAGGGCGTCATCATTGTAAAATTCACAAGTTGATTCTTGTACCCAATGTCTCTCCCATGTAGATGAAGATGACGAGGAGCTGAAAGCCAAAGGTAAATTTTTTGGTCTAAATGACGAACCTGATACATTTACCAAGTAAATATAAAAGGAGCGAATAATGTAGAAGGAGGGAAACAGTCTTGAGTTAAATAATGTTTAGGGTTAATAGTTCTTTAAATACCGACTATGGTATTTGCTCAGTGACGTTAAGAACGCTTAAAATAAAATTTCATTTTGATGGCTGTTTTATTTTTTAGATGTTACTTTAAGATTTCAAAAGATCAAAGTTTTTACGGAGCGTAGGACTGACGACTTTAATTTAAAGCATTTATTCATCCCGCCTTGAACTTAACCGAGAAGGAGAGCGTACATAATAGCGCGGCCTTGGTCTTTTTCAGTCGACGCGAGGGATAGTGACATTTATTTTAATTAAAATGGTGAAAAGTAGTTGGTATTAAATATCAATAATCATTGACATTTCTTTTATATATTTTTTTTTCATTAAATTGCGCAATGTACAACCGTCAAATGCTATGAAAATTGTCCTATCTCATGTTTAAACTGATAATAGCCTTAAAAAGTGGAACAGGCAACAAAAGAGTCATCGGTACGATAAATCAATCAGTCAAACAGACAATCAATTTTTTTAACTGTAGACAAGATATGCTAATTACCTCGACTGTTGATTTTAGAGGATCCAAGTCCATGGTTGTGGTCTAGACGTAAACCTAGACCACAACCTAGACCACGACCTAGACCGCGACCTAGACCACGACCTAGACCTCGACCTAGACCGCGACCCCAACCAGGTGGTGGTAGTCGAGGTGGATGGTTTTGGTCCAGAAGACCACGACCACGACCACGACCCACCGCTAGACCTGTTAGGCCCAGGCCTCCTGTTCCTCGACCTCGACCTCGACCTCGACCTCGACCTCGACCAAGACCTCGACCAAGGCCTTCACGTAAGTAGTGTAGGTTTTGCAAGATTGTTTGGTTGCTCTTAGAACAAATTATTAGTTATCAATACATTGATACAATATTTAAAATGTCAACAAAAAGTTGAAAAATTAAACTTGGTGACGCATCACAGAATAGAAGGAAAAGCAAAATCAGTTGGCAGGATTTCATTTTGGTGTTTTTCCTTTATATCGCGAGGGGAACAATATCTGAGTGTTGTAATTTAAATCATTGAGAAAGATGAAATCAATCCAGTATCTCGTAAGAATACCTTCCGCTGCTCTTTATTGTCTACCCTTGGTATGTCAATTGCAATAAGACTTGAGACACTCAGTGAAAACAACGTATGTGTCTCAACCCTATATTCCCTTCCCTAATACCGATGCTGAGTCGATGGACCTTCAAACAAATTGAAGACAACATTGAAAAGGAAAGGTTTCAGAGATGGTTTGTATCTTTTGAACAGGGCTTAAGACAGTATTTTTTCAGACTAAATGATGGTTTTAGTACGAGTGTCTCAACTTTTTTTAAAAAGGCTTGTAGCTTGAGTGGACGACTGAACACATGTAAAAACATCTCACTATGGTCACACCTGCAGGCGCAAGGAAATTTGATAACTAAACCTTCTGGAGAATATCTAAACATTCATATCTAGACATTCACTTAACATATCTAAGCATGTCGTTTATGGTTATTTCATTTTTAGCCTCAGGTGTTTCTTGTTCCATTACAACGTACCGCGGCTCCAATTTTCGGAACTCGGCTCGTGTTGAGAGGGGATTTCTACGCGGCATGAACAGCATTAACAGTCATGCTGGAGTCTGTAAAGTGCAGGTTGGTGAAAAGATTTTTGATTATTTTTTTTGTCTACCCTGTTTACATAATTGGTAATTGGTCTTCCTCGAGATAAGGCAAGTCTAGTGGAAATTACGTCTTCATGCTAGTTTGCTCAGGAAACTACATTGATCCCTGTCCTTAGACGTCTACCATCTTAGATTTCCCCAAAACTTCAGAAAGCCAAAAACAAAAATGATAAAATCAATCAATCAAAACCAATGAAAGAACACCGAAATGATCGAATGAAAGAAAGAAAGCCGGTATTTGTTGATAAAACGTTTAAAACAATTGGTCAGTAAAATATGGTATCAAATATAATGAGTACTGACCTCAACACAAAGTTGTTTCCAGATAAATATCCGAAGATTTCATAAAGTTTGGTGGCGCTTGCTCAAATATTAACAAATGTAATCATTCAAAGTCCCCGCGGCAGATTACCACCCCCCCCCCCCTCCCTTCAACCCTGCCTTCAAGGTCCACTCACCCTGTCTCCATAGGATTAGTATAATTATTCTCAAGTATACTGATCTTTATTGAATTTTTTATGGTTAGACATGGGAGTGTTCTCACAGAGCAACGTATCCTTAATTTGAATTCTCATTTATTTTCGTTTTGTTTTTTTCCTAGGTGCTTGTTACAAGTTCTTTCAGGAATTGGGGCGCATCCAGAAGCAACCACAAAGTGGGGCACGCGATTGACATGAATTTGTATGATCGCGGAGTATTGTGCACTTGGCGAAGCGGGTGTCTGGCTAATCCACCCGCGCGTTTCAGCGGCGTAAGGTGCTTCATCGCCAGAATCCGAGCCGATTCAAGCCTTCGTTGGGGTGGAGATTTTAATGACCCAGTTCACATTGATGACGGATTGAACATTCGTAACAGATCTTTTTATGACCGACTTCTTGCTTCTTGCAGGAGAAACGGCTAGTGAAATGGAAAACTATCCCGCTTTTTAAAATCTGGATCCCAATTTAAACATTTGCGCTTTACTAAAATTACTGAGATGGACGCCTCACGAATTGGTTTTAACAGGCTTTGATCCTGAGTTATCAGTTGTGGATCAGTCAAAACGGTTTGCATGTTTGGTTTGCCATTTGCCATTAATTTCCGCCAAAACCGTGGTACCAGTGTCACGCGAGTTTGTTTAGTTTGGCTCTTAAACTTTAGAGTTCGCATGTGGTTGAAAGTAGCAACCCACAAGCAAGTGAAACTGGAGCGGCTTAACTGACAAGAAATTAACATCTTCTTACGGACGGTGCCTACTATTGTTACTGCGCATACGTTCTGCGCATCTCGAGATACTCGGGTTTCCTATGGGTGATGCCTACTAATACAGGAATATTTTTGCGCGGTTTAAAACTATACGGAGAAAGCAGAACTCAGCAAATGTTTTTGGTATCTCAAAAAAAAAAAAAAAAAATGGGAGTAACCATGCATTTTTCAGAGATAATTAAGCTTCAAGTTAGGAAAAAATCCCATACATTGCTTCATATTTTGGCGCTTTTTAGAGATATTATTGCTTAGTTATCTCTGAAAAATGCATGGTAACCCCCAATTTTCTTTTTGGATTCCAATAGCCCTTGCTAAGATCTGCTTTTCCCGCATAGTCATAAACCGCACAAAAATACTTCGGTG
Organism: Pavona decussata; assembly: GCF_977016875.1. Classification (NCBI taxonomy): domain Eukaryota; kingdom Metazoa; phylum Cnidaria; class Anthozoa; order Scleractinia; family Agariciidae; genus Pavona; species Pavona decussata. Next base: position 2,876,108 of record NW_028145490.1, read on the forward strand.
TTAGTAGGCACCGTCCTTAAATAAAGCACATAAAGCTTCTTACTGAAAGTTTTTCTATTGATGTATAAATGGTACTGCTAAATAAATTTATGCTGAATTACTTGACGACTCATTCGCGTCTCGATTTATTTATTTAGTTATTTACAAATTTAAACTTTGTTTACGATACTGAACTCTTGAGTAACTAAAAAAGCACTACAAGATGATCATGATCTATACACACTAAGGTAAAAACAACAAGAACAACAACAACAATAAAGATAGATAAAAAGGGCTGTATATTAAAAACAATTAACAAGACCCTAAATATTCGTTAATTTTCATTTATCATTCGTTTCGTGGATTATTCAAAATTTTTAGTGACAAAATTTAAAAATTCCGCTTAGCGAATGACAAATAAAAAGTAACGAATATTAAGGGCCTAGTTGTTGCCAATACATGACTTTCATTTTTCGTCTCCTTGGGTTAACAATTTAAGCGATCACCTAAAAAAATGGAGTGCACTTAGCAGAAAAGAAACGTATAACGGCAACGAAAGAATGTTCATGTCCACGGATTACGTATGGGTAAAAGCGGAGCTCCGCGCGCCAGAGGCGCGCTTGCGGAGCCCCATAGCTAAGAGATTTTGGTAAAGCCATCTGTGCGAGAAATTTTGGTTTGGTTATGACGTCACATGCGTCCGACCGACCGCCCGTACGTACGCAATCCCACAATGCTAATGCACCCGTGTTTGTTTGGCGGGAAGTTGCATGGCGAGATGCGTTTACAACAGAAATGCTAAAGAACACAAAATACAAAGTCAATTTATATTTTTTCGTTGGATATGTTGACAAACGTGGAAAGAAGAGAAAGAGAGAGAAAAAGAAAACAGAAAAGCGGGGACGATTAAGCAAAGTTCAACGTGAAAGAGAGCGATAAATAGCAAGTTAAAGCAGACCGGCCGGAAAAGTAATTTTAAAGAAGCCTCACGTTTGTCTATATCACCCGTTCGGGATCAGTTATGGCAACTTTCAGAATTCTAAAATAGCTTTACACTTTAATCGCTTTCGATGTCACTTATATTCGAGGAGAAGTTAATTATTGAAAAATGTTTCGTGGTCGCGTTTTTTCATTCGCACCGCATCGCCCTCAAGTGATTGCAGACATTGCAAATACACACAAGTTCCAAAGCTCTGAAATAATTCTACCAAACACTAAAGAGCCTTCATTTTTTTGTATTCACCTTTTCTTAACGTTCATTTATAGACTAGAATTATTTAAAATTAGGAGCAGAATTGACACAGTTTTGAATTTCCAAACATTTTCCCTGTGAGCTATTTTAAAACTATAAACTTGCTCTCGCAAAAAATACCATGTTTACGTGATTCCGACGGCCGTTTAAACTACGTGTTTCAAGCTTTACACAGATACTTTAATCGTTTATTAAATTCTCGATACCATCGATATTCGTGTAAAAATTAATTCTTGAACATTGTGTTTCGTGGCCGTCACGGTTTTTTTTTTTTTCATTCGCACCGCCAGCTCTCATGTGTTTGTAAACTCACACAAGCTTTTAAAAAAAGCTCTGAAATAATTGTACCAAACGCCAAAGACTATTTCCCGTATTCTCCATTTGTTAATTTATTTAGAGACTAGAACTATTACTATAGGAGCAGAATTGACACAGTTTTGATTTCCAAACATTTTCCCCCGGGAGCTATCTTGCTCTCGCAGAAATATAATGTTTACGTGATTCGACGGCCGTTTATAGCTTATTTGAGAACGAAAATGCTTTCTTCCAGGGAACAATCGATAACTTTTCTTTATGTTACGTGCTTAAAGTCTAAACGACAGATGCTTCAATCGTTTATTAAATTCTTGATACCGTCGATATTGGTGTAGAAATTCATTTTTGAAAAATATTTTTTTCGTGGCCGTGCTTTTTTTATTCGCACTACGCGGCTCTCATGTGTTTGTAAACACACACAAGTTTAAAAGCTCTGAAATAATTTTACCAAAAGCCAAAGACTATTTTCCAGTATTCTCCACTTTTTAATGTTTATTTAGAGACTAGAACTTTTACTATAAGAGAAGAATTTTGACCCAAATTTGAATTTCCAAACATTTTCCCCTGGGAGCTATCTTGCTCTCGCAGAAAATATCATGCAGTACGTGATTCGACGGCCGTTTACAAATCATTTGTAAACGAAAATGCTTTCTTCCAGGCAACAATCGCTAATTTTCTTTATGTTACGTGTTTAAAGTTTTACCGACAGATGTTTCGATCGTTTATTAAATTCTCGATATCATCGATATTATTTGGTGTGGAAATTAATTTTTGTAAAATATTTTTTTCGTGGCCTTGTTTTTTTCATTCACACCACAGCTCTCGTGTGTTTGTAAACCCACACAAGTTTAAAAGCTTCAAAATTATTCTACTAAACACCAAAGACTTTTTTCTAATATTCTCCATTTGTTAACATTTATATAGAGACTGGATTTATAATAATAGGAGCAGAATTGACACAGTTTTGAATTTCCAAACATTTTTCCCCGGGTCGCTCAGTTGCTATTACACCAAAAATATTATCCTGACGTGTAATTTGACGGCCGCTTACAAATCATTTGTAAACGAAAATGCTTTCTTCCAGGCAGCAATCGGTATTTTTTCTTTATGTTACGTGTTTCTAGCTTTAGACAGATTCCTAACCGTTTCGATACCACCAATATTCGCAAAAGAAGTACTTTTTGAACATTTTGTTTTGGAGCCGTGTACAGGCAATGCATTTGCGCCGCTCTGCTTCCATGCGCTTGGACTGTATAGACACGCACAAATTTTAAACGCTCTGATATTTCGAGTCACAGCCAAACGTTAAAGTACTTAAAACATTTTGTAAGGGCCCGAATTATGATTTTTCAAACATTTTTATCCGAGCGCCAAATAAGTCTGGGAACCCTGTTAAGCAACGGCGACGGCAGCAACAACAATTAAACAAAAACAATCGTTCCGCATAAAATAATTTTGGTACATTTCTTTGCCGTCATCCACAAAACAACAACGTGAAATGACCTAATTTAAGGGACTTGTGGAGAACATGAGCTGAACGACGGTGAATTGTTCTTTCTCTGTTAACTTGAACGCAACCTACCAATTTAGGCAACTTGCTAGCCGCTTGCTAGTCTAATGCGTTTCTGAGCAACAATCAATATTTTTTCCTCATTTTACGTGTTTCGAGCTTTACAAATATACTTCAATCGTTTCGATAGGACAAATATTCGTGGAGAAACTAAGTTTTAAACATTTTGTTTTGGGGCAATTTCGTTCGGACCGCACGGTTCTCCAACCAAGAAGAGTGATTCATCTCCCTGTTCTCCTTTTCTTGGCGTTTATTTAGGTTTGGTAGGAGCAATATTGACTGAGTTGTAAATTTTACACATGTATTGAAGAAAGAATATAAGTTTAATACAGGAGTAAACTAACAACGATAAAACTTAATGTCAGGCATCAAATTATTGTTCACCTGCGCTATGAAGCTTCTTACCGCTTGAAAATCAGCGAAAATAGATCGATAAAACACAGCAAACGATGGATCTAAAGAAGGAACTTACCGAGTCATTTCTTCCACTGAGTTTGACCTGCTCCTTCTTCCCATCAAAAGGACACTGTTATACTCGGTTATCATTGGTTGTAAGAAGAAGTAGGGAGGTGAAAGCACTTGGTCGCCATGACTGATTTCAGTTTCTCAGCTAAACAAAAGTCAATCCGATCCCAATTTGTAGCTTTGACACAAATAATCTTTTGCTGTTTCTTGGCACGAAAACTTGACGTTTAGGAATTTTCTTTCTAGCTGCAGCACTTGATCATGATTTCCATGTATTTGTGGTACAAACAACCCGGCTCAAACAGTCGAACTCCAAAGAACTTGAAAGAACTCGTTCTTTTTGGACACAAAATGAAGAAACCAACGAAATGTAGATTTGGCGTGCTTAGCCAATCTGGAGCGAGTATTTTCGCCACTCGACCTATCAGGAGTAAGTAATTTTGCCCTCGGGGAAAGGAAATTGAAGAAAAATTGCCTTCTGTTACAACAAAGCGGCATTCCAAAAAAAATTTGCCCTCTGTATTACATTGTTGTTGTTATTTTTGATGGGCAGTTTGCTGCATATGCACTAAAAATATATATAACTTGCAGAAAGGATGGAAACTGGTTATTACGCTCATACGCTAAGCAGATAATTCTATAAATGCTATGAAAAAAATTGGAGCTCCGCTTTTAGGCTTGGCTAAATATATGTATTATTTAACAGAGCAGCACGGGTGTATAGCCATTTATGACCCCATTATTTGAGAATAAACAAAGAAACAAAACATACAAAAGTAGCTTACGTTTGAAATGATGTCACAAAATGTTCAATTGCCTCCAGTTTGACGCCGTTATGAAAATATACTAAGAAATTAGCTGTACATTGTACTGTAATAACTTTTCAAGCTGAAATCCATTTTAATTATTTCCATCCGCTGCCAAAGATAATCAACACTACTTTTCAGTTTTGCACTACTACGGTATTTGAAAAATAAAAAACGGCACACCTTTCAAGCGTTTCCATCAGTTGAAAATATGTCTTTGGCTATCCAAAGTGGTACTAATTAAAAAGAGGTGACAGTGCCTCTTTATCTCTGGTTTCCAAAAACTACTCTCTAGGAAAAAAAAAACCCTAAAATATTGCTTTTATAAAATACAAGTGCTTTCCCTCCACCGAATTATATTTTATATTGACAACACTGTCGTATGCATTTCGCTGAAACTCGCAGCTACTGCTTCCTGTTATCAAATTAAACTCTCAGGGACGTTTTTACTAAAATTAGGAACAATTTTAATTTGACATATGTGATATTTGTATACCCAATTTAAGTACCTTGTGGCAATGATGATGGCTGTGGCGTATATTGTCATCATTATCGATGCAACGGTCGTGAACCGAACGATTCCACATGACATTGTTTGCAGTTTGCCGACGATATTGATTGCTTTCAATCAGCTTCCTCTGTTAACACTTTACAATGTAATAATATTATTAGTAATGAATCTTTAATGAGGAATCCTACATCACAAAGTGGTTTAAAGAAGGGTCCTTAATTTTAATCAAGACCTAAACTAAATTAAAGGGACTTACACCACATTGTCTTTGGTCACTGACCATGCTGTATAGTTGGATAACTGCGAATCCGTGTGGAAACCGTTCGAAATGTTAGGAATATAATACATAGTAGTTGATTAACCTTTCTTTGGGGGTGAGGGGGGGGGGGGGTGGGGGGCATTGTTCCTGAGAAAATCCGACAAGATGGCTTAGAGCCAAGGAGAAGCCACCGGAAGGAGAGTGCGTCAGGCCCCGGTAGATGTTGCCATTCCCGGAGGCCACTCACAGTCACAGATGACGCTGTTCAAATCAAATCTCAAATCTGTTCAAATCTCCGAGACCAAGGCATAATCCATCGTCTGACAAAACAGATGGATTACTAATGATACCTACTGCTACTACCACTGGGGAGTAATTAGTGCTTCTACAGAGAAGCGCCGAACGTAACGCGCTATTTTGTGTAGCATTTCAGCTTGTTTTAGCTACTGTTCCTAAGTTAAGGCCATTGGTTTAAGCGGTTTAGTGGTTTTGCTATTCCTTCCAGTCGGTATGAAACTTTAATTGCCGTATTGTATCGCAATTTAAGGTTAGGAATGCGACACCAAACTCGCAAGTGTCCCCCAAAGGCTACCCACAAAACTGCGCTAAAAATATTTTGTTGACCGCTATCATATTGGAAAATAACATAATGCATTTTTTAACTCTATATAGTTCTTATGTGGGAAATATAATGGTGATGGTTTGTATTGGTTCGTGGAATGAATTTTTAAGAGTTTCAGAATCATATGATATAAAGTTGGATCTTTAAACAGTATTTGTTGACTGTTGGCCAGTGGCGCCCAGCTGGAGCGGCCATGGGATCAAAGCTGTTAATAGTTGCAGTTCTACTATTATCAGTTAGCATCTGTTATGGAGGCAAGGCATGCTGAATAGCTATTAATATTATAAGTTTTATTTTTCTCCTTTTTTTTTTCTACTCATTCATATAGAAGATAAAGCAAATTTAGGTGAGAAGTCCAATCTGTAAATCAGTAATTCGCACTCAATGACTCTCTGATGAATAACATGCTCTGTTGACTATTGTCTATTTGTTCTAACAAAGATGAGTGATTTTGAAGGGATAAGAAGGAATTTACTTATATTACAAAGCCGTGTTGCGGCCTACAGCGGCTTGAATATGTGGTGAATAAAGTAGAACATTTCTAGCCTTAAAATTCGCTCTCGGCTTAGTTCAAAACAAACCCAAAAATCCTGGTTTGTCGTTAATATAATTCACAGAGAGGAAAGGCGGAAATAAACAGGGAACATTCTATCGTTTCGCTTAGTGTAAAATTGAACTCTCAAATGACGTGTTAAATTTTCTCAACTTTTCTTGTTTCCTTGCGTGCGGCGTATCAATTGTCTGCTAATGACTTCCTTTTCATACCGACAGCAACTTTCCCTTGCTTCCTGGGCCGGACGTCTTATATCTTTAATTGTGATAATTGCCATTGCTTAACTAATTCGGTAATGGCTGAGTTCAGAAGCAAGTTAGAAACATGCATGTACAACAACCAGGAAGTTAGTAGTGTACTTTCGCAAACAACTATGATATTAATTATCTTATTTCGCCCTTAATTGTGAGACAACATGCGTTAATTAGGTGTTCTACGAAAACTGGACATGAGTAGCGCATTTTTAAACCAAATAAAGGTTGTTATAATGTTGTTAGCTTTAAGTTAATTAATTAATCAATTGATTAATCCACAGCGTGTTTGTGTTGTTATTGTTTACTTAGGGGACCCTGGGCATGTACAAATGGACGAACCAGGTAAGATACCTCACTATTAGTATAATTAACAATGCAACTCAATGTGACAGTTTTTGATGATAAATTTTACTCTGTTCTTTGGGATAATATGTTACTGACTGTAAAATTAGAGCCAAACTAAAGGGACTAGCCAAGTGTTAAATCTGAAAACTTCGTTTTTTAGAAAAATGCAGAGCATAAGGCCTTTCCAACCATGTTTTCGTTCTGCAAGGAGGTTCAGGGTAATTGTCTCGGTTCATTTTGGTTTTCAGAAGATCAGACCAGAGCGGGTGAAATGCTGCTAGGTTTCAGTTATCCATGGCTTATTATGATGATTTGATTGAGAGGAACTAGCAGCCCCATTTTAAAATTTATTTGGAAGTAAAACACCCACAAAGATTACTTATTTTTGGTGGTTTAACTTGACTTACCCCTGACTTTTTTTCAAATATTTATTAGGTATTACTTTTCATTTGTTTTATTTTACTTTGTTGTTGTTTCTTCTTCCAAATTCCCCGAACGAAGTTTTCCAAGTAGTAAGCAAGATACATTGTATGAGGTTTCTTTGATCTTGTTTGAGCGGCTCAAATGCGTTATATATACACACGCTGATGGCTTGTACGGGCTAATCCACATTAACAGTGAGATTCTATACTTTCATAAAAGAAAAAAAAAAACAGGCTATAACTCTGACTGCGAAAAATGTCATGAACATCTCGTTCTTTAAAAAGTTGTTACCCCTCAAAACAAAAATGAAAAACAAAATGCTATCATGTTTATGTTTTTTTCTTTTTTGTCAGCTAACACCGTCATTATAGAAGAAGCTGGTAAGATTAAGGCGTTGTTGATTCATAACGAACCGATTTTTTATAACGGTAAAGCTTTGTTGCGGAACGTCTTTGAATGTGCCATGATGATATCTTGTTTTTAATGTTTTTTCACAAAGTTCTGAAGATAAATCGGACCTAGAGGGTAAACAAGTGTATCCAAGATAACGTGCAAAATTAACTCGGAAGCCGGCTAAGTCATCGTTGTAACAATATGTCAGATGTTTTCCGATAGGCAGTCAATACTCTGTTAAGATACATCTTCTTGCTTTTTCTTGGTATTTGAATTCCTAACAAGATCGTAAAACCGGTGTAATAGTTGGAAAAAATTAGAACACTTATTTCGTCCTTTTTGCTTGCTTAATCGTTAGATGACATACCCGAACACGAAACCGAAGAAGCAGGTAAAGTTGGTCCTCTGGTCAAGAGCATTCCGTTATAAAATACACTAATACCGTTAGCCTGTAAGCTTGACTACTCAGCTGGCACTAATGCTGAGATACAGGGGCGTTAAATATAAAAAAGCAATATATTGAAGAGATTTTCATTTACCAAGCCACCTATACCAAAATTTCATTAACCTTATCTAGACCGGAGCGGAGACCATTAGGCCCACGGCAACTTTGAACCTAAATAGCTATTTTAATATTTGAGTAAACACCTTGAAACTTTAAGACTTTTTCAGAAAATTATCTGGAAAAAAAAAAGATGTGGTCCGCTAGTGTTGATTACTTTGATGTTACTATGGCAACCAATTTTTGACAGCCATCTTTTTTTCTGAAAATAGAAAATGCCTTTTTGAAATGACGACAAATTCGCTTTTCTTCCCGTAACTATTATGTTTTTAGCGCATATTAGTGTTCCTTTATTGGCTTTGGTTACTTTTCGTTTTTGGCCCCCTAAAGTTTGGGAGAATCCAGAAATCCAAGATGGCGGATCCAAGACGGGCGCTATTTGGCAATCACAAACTTACCGACAGAATAGCTATATGAGAGGAAAAATAAGGCAAATTAAAATAAAAAGCTCTGCCCTTAAGCCAAATGTTTTCATTTCATGATAAATGGGTAATCATATGATTTTTGAGCAATTAAACTTATCATTTTCAAAGTTCTCTCTCATAAAGGCTTTTTTCAGTTTTGATGGAATTTTCAAGTACCACTCGTGGTGTCAATTCTTAATGACACTCGTACTCATTGATTACTTATACCTAGCAGAATGAGAATTAATACTCAGATGTATCATATATGACATGTATGCATAGGTAGATCTGGTACTTGTTGTAGTATATAATTCGTCGCTTCTTTTTCTTTTTTATTCATTCACGAGAAACAGAAGACAACAGTTACGAAGAAGGTAATTAAATCGAATGTAAATGAATATCACACGCAGGCGCACAAAAGAGTTTCTGATGTCAGTTAGGATTTTCACAATTTGTTAAAATCGAAACAGCACAATGCACCTTTGGTGTCATTGCTTTTGGCGTTTTTCTTGGCCCGCACCTTTACTGGGCAAACATATAATAACAGAATTCATTCATGATTTGTTTGTTTCAATAAAAAGCGGCTATGGACCTATTGTCCATAGCCATATTGCTCCAACTTTGGTGTGTTTATTTTTGTTGCCCAGTAAACAGAGCTCAGGCAAGAGCAGAATTTATGGGTTTGGTTGGGCGGAGAGAGAAAGGCATAAAAGAGTTTCTGATGTCAGTTAGGATTTTCACAATTTGTTAAAATCAAACAGCATATATTTTATTATAAAATAAGGTATTGAATTAATTAATTATTTAAAAGTATATCATTAAAAAAACTTTTAATTTCTATTTCTTTAATGTATATTTTTCTTTCTTTTGTGTCCGCAAATAGATGAATTTGATTTTTGAAAATAAAAATAAATCGAAATTCATCCTCTAAACTACTGCTGAGGTCTTCACCATCATTTTTAACTTATCAATTATTTCAGGACTATGCTGGCACATTCATTATCTCGTACTTCGCAGTTTTGTGCCTTAGCTGATTTAAACGAAAAACCTAAAAACTTGGTGTAGTACGTTGCATATCATAGCACCTTCTTTCGGTAATTGTGTGGTAAAAAAAATATTTTACTCTTACTTTATATCTTTACGTTTAGAAGACGCTGATGATGACTCTGATAAAATGGGTGAGTTCATAGCGACTTCTTTTATACAAGTCGGATCTCTTGGTAAGTTGAGAGAAGTAGTTACACGATATAAAAAATACAATTGCAACGTCAGTGACATCCAGATTTTGGAGGACAGAAAGTATCTTAAAGTTGCCTCCATGTTCCCATTCCGAAAAATGGATCACTACCCTAATTCTTTAACTACAATTCTCAATTGTTCTGGTAACCAACATGGTGTTGTTCTTCCAGGCGTAAGGTCTCTTTTTCATCTTTTCAGATGACTACACTGTGCGTAGTTTCTTGTGATGAGATAAAATCCTTGCCTAGATACTAAATACCATGAGTAGCTTTACAGAAAGGAATTTTTTCTTGATTTAACTCAAATATCGTTTACTTTAATTTCAGAATTGCTTTTTTCCAAATAATCATCAATCTAATTATACATTGTGAATTGTGAAAACTTCATAATAAATGCTGTTTCGATTTCTTTCAATCTATAGGGTATTTATATCTCTAATGGACACTTGCATTCCCGTTATTTGAAATGGGCGCTTAGGAAAAAAGTGAGACATTTACTTAAAACTGGTATTGCATGACAAACTGTATGCTCTATATATAAGCAAAATCTGAATCAGTCGGGCGCATAAGGGTTTGCAAAAGGTTTCCGTATCTAATTTTACAGCTAACCACAAATTTTGAAAGCGCATTAGATGAAGAGCAGCGCTCCTTCAAAGAAGGTAGAGAAATTTTATGATACTTTATTAAGTTTCAATTAAGAAATCAATCAGTAAATTTATGAAATGTATAATCAACATTGAAATTTTAAGATGACGATGCAATGTAACTTGGCAAAAAATTAATAACATTTTAGTTCATGCAGGAGCCCCCTCCTGTCCTGGTTCATGTGAACTATGATCTAATCCAATATAAAAACCAGTTGAAAACCTTCAGTGTTCTAACACAATGTTAACTTTTTGTCATTGTCAGGTTTAATAATTAAAAGCACTGTAGTACTAATAGGGTCCTAATACGATATTAGCGGAGCACCGCACGAAAACGCAGGCGATGAATAAACAAAGTTCAACGTAAAAGACAGTGACTGACGAATGCCAGCCGTAAACACAGTGTATTTGCCATTTCAGTCGGTTAGGTGCACCTTGTGGAAGCGGAGATAGTAACTGAGTTACTTTTCTCATTTTTTTTTCTCTGTTTGTGAGCGGTCGGTATCCTGAAAATCTTACAATTTGACTGAGTCCGGGAGCACAGAATTTTGTATCTCTCACGGTCACGATAACAACACACGGGATATCTTGAAGTGAAATCATTTTACCCCGTTCCGGCGCAACGAAACGTTGATTTTTTTTCTCTTGAAGTAAAACGTTTCGCTGACTAAACATAGTAAACTCGGTAATAAAAGGATTGGTTGTTTTCCCAAGAGTCGAGTAATCATTTGATTACAATGACAAAACTTTGCTGATTTGCTGTTTTGGAGTTTTTCTTGCACTGTGACTGTTGACACGTCTTTGACTTAAGCTTAATAATATTGCTAACTGCAGAGCAGTCCTTTGAGCTCAGTTTTACGGTCCATGTTCATTATTTCCCTTGGAATTTTATTTTCTGATCTCGTCTCATTTTACTTCATTCTTAGCTAAAACAGTCAAACATACGCCTCGCAACACAGTGTACCGTTGGCATACACTCTGTCAAATTCTTCTTGCACACATTTAACTTTAGCATTGATTTGTGACAATCTTGACAGAGAACAAACAAAAGTAAAGGTAGAGGGTAAGATGTGTGAATAACACTGAAAGTCTTTTAATTTTAACAAAAAATTGAAGTGTGATTTCATTTTCATCAAAACAAAGCTTGTTTAGTTGTTTAGTTTATTTATGTACTGCTTGCTATGAAATATCACAGTTTTTTTGTGCATTTACTACTCTAGAATAATTGTTTCAAGTCTGTTTCGTCGTTAGTTTGGCCTTTCTCCCTGAGGTTTATACGCACGGCTTTCTTGTTAAGCAAAATTTAACTACAGAGTAATAGTGCGACATAGCGAGCGTAGACTGTTCGCAGAACCATTCGCCTCGATCATCTTAAAAAGGAAAAAACAAAAACATAAACCTGTTATTCACCGGCTTAGGCTGGTCCGTATAGGGAAAATCTGTGCCCTCGGCCGGTGTCAATAATATATATTTATGTTTGCCGTGACGCCACAAATTCACGCCTTGTTTACAATTCTAGCGTATCAGCTAAGCACTTGTACCCTATTTTAGCGAGCTTTGCTGGTTTGTTCGTGTTTCTGCTCGGTGTATTGATTATGTAGTGGTCAATCAGTTGAAATCCAGGGAACAAAACTCTATACAAATATCTTTTTGAGCTTGAAGAAAACTATCATGACTCGATAGATAGCCGATCCTGTCCTGAATGTTTACCTTCAGTGTACACAATGTGATGTTTTTTTAGACACCCAGCTCTACATAATCACTGGTAGCTTATAATATAACAATAGAGTTGATGTACGCGGGCGTAAATATGTTTTTGGCCCGACTCAGGCTCATTTTAGCCCGAGCCGCAGGCGAGGGCTAAAATGAGTTCTGAGAAGGGCCAAAAACATATTTACGCCCAAGAACATCAACTCTATTACTATTATAATAATTTCAGAGGGCATTCACAAAAGGAATCAAAGACAGTACAGTAGGCGATCGCGATATCTTCTGTGAACGCCGCCGGAATCGCGTCGGCGTTTATTTTATTGTACAAAAGCTTTCGTTGTCACAAAAAGTTAAAACTTTGGTAGAACACCGCAAATTTTGTCATAAGAATCTTTGCTTCTAAGTTTTCAAAAGGAAAATAACAGAATTTTGTAAACTGCGAAGAAATAGTCTCTTACGACTGTTAAAATTAATTGTGCAAGTTAACTGAGCTGGTTTCGCTCAAAGAAGACAAGTTAAATTCACCTCACCTCCGGCCGTGGAGCTACTACAGGCATTATTTCCACCCATCGCCCACGAGTTTCTGTATTAAAGTCCTTTTCATCTAGCTCAGACGACTGAGAATTTGCTTCTTCGTTAGGTTTTCCATCGATTTTGTAGCTCAAAACAATCTCTTTGCAGATGGCAGCGCTTCCAGTCAAACAAACAAGAAAACGGCGCGAACAGTTGAATGGCTTCCAATTCTGATTTGCTGGCTACGTATTTTTCTTCTTTCTTATTGGCTCAGAGCAGCGGGCTAAAATATATTTTAGCCCGCTGAATTCTTCATTTTAGCCCGCAAAATACGCCGCAATGCCCGATGAAATTATTATAATGTCAGATCTATTGAAATGGTTGTTTTGGAATAAAGAGGATAACTTGCTCTCCTGTATAACAGTTCACATGGTAATTGTTGTTGCTAAATAGTTTGTTGTATATGCACTAAAAACATATTAAGCCCAGAAAGGATGAGGAATTTGTAAGGTCATTACGTTCATAATAAGTAATTTTGACCTCTAGACTCAAGGTCTGCCTTTGCCGCCCGGTTCTCCTCGAAATAATTTTGGCGTAACCCTCCTTGTAGTTACTAAAAAGTTGTTCGCGTTCAAGTTGTAGCACGTTGTAGCACGTTCATTTATTAAGATCTTCACCTCAAATCACAGAAATTTTTTCTGCTGAGTTTAAAATTAGATTCCGCAACCATAAATCAAATATGCTCAAAAATAGAAGAACACGTGAATTGGTGGTACATTTTAATAGTTCCCAGCATGACATTTCTCAAATGAGGTTTATCATCATTGAGCAAATTATATCTTTGCCAAAATCCATTACATTTAGACCAGTTACTGCTTACCGGAGAAGCCTATTGGATGACATAATTATTCATACTAAATCCGCATGGCCTCAAAAAAGGGCGGGAATTTCGCTCTAAAAATCGTATTAATTATAGCAACTAATTAGACCTTTTCACATGTTCTTGCTTTGAAAATGAATATTCACTTGTCCAGCTCCTATCTTATTCATTAGTCCGTTGTAAATAGTTTCAATTGTTATGTGACTCGCCTTTTGCTGGAGGATTCTGTTATTTTCGTTTTTGGCGGGCTGTTCATGGTCCCTCAGCGGGAGGTTTATTACAGTAGTGTTTAAGGGCCCCTACTTTGGGACTATGTTATAGCCTTAATTATGATCATTCAGAGGCCTTTTGCGGGGAATGTGTTACGTTTGGCTTATTACGTAACTTTTGTCACTTGCTTTTATTCATTCAATTGTTATTTTGCTATTTATATCAATTGTATAGGATTTTAATATCAATATTGGATTTTAATATAGAGGATCCATATCCATGGTGGTCGTCTAGTCGACGCAAAAGACCCCCACCCGCCCGACCAAGACGAAGACCATTACCTAGACCACGACCTCGACCAGGCGGTGGTGGTGGTGGTGGTGGATGGTGGTCTAAAAATAGGAGACCACGACCTGCACCAAGACCCGTACGACCTAGACCTCCAGTACCTAGACCACGACCAAGACCTCGTCCAGTTGGTAGAGGTGCTGGCGGCGGATGGTGGTCTAGAAATAAAAGACCACGACCTGCACCTGCACCTAGACCTGCACCTAGACCCGCGCCTAAACCTGCACGACCTAGACCTTCGATACCTAGACCACGACCTCGCCCGAGTGGTGGATGGTGGTCCAGAAATAAAAGACCGCGACCTGCACCTAGACCCACAGCAAGACCTGCCCGACCTAGACCTCCGGTACCTAGACCACGACCTCGCCCGGGTGGTGGATGGTGGTCCAGAAAGAAAAGACCACGACCTGCACCTAGACCCACACCTAGACCTGCGCGACCTAGACCTCCAGTACCTAGACCACGACCTGCACCTAGACCTGGACCAGGACCTAGTCCTAGAAGACCCAGGCCCCCTGTACCTCGCCCCCGACCAAGGCCTGGACGTGAGTGACATAGCCATTGCAATATTATTGGCTTTTGTAAACAGAGGTTACATACAGTGCATCCTTTGAAAAAATCGCAGCTATCGATGAAGTTAGCTATGAAAACGTATACAGTTAAGAAAACTCATAGGAGCAAACGACGAAAAGAAACTGTTATGTTACAAACAAAACCAAGTTAATTTTTTTTCTTGGTATTGTGCATGTTATAGTTCCATACTAGAGAACCCAAAAATATGGAATTTCCTGTTAAAGCATTTATAATGCGTGTATGATGGCGTTTATAGCGATTTAAACATCATATGATTTTATTACCTCAAATTCAGCATCAGAAGTTTCCTGTATTACTACGACATACCGTGGCTCAAGTTTTCGAAACCCGGCTCAAGTTGAAAGGGGATTTCTTGGCGCTATGAACAGTATTAACAGTTACGCAAGAGCTTGTGGAGTAGAGGTGGGTAGCCAATCCTAGATTTCCTTGATTTTGCATGGGCCTTTCATTGGTTTACTTAGTTTCGTAACATTATGTAAATGTAAAAAAATATAAATAAAGATAAATTTTAACTAACTCTAGGGTGAATCTCTCTGGCCTCGCGTTTCAAACTGCGAGTACCACAACAAAAGGCGGTATACATTATTAAGTTCCTTAGGCTATACCGTTCAAGTCCAGTTACTTTATATAGGACGACGGAAACCCTGCCACAAGAATAATCTAAACTGACTTATAAAAGCCGTATTTTCTTACTCAAACGGTACTGGTGGACAGCATGCCCTTTTGTAGTGAATGACCGATAATCAAGGTAATTGTTTAAAATCGTCACTTTCGGATGTTTGGTACTTTTGGTATTTATAGACAACAATTAAAAGTTGGCTTTACCTTCGCGTAGGCGTCCCAATAAAATGAATGGACAACTACTTAACCAATGGAAATAGGATCTGTTTTCTTTTTTTTTAAGCCATTAGCATTAGTAAATTTTAAGAGCTGGTTTCTTTCAAGAGGTAGTCGCTTACGAGAGGTGGTTGCACAAGAAAGATTGACTTTAAGTTTTAAAAGGCCTACGTATACTATACGCGCTTCTAAAACAAGCAGCGACAACGGCCGGTA
Organism: Pavona decussata; assembly: GCF_977016875.1. Lineage (NCBI taxonomy): Eukaryota > Metazoa > Cnidaria > Anthozoa > Scleractinia > Agariciidae > Pavona > Pavona decussata. The sequence continues at coordinate 2,892,011 of NW_028145490.1, forward strand.
TTTTAACTGGCGTCAGTCCATTTCTATGACGAATAAGACTAAGAATAAGACTTTTCATGTCACGTGTTTGCTACAGAGAGAAAGTATGGTCGTTACGCAATCTCGACACCAACGCCAACAAAATCGTCTCTGATATATTATAAATACATATTTACGTTTAATTGTCTGTTTCCTTTCTGATTATCCCACCCCATCCATGCTTGTTTAATGTGAATCATTTGTCAAGGTACATACTTTCGGCAACGACATTAATGATCAAGTTCAGGAAGACAAGCGGGATTCAACGTCGTGTGCTTTCGTGTACCTCAAAACTTGGAATTCGGTTGAACATTTTACGATGTTTTGCATAGGACTTATAAGAAATGTTTTTAGATTTGTAATGAAAGTGGTTTTTCTCGGCGTGTTTGAGTAAAGAGATCAGGACAGTCAGCGAAAATTGATTTTGGATTCTTATTTGGTGTTCCCTAGGTGCTTGTTACAAGTTCTTTCAGGAATTGGGGCGCAGAGAGAAGCAATCAGAAAGTGGGACATGCGATTGATATAAATTTGTACGAGAACGGGGAATTGTGTACTAAAAAATGGACCAAATGTCTGCAAAATCCACCAGCGCGGTTTAAAGGCGTAAAGTGCTTCATCGCCAGAATCCGACGCGATCCCGCAAACCTTCGTTGGGGAGCAGACTTTAATGATCCAGGCCACATTGATGACGGAATTAACCATCGCCGCAGCTCCTTCTATGATCGGCTTCGCGCGGCTTGTTGGCCTTGAGCTGACTGGTTAGTTCACTTGAAAGTTCTTCTAACTCCACTCTTCAAAAATTGTATTAAAACCCCAAATTTGAAACTCATCCAAAACAGTTGTGCTGTACATGGAAATGCCGATAATTACCCATGTGGACCCATCAGGAAACGGGTTTCAAAGTTAAGGATCGTTAGTTGAATGATTCATAGATCCCTGATTGACACGAGTGTAAAATGCACTTGTAAGCACACAGGGTATTGAAACTAGAAAGATCTAGAAGATAAACTACGCATCTGAACGTATTTTCCAATTAACTACCTGTAACCATTTGATTCTCAACTTGATTTTAGAAGCTTTAAATTTACACGTCATCGGCATGATAAATATCTATAAAAATAAACAAATATTTTAGAGTCCGTTGTCAGAATATGCCACTTTCATTTGCCTCCCTGCGTTCTACCGTACACACCCTTAAAATACACATACGCACACAAAGTTATCCTTTGCCTGTTAAAGGTTAACGTATCTCACTCCATTTTGCCCTCAATCGATCTTTAGCGAGTTTCTTGTCTCGCAATCTAGGTGACAACCATGGCATCTGCAGCAGCTTTTAACGCCCGACTTGGATACACAACAGAACATTTTGAGCGAATGTCACTTACCTCACTGTTATCTCAAACAAGACAGCCTGAAATATAGTTCTCTGGTTGATCTGCATGTGTTAAAGTTTGATTCTGATACTTTAGATAAACCCGGTTTTGTTCGTTTACTTGATTGACTTATTCATCGATTGGATAACTCATAGCCAGCGGATTGCCTGAAGGTACGAGAACTATTGCTCTGTCATTCAAGGAGTTTATTTAGTTAGTGTGACCAGATTGTTTAAACGAGGAACAGACTCAGAAAAATCAAGTCGCAGTTCTACTCAAAACCAAAAACAAACAAACAAAGTGACCGCTAATTATCCGATTCGTCGAATCGGGTGCAGAGTCCTCTCTATTCCTAGAGGGTTCCCTACTGCCACTCCGGATAACATCTTTTTGGGTCAAACTTCCAAACGTAAAGTATTGGGATTAGTGGATACCGAAGCTTACAACGGGAGTTACGCTATCAATCCCTTCGACTTCAAGAACCACAACTTAACCCAAGTAGGTCGTCTCAGTGAACGTTGATGGCGAGCAAATCCCTTGTAAACCTCTGTTTCTGACATTTGACGAGGCTGGTGGTCAGAATTTCATAGCCGGCTTTCAGAGTCTTTTCTCCGGTATTGGAAAGCTTTCCCAAGATACGGGCAATCAGGTGACAAGAAGCGATTACGGTCAGGGATACACCTCATTTGCATTTGATTTAACACCAGTTCACTGCCCGGGAGAACATTTTGAGCTTATAAAACAAGGTAACCTGCAAGTAGAACCTCATTTTTCTCAACCACTCACCAATACAGTCAATCTCATCATCTGCGCGGAATTTCAAAACGTGATTGAAATTGACGCAAACCGAAACGTTCTGTACAGTTACACAAAATAGCTAACATGGACATAGTTCAGCTGACGCTCATTTTGAGAAAAGATAAATATACCAGAGGTGTGTTTCAAGGAGTCTACCCTTCAGAAAAACTACCGACCAGTGTTTCGTCTTACCCAGCCCTGTTCATTGCCAATGTGGATACCAGTGACAAGCCTGGATCGCACTGAATTGCATTTTATTTTACCAAGGACCGAGAGGGAGAATATTTTGACTCTTACGGGTTGCCTCCAAGCAGTTATTCAAGAACATCTACAAATTTGCAAAGCGTAAACTCGAAATTTTGCGGTCATTACTGTTTGTATTTTCCCTTATTTCGCTCTAGACAAGTTAACATGAGCAAGATTTTTCATCGTTTATCAAGTAATAAAAGTCAAAATGATTTTCTTGTAAAACGGTTCATTGAGAAATATTTCCCTCTAAATCTTCCAAAATATGGCGCTGGTTTAAAGAAACAAAGAGCAATAGCAACGTATTTTATTGAGTAATCAAAATAAAATTTACAATTTGAAAGATAAAATTCGAGTGTTCTTTTTGATTGTGTATAGTCGCAACCAGCGCAGAGCCTGAGGGCGCGGACTCTCAACTCTTCGTCTTTTCTTCATCGTGGGAGATACCGTCAAAGGTGGGGTAGGTAGTCAACGGGAAGGACTCTCAGGGGTCTCTTCTCTCACTCTTGCCTTAAACTCTCGAATATCACCCTGCCTCTAGATTTCTGCCACTAGATTTCCTGGTATATTCATTCGGGCCAGTCCCCTCGCAAACACCGACAAGCCTACTGGTGATAATCCTTTACGGTGACGCAGCATATCATTGACTAAATCCACCACGCAAGAGCCATTTATCGTTTTGTTTTCGTACAACAATTCGCCTTTATCGTTCCAGTCCAACACATCTCGATTTTCTTTAATTTGGTCTAACAATTGACGCGCTCCGTTCTTGTAAATTTTGGGTACACTTTAATTTGGTCTAACAATTGACGCGCTCCGTTCTTGTAAATTTTGGGTACACTTTTTATCACTTCTTCCACGGCTGTTGTTATATGAGATTTTTCAGGAGAAGGTATCTCTACCTGTTTCTCACTTTCCTCTAGTTTGGGGGTTTCTGTGGGTTTGACGGTTGTCAGCTTGACGTGAAGAGCCTACCCTTTTCGCTGATCATAATAATTCAAATAGCACTGTAACACTTGATTATAAAGCCTAACCTCTGCTTCATCATCTAATTCCTTGCTGGATAAAATATCGCTCATTTCATTTTCTAAGGTTCTCAGAGTTTGTGTCACGGGTGGCGTTAAAATCTGCTCTTGGAGACTTCAACAGTACCAAGTAATGACAATTCAAACTCATATCTCAACTCTTTTCCACGGTGAAAAATGTTTTGCAAAATAAAGATTATACTTAGGTTTCAATAATGACAGCCTTTAGTAAACAAACTGGTTATTCTCTGGTCGATACTCAATTCGTGCATCAAATCGCCAATGACCACTAAATTCCGAATAGAGGGATTAATCATGGGTTCTAAATCACCAGACACTCCTTCGACAAACGTAATATTTGGAACAGTTTTAAGCATTTCATCGTAGGCTGGTTGGTAATTGCCATAACACCAAATGATATTTCAGGAGCACCCTCGATCATGTCTTCGCCCGATTCTAGTAAACGTTTAACAAACTGTCTTTTCCACAACAGGTCGTTCCTGCAACAAGAGCGGGGAAGGGATGTTACCACCTTGGGCCCATGCTCACAACTGATTAGCTGAACGGCATGCACTCTCATTTATCGAAAAATCGTTTTAGGTTCAGTCTCTTTGTCATATACGCGAACCACATCGGTGGTTTGTAGTTTCGCAAATTGTAGCCGATACTTGCCTTCTAACTCGGTTAACTCGTGTACGCGAGTTAAATGATGTGCTAATCTAACTAAAAATTTGGACCCACAGCCAACAATTGGTCAATGTTTACATTTCCTCCGCACCATCTTCACGGTTTGAAAGTTGGATTTTTACTTAACAAAACTGTTTGCAAAACTAACTTTATCGCTTATTTCACACGAAACGATCGCCAGAGACGCCAATAACGCCACGTTTTAGCTTTTTGTTTTCCCCAAGGGTGTGCGTGGAGATTGCGAGAGGTGTTTGCGCGCGCGCGTCGCTAAACAGAGATCAAGCCATGATTAGCATATCAAACTGAATTTATTTACAATCTATGTACATACAGTCTTTTGTCAAAATTCTATGTGAAAACTATATCGAGGAAAAAAACTATATACAATTTTATATACAATACTATTTACAATTTTCAAAAAGCGAGAAATAACTATTTACAAAACTTTAAATATCGAGAGGTAGGGTACGGACCCCATCCTAGAGAACTTTTCTTTTGGGATAAAAATAAGAAAATGCATCTCTGACCTGAGTATAGGTATACATGGTATTATTTACAACACGAAAACCATGGTTCACTCCAGCACTATTTTGTTTAGTCAGCAGAACATTTAAGTACTTGTCGTTGTTGATCTCGTTACTAAGTTTGTTAACTCCTTCACAAGAAAACTTATTTCTAGCCCCAGAACGGTAGTAGGTTTTTGAACACAAGCCGATAATGCCTTGTCCCTCCCACGCAACCTTAAACAATCCTGGGGTTCGCTTGTCGTAAGCCTAGTGCTCAGCCGTGTCGGTCCGGCGAAACCAGTTGCATTTGTCTTGTTCAAATTCACCTCTTAATTCCGGTTTTACTAAACTCTCCACACTATCCCCGGAGTCAGTGTCCATTTCACAAATTTGAAAATCGCTGCGATAGAGATGCAATAAAACTGAATCATTCTTAGCTTGGCGTACTGATGCACAGAAAAACCGACTTGAATCGGTAAATTTAACTTAATAGTTTGCTTGCAAAACTCTGCTTCGTACGTGTCTTCTGTGATATTATCCAATATTCGGAACAGTGGGGTGTTAACTTTGTGACTGGCCTCTGCATCAGTGCGATATTCCACGTTTCTTTGCTTCAAATGGTTGGTGATGGTTTCACCATAGCCTGAATTGCCCACCTAAAAACAAATGAGACTTGTATCAATTTTCTGTAAACAAAGATTCCGTTCCCCTCCCCTACGATCTCAGAATGAACTGACTACTTACCAACTTCATCGTTTCCGCAATGATGGCTTTACTGGGATCTGCATCGCCTGCCCGTCTCGCATCTGACACAGCATCTCCAAAGGGCTCAAAGTACGGCTCGGCAACCTCGGTTACTTGATTACGTTGGTCATTTCCAAACCATGCTCCAAGTACCACTTAAGTAGAGGTGTGGCCAGCAGGATCTTTTCCCCTTTCATACTCCCGATTAGGCTGCGACGGGGCTGTGCCATGATTTTGTTCTCCTCGGCATAAGCTTACGCGTACTCCCCGATATCCTCGCGGCTGATTTCTGTGTTCTTGAAAATTGGGCACATTTCTGAGAACTTCTCTTTCAAATGCTCAGGCAGGCGAATATCTACTTCCATACAACCAAACAATCGCTCATTTCGCAACTCGCTCAAAATTCGCTCCCCTCTCATAATCTCCACTTGATCCAAGGTTCTTCTGACTTCCGTGGCGATGAATCTTTGCAGATTTCTGTTGGTTTTCTTCATTTCCCGCCATTGACACTCATAGATCTCCACGAGGTTATATCCCAGATTCTTGATATAGGTCGCATTTGCTTCCGTTTCTTCTCGCAGCTCAGCCATGGGCTTCTTGCGCTTTACATTAAATTTTTTTCCGTGGTTGAGCGCGCAATCATGTCCATGCCAAAAGCAACCATGAAACTGGTAGACAGTTTGTGTTTGGGCATTGAACCCGCCCACGGGCACTTTACGACCACCGATGCGCTTCTCAGTGTTGTTCAGCTGATTTCTGATGTGAATTATTTCCTTGTGCGCCACCCACTCCAACCATTCGATCGCCATCTTGATAGAGCTTTAAGTTTTAAACTCGTTTTCTGCCAACCTTCTTGTATAACTTCCGGTGGGCATGTCTTGCATTTCGCGTTATAACTGAAGGATATTTTCACACGGCTTAACTGCCTGGTCTCTTTCCGCCTCCCTGATCTTTGTTTGCCGGCTTCGTGGTAGCGATGAAAGATGATACTTGGACCCCCTGTTTGTTGTCTTAATGAGATGATAGAGGTCGCTGTTCGCTTGATCGAAGAGACTGAGGTAAGTTTGGTTGTCCAGAAACGAAAAGAGGTACCTGAGGGTTAGACCAGGGACCGAGATGCCGTCTTTGAACATATTGACCTTTTTTTCTTGTCAAAACTGACTCATTTTCCCTACCGCCTCGAGGAATGGAACGACATCCAGATTATTGTACCAGACCAAGAAATCTTTAAAGGTTGACATTTCATTGTCTTCCCATACTTGCTGACAGTACTGGTATTCGTCTTCGGTGATGTTTTTTTTTTCTCCAGAGATGAATAGAAGGCAGCGTGAGGGGGTAGCGATATTTCTTCTAGCTTGTCCAGGCGTAAGGAAAGAAACCTTTGGTCTACTCACACTTGTAGGCTTTTAGGAACTGGTCGTAGCTGAGCCCGGGAGCGAGATAATGGGAGATATCCAGAAACTTGACGTATTTGGTCTTGAGGCCCATGTGGTTGCTGTATCTTTTTACAGTAAACTTTACTGGCTGTGTCTCAATGAGGTAGGGAAATAAAAATTCTTTCACAGCGTTGAGATCATGCTTGCCAGAATTGAAGCCCAAGACTTGGCAGTTCGTGAACGTAGGCGTTCAGTTTTTATTCTTATTGACACAGGAATTTGTTGTCACTGGTTTGTGCTTCCCCGAATAATGTATCTTCACAATCTGCCATTTCTTCTCCCCTCTGTCTCTGTTCTTGTCTTCTCCCCTGGTCCAACTCTACTTTTAATCTTCTATAAAACGACGGATCGTTTTCACTCACTTTGTCATCTAAAAAGGCGCGATCTTCTTGGTTCTCTGGCTAGATTTCTTTTTCATCCTCTTCATCGTCACTTGCTATCAAATCAATACCGCGGCTTTCATCTTCGCTCTCTTCTTCACTATTTTCATCTTCGCTAGACTCCTCATTTCCTTCTTGCGTATCTCACTAGCATTTGCGCTAACTGATTTTCGTGCGTCTTACCACGCCCAGGTACAGATGCTTGGTTAAGCGCTTCAAACACGGTTGCGTACTGTTGGTGTAGAAGAGAAGAACTTTTCGCGCTGATGGCGACCAAGTACTCGACAAATTTTCTCATCAGCTCGTCGGAGTTGCCTTCTCGGACAAAACATTTCGGTTGTTGGTAACCAGGGCCGTTACTACAGACACTCACACGCGAGGGAATATGGGACGAGAGTGCACCAGGTTTACTTGTCTGTGTTTTTCTCTTCGTTAGCGTTTTCCTTGTCAAAGTAACATTAAAAGTCGAAAGCGGCTCTATAAGGAAAATAGCGCACTTCTTCATGGACGATAATACCTTCCTCTTCTAATTCTTCAAAGATAGTTTTAGGGACGTGATATGCTCCGCCCTGGTATTTCAGATGGACTTTGCCGTCACAGATCTTCTCGTGTTGTCTTAAATTATCAGCTCGCTTCCAGTATTCACCGCAACAGGAACACTAAAACGATTTAATGTAGCGGGAAAGATCTTTGATATAGGAGAAGTGTTTGTCGCGGAGGTTGAGGTACAGAATGCTTGGATAGCGGCGGTGAGAACGGCGGACAAGTGTAGCAGTAATGTCGGGAGCATTTTCTTCATCTTCATTGTCTTCTTCAGTGAAAGCATGGGTCTGAGTGGGTGCGAGACTGTAATGTTGAATGTTGACAAACAATTTCTCTAACTCGTCTAATTCAATTATCTTGACACCATGGAATTTCTTCTTGGATAGACCAGCGTCTCAATACTGTTCATAATAATAATTGATATCTCTCTCTAAATTGTTCGTGTGGCATCCGTTATGGAGGGTCAGATAGCAGAAAAAAGCAGAGATTGTCCTCATACGGATTGCCTCTTCGGATATCGCGATCGAGCGGGATAATTCCATAGATCTCTACAGTGTAATGTGGGAGACATTTCACTCGACCGATGGGATGATCGCGGATTTTCCAAACAAACCAGGTTACATTCGTCACGAGATCCTCAACCCATGTGGACTTTGGCCTCTGGTGGCGAATCCACTCGAGGAAATCAATCTACGCTATCTTCTGATAAGGCGCTCTAAATCAGCGTGATTGGAGACCAGGAACGGCTGTCCCAACACTAAGTTATTATTGGCGGAGAGGTGGTTGTACTGGAGGGCGCCAATTTCTGTGTTGCGCAGGATAAACCCAAACGTAAAGCTTGAGGTGCGCCAGTTTCTGTGTTGCGCAGGATAAACCCAAACGCTAAGTTGAACTTTAAACACGGTATGCTGATCAGCAAAAATGCGGTCCAGCTGTTCTCGGAGGCTGGCTGGGTTGATGGTGGATAGACGGAAATTATACCAATCTCGGCGTTAAACGGTTTGGCGGCTGAATCAGGTTCGAATTTGCGGCCAGTGCTGTCTGTACATCTGGGCAATGTTTTCTTCACTGCTGGTAACAAGGTTGGATGGAATAAGAACTGGATCAGGTTGCCAACTTGAACTAGCGACGGTTTCTTCAGCACTTGCCGTGGGGGCTGGTTCTGAAGCGGTACTCGTACTTGCTTGGTCCGACCTCTTAGATCTTTTCGCAGCAGGTGCGTCAAAAGATGTTGCAGCGGTACGTTTTCTCGTAGCAGCGCTAGTGGTGGGTTGATGATGCGTGGTGCGAATATGAGCATCGTAAGGTGCGAGGTTGTGGAAGGTTTCACCACAGGTAGCGCAGGTGAACGTGCGTTCGGCAACGCGTTTATCGTACGCTTTATGGTGACGATTGAGGTGCGACTTTTGGGTGAAGCGCTTGTAGCAGCGCGGACACTCGAGGGGTTACTCACCAGTGTGAATTAGTTTGTGTTTCTTCAGATCCTTTGGGCGAGTGAAGGTCTTACCACAAGTCTCACAGCGATGTTCCTTGCCGGTGGCTCGCCATTGCCAGTTTGAATACCCTACAACTTGTTATTACCTAGTCTTACCAAAGCTTAACTATACGATCGATGATCACCTGAACGTTACTTGAGTGAAAAACTGTTACTGAGTGCGAAAAACAGCTTTGTTTTTTCTTTATCGCTAAAAATAATCAAGTAATAATTACTAGTGTTTCAACTTGTTCAACTGATCTGTAAAACTCAAACTTTGTTTTGATTTTTAAGTTTTAATTGTGCGATAAACCGCAAAAGAGAATTCAATAAATGTTCAGTAAAGCTGAATACGAGTTGTTCTTTTAATTAGCTGATATAAATCGACTTTACGATCAGAGAAACGCTCTAGTTTGTAGTACACGAAAATAGGTCACTTACGGTTTCCACAGGGTTCCCCATTGGAATGTCTTCGCCATTCCACTGAAAATAAGTACAGAAATAGGCATAAGTTGGTTGAACAAATTGGAATGTGTTTGATGCGTGAAACGATTGAATGATTAAATCTCAGAACTTACCTCGTTAATAAATTATCTACAGTCTCCGGTGATAACTGCGAATTATAATAACTATTACTCTAAAAACGAAAGAAAAAAGTTGACGTTAACGAAATTACAAAACAAATAGCAACAAAGAAGTTGAGACGCGCTATTGTTTAATTTAGAACACCTGAAGTGTTTAAGTCACTATTCTTTAAAAGACTACAATAATTCACTCTAGGATAAATCGAATTAAACACGACCTACATTTTCTGGTGCCAAGCGCTCTGTTTACTCAACACTTTGGAGTTGGCTGTCCGTAAACTGTAAAGCAAATATAATTTAATTACAACCCAGTTTCTTCACACATCTCTTTTATTTCATTGCGTTCTTAACAAAGTTAACAGGCGCTTTATGAAAATTTAAGTGAAAGCCTGAACCCGCATAATTAAAATTGCTTAACGGTGCGTAAAACAGTCTGTTATCGTGCTAGAAATTTAAAGTTTGTAAAAAGAGTTACCGAATCGACCTCCAAATCAGCCTCCCCGCTGCCAGTTTCAGTCTGCGCGTCATTGCTTGATGCCTGCATTAAAAGATAAAGTTGTGTTTAAAGAGAGAACTAAAACACTTTTTGAACATTCAAAACTTCACCCAACGGTTTATAAATCAATTGAAAGGCATAAAATGCTTTAGCAATACTTACACGTGCTTCGCGCTGAGAAAATTCGGCCAACATTTCGTCAAATGCGCTGATAGTTTCCTCATTGGTTTCGGTCTACGGCAAGTAAGAGAAAGTTTTAAAGATTAGTAAGACTGGGTCAGCGAAAAGTATTAACACAAAAGTTTAAACACACTTATACTCATTGAACTTACCGTATCAGCTACGTGATTTTGAACGCAAGTGCTCGCATGAATAAACTCTTCTGACTCGTGGTTCTCACCAATCTATTAAAGTGAAATGAAACATCAAAGATCAGAGAAGAAACAGGATTGTGATGGATTAAATCAATGAAGGTAATAACGACCAATGCAATATAAAACTTACCTCAAGTTCTTCGAGAACAAAATTCTCTGGGATTTCGACGGCTTTAGTCAACATCTCCCAGTCGCGGACAGTTAAACAAGCGCTCAAGGCAGCTTGAAGATCAATAAAGTTGGTGAAAAAAAAGCCATTTTCAACGGTAATAACGTTTTGAAAATCGGAAAAAGTTTTCCCAGCAAAGCGATTGCAAGAACGATAGCGCTTTCGAAATATACCCGCTTTTAATTCAAAACAGACAATATAAATTTTAAGATCCAATCAGGGTGTAAATAGAGCGATCAAGTCTGGGTATGTCTATTGTTGTCACTGTGCAAGAGTGACGCCCATTAGTAACTCTCGGCACTTATCAGTGTGGCGGAAGTCAAAAAATAAGTATAGAAGAAGGCAATTTTCCCTAGGTTATGACAATAGATGACGTCATTGACTAGACACTTAGGAAAATTAATTAAGGGGATCCAAGGAGGATCCACTAACGGGGCTTAATTCCCCTGAAGGTATAGTACTAACCACTATCGATCGCATTCTTGTCGCACAAATCTTAAGCAATTTATGGTCCTTTATCAAGGTCCCAAAATCTGAAACTCTCAAAATATCAATTACTTCTTCATCTAGTTTTTTCACCTTTAAGGAAAAAATGTTGCAGTTTTTATCTCTAGAATCATGAATTGACCAAGCGCTTTTACGAAGCACCATATTTTCTATTTACCAATGACAGACAAGGTGACCTCTCTTATGGTTTCTTGAGGCCTCCTCGCTATTACCTTGACTTGTAAATTGAAAAATTTGTTCTTTTTTTAGTAAGGAAAATAAATGATGATGATGAATGAATGAATGAATGAACGAATGAATGAATGAATGAATGAATGAATGAATGAATGAATGAATGAATGAATGAACCAATCAATCAATCAATCAATCAATCAATCAATCAATCAATATTGATGTTTTGTTAACAGTAATATATTAATGACATGAGTGAGCCATTCGCACACGAAGACGAAATTTTGTCCTTGAAAAACTCCTAACTCCCAAAAACCAGCAAAAACCTAAGCACGAATTCCACTAGTCCAAAAGAAAACCCCAGATTTTCTCATTAAATCCTATTGTTTTGTGACGTTCTCGTCATTGTCGCCCTAATAGCTTCTTTTAAACTTCCTATTCTCGCGATCATGAGACGTTTTCATGCCCGAATTGGAGATTCATCAAGCATCTTTGTAAATGTCCTGTAAGCTTTAAAATAAGGCTCGACATCTTCCTGATATGAGAAAAAAGGAGGGTAGAATATATAAACACGAGACATCAGTTTCACGTGCAGTCGGAATGAATGAAGATGCAGCTATAGCGCGCATGCTCACCTCTGGTACAAATAGGGAGCCTTCAAAAGGTGGCAATTAATTCACTGCCACAATCTACAGCAAGGAAAGATGAATGAATAGTCAATTTTATGACATTTCATTGTGAGAAAAACGTACTTTAGATACGCAAATGTCTGGTATGAAGACAGTTCTGCATTTAGGAAGTAGGGCTTAGAAAATGGGACTTTTTGGTCTGAAAAAGAGTCAGGATTAGATAACTGGGTGGCAATCCACCACCAAAAATTGCGAGACGTAATCATTCTCCATCAGGGAGGGAGTGGGGGGATGCATACTATTATTGTCCCTGTCGTCAGCATCATCACAATTTTATTTGAAATATATGGTGATGTTAGGTAATATGTATGCATACTCTGAGCGAATGCGTCAGTTTTATATTGTTAATTAAAAAATCTTTTTTATCACACCTCTTTATCTGGGTTAAGAACAATATGAGGTCTCTTGTAAACTAGATTGACTGGATAATCCCTGGAATATTAAACACAAAACAAAACAAACAAACAAAAATAACTGAATCAAGAATAAACAGCTCAGAATACAGTTTTAGAAAAGAACTTCATAGGGACTAAAGAGGAAGCATGGTTATGGTTATCATTGCATGCAGCGAAATTCCAAAGGAAAAAAAGACACTTGATAGAAAGATGAAACTGAAAACGTTAATCTCAGAGATAAGCTCAGAACATGTTCACTCAGATAAAGTTTAGAGTCTATATATTACTTTCTCACACTATGAAGAGAAAACAAGGAAATCACTGCTGGAAAAGTGATCTTTGATTAAAATAAGTAAATAAATAAATCACTTTATTTAAGTGTCAATGTCTTTAACGCAGAGCATTAATTGGGGGCACTTTTCAAATCGAATTGGAATTTAGAAGTGTCGGTTTTTGAGGGGAGGGGAAATCCAGAGTAACCAACGACAAGGCTCAACCCTCATAAGACGCCGAGTCCGGGAATCGAACTCGGGCCACATTAGTGGGAGGCGAGTACTCTCACCACTGCGCCATCCCTGCTTCCCCTAACCTTTGTCATAAGACTTGGTAAACTTTTGCTTTGAATTTCTCCAGGAATTATTAATGGTTCGAGAAGCTATATCAGACACTCGAAAAAAGTGTTTTATCTGATTTCTAAACACCCTGAAGTTGGTTAAAAAAAACTCAGCTGCGCCTTGTTTTTTCAAACCTAATTTCTCGGTATTTGGAAATCGGATGAAACAATCTTTCTCGTGTTTGATATATTGCGTAACGCATTTCACACTACCCAATGAACTAAATATTTCATGGGGAAATAACCTGGTAACAGAGGCCTAAAGCATGAGGTGACGTAACATTCTCAACGGTTAGAACTGAGTCATCAAGCATAGAAGTCTCAATAACTCATCAGGTTGCGATAAGATACTACTTTTTGGCCAATAAGAATTAACTACTTTATATATTTTTTGCTCTTAGTGTGAGGGCAAAATTTTGTCAACTACGCAATCTGATTGGTTCTGGCAGCGCGCGGAATTTCTCGATGTTGCCAGCGAACCCGGGCGGACTTGTTGCAAGACCTGGAGGCCTTGTTTGTTTGCGGATAAAATAAAAAATGTTATACACTGGGATAGGTGTGCCCCCTGTCTTGAGTACGCCGTACTCAAGACAGAGGGCACAGTTTTTCCCAACACGGACCTCACTTCTGATCCATTCGCTGCCAAATTTTTAGTGTTAGTTTATTTATTTTGTTAGGTAGATATCTGTGTCTTTACTTGTGTGTAATGTGTGTTTCCGACTTTGTAATTTAAATCATTTCCATGTAAATCTGCCTAAATTCCTAAGTTCTTTAACTCTATTAGTTATTTCAGGAAGCCTGTACCTTTCATTTATTGAAGTGGTATTTTATGTCAGTCTATTCTTTTTGAGCAAATGTAATAAAGTGTAGTTTCTGTTGTCGTTGTCGTCAATCGATGGCAATTTTTTATCTTAAGCGTTGTTTTCACAAGCGAAGCAAGCCCAGGCTAAAGTACAAGCATACTTATTTCACCATGCAACTGAATGGCCTTGACGCAAGCACAAGCATCAAAACGTTTCCTTTTCTTGTGCTTGTTTTTGAGCCTGTTTTTGGTTCGCTAGCGAAAACCAGGCTTTACTCTTTCGATCATCTCATCTAATCCCATAATTTTAAATAGTCCATTTCCGAGTTGCTTTGAACCTCAGTGCAAAGTTTTAATTATGAAACTTACTTTTCTTTCATATGCAAACAAAACTAATTTTTGCACTTAGCCTTACTTTCATAATAAGGTTCACATCAAACTCGGTAGTGGCCTGTTGTTGTAACGTCGTCACTCAAGGGCCTCAATGCAATACCTGTCAAAGTGATTTTTTTGAAATGTTGCAGGTATCCGCACAAGACTCTCAAAGTCTTCAGGAAACTGCTTCCTTAGTTCCTCTGCAACGTGAAAGGAATTCAAAAAAAACACACTGTCTCCTCCTTCAACCTGTGGATCAAATCTGTAAACACAAACAAACAAATAAACATGATTGGCATTATATATTACATCCTGAATATAGTTACAGTCAGGGTTCAAACTTGGTGCCGTCAACAGGTTAAAAACCGGTGTAACTTTGGATTTCAAGATGCCTACTCTTTGATAGAGGCTTATGTGTGGAGCTATTCTCTGGAACAGTCTTGCCTCTTCAAGAGAGGTATCGATGAATGGTTCTCTGTACCTGGTTTTATTCTTTTTTGTAAATAATGATACTTTAGCGTGAATAAATATAGTTTTGTTGTTTTTGATATTTAATTTGTCAAGGTGCCTATTTAATTGCTAGATCTTAACCGTCTGAACCAATTTGACGAAACTGCAATTTCAGCTAATAAATATATTTATATTTAATTTTGCTTAGATGTAATTAATTAATTTACAAATTGATTTTAAAAGTGGGAAATTAGAGGGTGTTATGCAAGACTATGGTAAGTAAATTTTTTGACTTACTTCAAGCCGTGAAGAAGCTGCAGTCCGGGTGGAGATTCAAAGTACATCAGATCCATATGCAAGCCAAGCTCAACATCAGAGTACGCAATGTTGATTGGATAAGGTGTTCTTAATACATCAAATTTCTAGGAGATGTGGAAGAGAATAAGAGCACACCATATTTAATTGGGAATAAATGCCTTCTCTCACTAAAATGCCTACCTTCAAATGACATTAGTGACTTTTTTACAATGTCAATACTGAAATTTACGCCCCAGTGGTCTTGGAAAAGGAAACATTTAATATTCAGTATATTACAATATACATTTATTGTTAAAATTACACACAACTTAATGTGTTTTGTCTTTTAAAAAACTAAAAAAACAATGACAACAGTTAGTTAGGTTCATATACGTAATATTTAATTGAATTAATTGATTTCTATACAGAGGAAGAATTTCTTGATTTTTGGCTGTACAACTGAAAGTTGGAGCGAGAGGAAGAAATGGTTTATTTTCAGAGAAATACAACATTACCACGAAATTAATTATCTAAGGCAGGCATTATTTGAGACACCGCAAAGCAGGCTAAGACTAGTAATCATTTATTGTAGCATCAAGCATTCTACCAGTAACAACTAGGATATTTAAGACAACCCAGAAATAGCAACCTCTAAATGGTTTAACAAGAACAAAAACAATTACAACAACATAGCACCCCAGTACATTTGGGCTTGACAGGAAGAACATAGTACACAGGGGCAGCTAACAACACCTGCATGCACAACCCCTTTGAGTTTCAAGTCCCAGTGCTCCATGTTCTGGTGTTCCATGTTTCAATGTTCTGTTTTTAAGTGCTCCTTGTTCCAGTGTTCATCTATATTTTTGTATTCCAGTGTTCAATGTTTAGTCTTCCAGAATTCTAGTTTTCTAATGCTCCATGTTCTGGTGTTCCAGTGTCCCATTGTTCTTGTGTTCTGGTCCTCTATGCTCTAGTGTTCCATTTTCCGGTGCGCCAGTGTTTCAGCGTTCCGGTATTCTAGTGTTCCAACGCTCTATTGTTCTAGTATTCTATTCTAGTATTCTGATCCTCCATGTTCTACTGTTCCAATGTTCCCGTATTTCTCAGTTCTGCAGTGTCTCGGTGATCAAAGCTCTTGTGTTACAGAACTCGGGTATTCCGAGGCCCCAGTGTTCTGCTGTCCTTGTGTTCCATATTCTGATGTTTAGTGTTCCCTGTTTGGTGTTCTGGTTTTCCACTGTTCCAACGTCCCATGTTCCGGACGTTCTGCTTCCCATGTTCCCTGTTTCTGGTTTTCTGTGTTTCAGTGCTCTGATCTTCTCTGTTCCACTGTTCCAATGCCCTAGTATTTTGGTGTTCTGTGTTCTGTCTAGTCCAAGTCTTCCAAGGTTTAAAGGTTCTCTGGTGTTCCAATGTTCCAATATTCCTGTGTATCAATGTTCCAATGTTCCATGTGCCAGTGTCCCAAAATTCCAGTGTATCAATGTTCCAATGTTCCTGCGTATCAATGTTCCAGTATTCCAGTATTCAGGTGTATCAATGTTCTATGTTCCAATGTTTCTAAAGACAAAGAAAAGATTAAGATAAAGATTTTATTGAAAACAATGCATGACAGCCAAGGGCTGAATTGCGTACCGTTCTGCGTACCAATGTTCCAGTGTTCCAATATTCCGGTGTATCAATGTTCCAATGTTCCAGCGTATCAATGTTCCAGTGTTCCAATATTTCGGTGTATCAATGTTCTGTGTTCCAATGTTTCAATGTTCCTGTGTGTCAATGTTCCAGTCTTCCAAAATTCCATTGTATCAATGCTCCAATGTTCCTGTATATCAATGTTTCAATGTTCCTGTGTATCAATGTTCCAGTGTTCCAATATTCCAGTGTATCGATGTTCTTTGTTCCAATGTTCCTGCGTATCAATGTTCCAGTGTTCCAGTACTCCAGTGTATTAATGTTCTGTGTTCCAGTGTTCCTGGTGATCTCTTTTATAGACGATTTTATAGGGAAATTCCCGAATCACGAATTCTTAGCCCCAATCGTCATTCGGGCGCAAATAATCCACATCAGGTTTGTTTTCTAACTAATGGCCATTAAGAAACAAAGAAAAGAAAAAGAAAGAGAAACGACTATTCAACTTGTGCCGTGTTTAGTCCTCGTTTAGTCGTGACAGTCGGCGTGGCGTAGCGTGACTGCATAAAGAAGAACAAACAGTAAACACACTCGTATATATGTCATGAGTGTTTACACAATAAGACGATCACAGCTATATGCAGATTTGTTTCGCGACAGTAGTACTTTTGCGTTTGTGTCAAACATTCAAATTAAACGAAAGATAGTCGAATTTTACTAAGTCTAATTGCAAACCACAGCTTGTGTCGATCTTTTCGTGACAACTGTCGAGTGTACAGCTGTTATTAACACTAATCTTCCTGATTACCTTCAAATTCCGTGTATCAGTTCTCACATTCTCACCTGCTATAACCCACACATTTGGCACTTCTAAATTGTTATAAAGCCCTCGCAAATGAGAAGGAAACGTCGCAGAAACATTGCAACTGTTCAGGTCTGGAGAAAAATTTATTCCACTCGCTCCGACATAAAGAGCCGCCCGTCACACGCGTTCACAGTCTCCCTTCACAGGCGTTCAGAAGCCACGGAACGCTCAACAGTGACCTTATTACCTAACTCCCACGAGTCTCTTGTAGACAAGCGGTAGAGCATCCAAAGTAGTACCTTATTATAGAAAATTAAAGCTTCATGAAATTAACGCGAATTTTAACTTCCGCGTCATTAATTCAGTGGCGCGTTTATTTCCGCGACCTAAATTTCCATTATTTTCGCCTTAAACTCTCGATACACTCCAGAAAGGTAAAAGCATTGTTTTTCCAAGGTGGATATCCGCTGGTATCATGGATACTATGAAGAACGCTCGAAGTGGTACGAACATTATTTGCTTTTTGGATTTTTACACTTAGTGTTAATATTATATAAAATAAATTTGTGCCTCTCGTCTTAACAAATTCTGTTTCTTTGTGTAAGTCGCGTTAATTTCCCTCATTTAGAAATTTTACTACTTCTTTCGCGTAAATTTCCTTTATCGGGAATAATTAAGTTGCGTTAATTTCGAATACCTTAATTGACAAGAACGTTAATTTACAGTGAATAAAACGTTTCTCTAAGAATGTTCCCTGTCCTTTTTGCTGTGTTTTCCATCTGTAGATGTCGTATTTCCAGCAATCTTATGTAAACAGGCGATATTTGAATATTATCCCAACGCGGGATGCTGTGAAGGTTAACGAAGACATTTTCTTATTTTGAATTTCGCGTCTGTTCGTTTTTGGGCAACTCTTTTGTACGCACCTCGTGCATTAGTGATACTTATCTTGCTAGACTGAATGCAACTTGGTTTTCTTTTTCTTTTTTTTTATATCGTAATTATTATTGAAGTACTGATGCAACTTCCTTTGGCCACCTCAATGCTGGCTACAGGCCTGACATTTGATCGTTACTCACTGAACTTTCAAATTCTGTTACTCACTTTTGTCACTGTTCCGTCATTATGGAGGCCTGATCCTAGTAACTTTGGCATTGAAGCAGTAATGACCTCTAACTACTAGAAAGGCCGTTCTAGCCTCTTAATATAGTAATAGGCAGAGCACTTCCAAAGTGCCAATTTATCTGGGAGTTTCAAGAAATACAAGAAATTAGCGTTTTTATCCCTAGCTTACACGAACTGAAAACATGAACTGATAAAGCGATAAAATTAAAGAAAAACCGATCACAGGAAATAAACTGGAATTTAAATAACTGGAAACGACAAAATGATTCTTCTGGGAGGGTTAATTGATTTTCCTAAGACAAATGACAAATTAACTCTTTAACAATTTACCGCAAGAGCTGCGAACCTCGCAGAGTTTTTCAACAACTTCCCATGCAGAACTCCACGGTGGAGTAAATTACAATTTGATCGTGGATTTATTCGAATTCAGTATAGATAACCGTTTCAATGACCGAAAGCTACTGTTATTAAAATATTTTGCGAAACGACTGAAATCTCGCTCAGGTTCGCACGATTTCCTTCAAAGTTTAAACATTATGCCAAAAATCACCTAAAGGGAATCTAATCTCAGACGAAATTGACCCAACATTATCTGAATAAACTGTTGGTCGGTAGGGATGTTTCTTGTCCCTTCTTTGTGTCTGTCTATTCGTAGCTGTCGTGTGTGAAGCAATCTCATGTAAACAGAAGTAATTTGAATATTATCCTAACGCGACATGGTCTCGTCGTGAAGAACAGCAGGGAAATTTCGAATTTTCTCTTTCGCTTGGGGCAACTCTTGACTCGCAACTCGTGCATTAAAGCTAATTTGCACGTACGACTTATTGGCCGATGAGAAAGTTTACATCGCATGAGCCAATTTACACGTTACAATTTGTCTTCCTGTTTCTTTATCTGTTGGTGTAAAGCGGAGTCAATATCAGCATGACTAAAAGTACTGCTACAGAATTTTATAACTCGGCCCAATTTTCGACCGCTCAGTCATCTACTTCTTAAATTACCGCTTCAGAACTTTTCAACAACTTCTCGGAACTCCACGGTGAAAAAAATAAAATTTGATTGTAGATTTACTTCTGGAAAATCGTTTCACTGACCGAATATTACTGCCATTAAAAGCTTTTCTAAAATGCCTGCAGCCTCGCCTAGTCTCGCACAATTTTCCATAAAGTACAAAATCGCATACCAGTGTATTAATTGTACTCATTGTCACAGTGAATAAAACGTTTCTCTAAGAATGTTCCCTGTCTTTTTTTCTGTGTTTTCCATCCGTAGATGTCGTGTTTAAAGCAATCATATGTAAACAGGCGATATTTAAGTATTATCCCAACGCGGGATACTGTGAAGATTTAAGCGAGGACATTTTCTTATTTTGAACTTCGTATCTCTTTGTTTTTGGGCAACTCTTTGCACGGACCACGTGCATTAGTGATACCTATCATGCTAGACTGAATGAAATTTGGTTTTCTTTTGTTTTTTTTTTTAATACCGCAATTATTATTGAAGCACTGATGCAGCTGCCTTTGGTCACTGCAATGCTGGCTACAGGCCTGACGTGTAATCGTTACTCACTGAACTTTGTGCAAACTCTGTAACTCACTTTTGTTATTGTTCCGTCATTGTTGATCCCCTAATCCACGGGAACTGTGATAGCTCAAAGGATGAGTTGAAAATTAATAGAAAGCTTGTGGTCGCTCTCTAACTTTTATCTGTTTATGTAAACGGTTTTGGCCGCAAAAGTTGGACTTATCAGACACCGAGCGAAAGGAGATCCTTGCCTAGATAACAGACCTCCTCAACTGAAACTAACTGATAAAAATAATTGAAATGGCTGATCGCAGTTACTTTGGCATTGAAGAGGTAAAGACCTCAAACTTCTATAGAAACGCCGTTTTGGCCTCTTAATATTGCAATAGGCCGTGCCAATTTACCTGGGAGTTTCAGGAAATACAAGAAATAATCGTTTTTATCCCTAGCCTACAATGAGCTGAAAAAAAAAAAGACTTAAAAAACTGATAACCGACTAAAGAAAAACCGCTCACAACAAATAAACCGGAAATCAACTGACTGAAAATGATGAAATTATTCTTCCGGGAAGGTTAATTGAATTTCGTCACACAGACGACAAGTTGACTCTTGATCACAATTTAACGCAAAAGCTGCAAACCTCGCTGAGTTTATCAACAACTTCCCAGAACGCCACGGTGGAGTAAATTACAATTTTATTGTGGATTTACTAAAATTTCAGTAAAAATCGTTTCTCTGACGAAAGGTATGGTTATTAAAAAATTTTGCGAAACGACTTAATCTCGCCCAGGTTCGCATGAATTCCTTCAAAGTTTACACATTATGCCAGAGTCAAGTAGGCTGTTAGGGGGATCTTAACTCAGGCAAAATAGACAAAACATTATCTGAATAAGACGTTGGTCTATAGAAATGTTTTTTTGTTCCTTCTTTGTGTCTGTCTATTCGTAGCTGTCGTGCGTGGAGCAGTCTCATGTAAACAGTGGTTATTTGAATTTTATCCTAACGCGGGATGATCTCATCATGAAGATCAGCAGGGAAATTTCGAAATTGTCTCTTTCGCGTCCGTCCGTTTTTGGGCAACTCTTGACTCGAAACTGGTGCATAAAGGCTAATTTAGATGTACCGACTTATCGGCCGATGAGTAAGTTTACATCGCATGAGCCAATTTACACGTTACAATTTGTCTTCCAGTTTCTTTATCTGTTGGTGTTAAACGCGGGGTCAATATCGGCATGATTAAAAGTACTGCCAAAAGTTTTTATAACTCGGACCAATTTTCGTCCCCTCACTCATCTACTTTCTTAAATTACCGCTTCAGAGTTTTTCAACAACTTCTCGGAAATCCACGGTGAAGAAAATTATAATTTGGTCGTAGATATAATTCATATTAACCGTTTTACTGACCGACTGTTACTGCTATTAAAAGCTTTTCTGAAATGCCTGCAGCCTTGCCTGGTTTCCCACAATTTTCTATGCAGTAAGAAATCGCTAACCCGTATTAATTGTACTCATAACCACAATGAATAAAACGTTTCTCTAAGAATGTCCCTTGTCCTTTTTTCTGTGTTTTTTTTGTATCCTTAGATGTCGTGTTTCAAGCAATCATATGTAAACAGGTGATATTTGAATATTATCCCATTGCGGGATGCTGTTATGATTAGCGAGGACATTTTCTCATTTTGCTTTTCAGTCGCTTTTGTCCATTTTTTGGCAAATCTTTGTACGCACTTCGTGCAATAGTGATACTTATCATGCGAGACTGAATGCTACTTGGTTTTCTTTTTCTTCTTCTTTTTTTTTTTAATACCGTAATTATTATTGAAGTATTGATGTAACTTCCTTTGGTCACCTCAATGCTGGCTACAGGCCTGACATGTAATCGCTACTCACTAAACTTGGTACAAATTCGGTTTCTCACTTTTGATCTTGTTCCGTCATTGCTGATCCCGTAATCAACGGGAACTGTGATAGTTCAAGGGATGAGTTAAAAATTGATATAAAGTGTGCGATCGTTCTCTAACTTTCATCTGTTTATGTAAGCTGAGTTTGGGCGCCAAGGGAGACCCGAGTCTACATAACAGACCTCCTCAACTGAAACTACCTGATAACGATAATTGAAATGGCTGATCTTCCTTTGGCAAGCAAGCGTTCATGCCCTCTAACCAATAGAAAGGCCGTTTTATTCATTTAATATTGTAATAGGCCGTGTACTTTCGAAGTGACAATTTATCTACGAATTTCAGGAAATAAAATGTACAAGAAATTATCATTTTTATCCCCAGCCTGCTTACAATGAACTGGGAAAAAAAAAACAGACTAAAGTTATGATAAAGCGACTGATGAAAAACAGATCACAGCAAATAAACTGGAATTCAAATGACTGAAAGCGATGAAATGATTCTTCCGGAAAGGTTAATTGATTTTCCTCAGACAGACGACAAATTAACTCTTAATAACAATTTACCGCAAGAGCTGCGAACCGCGGAGAGTTTTTCAACAACTTCCCAGAACTCCACAGTAAGGTAAATTACAATTTGATCGTGGATTTAATAGTCGTTTCAATGAACGAAAGCTCTTGTTTTAAAAAAAAGATTTTGCGAAACGACTTTAATCTCGCCCAGATTCGCGCGATTCCTTTAAAGTGTACACATTATACCATAGTCACTTCGGCTGTTAGGGGGATCTTAACTCAGGCAGAATCGACCCTTCATTATCTGAAGAAAACGTTGGTCTGTATTAATGTTTCTTGTCCCTTCTTTGTGTTTGTCTATTCGTAGCTGTCGTATGTGAAGTATTCTCATGTAAACAGTGGATATTTGAATATTATTCTAACGCGGCCTGATCTCATCATGAAGATCAGCGGGAAAATTTCGAATTTTTGCTTTTCGCATCCGTCCGTCTTTGGGCAACTTTTCACTCGCAACTGGTGCAGTAAGGCTTTAATAGACGTACCGACTTATCGGCCGATGAGAAATTTTACATCGCATGAGCCAAAATACACGTTACAATTTGTCTTCTAGTTTCTTTATCTGTTCCTGTTTGTCTAACTCGGGGTCAAAATCGGCATGATTAAAAGTTCTACCACAGATTTTTATAACTCGGCCCAATTTTCGTCCGCTCACTGATCTACTTCCTTAAATTACCGCTTCAGAGTTTTTCAGCAACTTCTCGGAACTCCACCGTGAATAAATTACAATTTAATCGTAGGCTTATTTCTTAATAATCGTTTCACTTACCGAGTACTACTGCCATTAAAAGCTTTTCGGAAATGCCAGCTGCCTCTCCTAGTATCGCACAATTTTTCTATTCAGTACGATATCGCTTACTTGTATAAATTGTACTCATATAAACAGAGAATAAAACGTTTGTCTAAGAATGTTTCCTGTCCTTTTTTTCTGTGTTTTCCATCCGTAGATGTCGTGTTCCAAGCAATCTTATGTAAACAGGCGATATTTGAATATTATCCCAACGCGGGATGCTGTGAAGGTTAACGAAGACATTTTCTTATTTTGAATTTCGCGTCTGTTCGATTTTGGGCATTTCTTTGCAAGGACCTCGCGCATTAGTGATACCTATCATGCTTGACTAAATGCAACTTGGTTTTCTTTTTCCCTTTTTTTAATACCGCAATTAAATATTGTAATAGGCCGTGCACTTTCGAAGTGCCAATTTACCTGGGAGTTTCGGGAAATACAAGAAATTATCGTTTTTATCCCTAGCTTACAACAAACTGAAAAAAAAAAAAAAAAAAAAAAAAAGACTTAAGAAAATGAAGCGACTAAAGAAAAACAGATCACAGCAAAAAAACTGGAATTCAAATGACTGAAAGCGATGAAATTATTCTTCCGGGAAGGTTAGTTGATTTTCCTCAGACAGGCGACAAATTAACTTAATAACAATTTACCGCAAGAGCAGCAAACCGCGGAGAGTTTTTCAACAACTTCTTAGATCTCCACGGTGGAATAAATTGCAATTTGATCGTGAACTTAATAACAATTTTAATGACCGAAAGCTACTGTTATAAAAAAAAAAACTTTTGCCAAACGACTTTAATCTTACCCAGATTCGCGCGATTCCTTTAAAGTGTACACATTATACCAAAGCCACTTCGGCTGTTAGGGGGATTTTAACTCAGGCAGAATTGACCCTTTATTATCTGAATAAAACGTTGGTCTGTATTAATGTTTCTTGTCCCTTCTTTGTGTTTGTCTATTCGTAGCTGTCGTATGTGAAGTAATCTCATGTAAACAGTGGATATTTGAATATTATCCTAACGCGGCATGATCTCATCATGAAGATTACCGGGGAAATTTCGAATTTTCTCTTTCGCGTCCGTCTGTTTTTGGGTAACTCTTGAGTCGCAACTGGTGCATTAAGGCTTTAATAGACGTACCGACTTATCGGCCGATGAGAACGTTTACATTGCATGAGCCAATTTGCACGTTACAATTTGTCTTCCTGTTTCTTTATCTGTTGGTGTAAAGCGGAGTCAATATCAGCCTGACTCAACGTATTGCCAAAAGTGTTTATAACTCGGCCCAATTTTCGTCCGCTCAGTTATCTACTTTCTTAAATTACCGCTTCAGAGTTTTTCAACAGCTTCTCGAAACTCCACGGTGAAGTAAATTACAATTTGATCGTAGATTTAGTTCTTAATAATCGTTTCACCGACCGAGTATTACTCCTACTAAAAGGATTTTCTTAAATGCCAGGAGCCTCGTCTAGTTTAGCACAATTTTCTATACAGTAAGAAATCGCTTAAACCCGTATTAATTGTACTCATATCCACAGTGAATAAAACGTTTGTCTAAGAATGTTCCCTGTCCTTTTTTTCTGTGTTTTCCATCCTTAGATGTCGTGTTCCAAGCAATCATATGTAAACAGGCGATATTTGAATATTATCCCAACGCGGGTTGCTGTGGTGATTAGCGAGGACATTTTCTTATTTTGCTTTTCAGTCGCTTTTGTCCATTTTTTGGCACCTCTTTGTACGCACTTCGTGCATTAGTGATACTTATCATCCAAGATGGAATGCTATTTGGTTTTCTTTTTCCTTTTCCTTTTTCTTTTTCTTTTTTTTTTTTTTTTTTAATACCGTAATTATTATTGAAGTATTGATGTAACTTCCTTTGGTCACCTCAATGCTGGCTACAGGCCTGACATGTAATCGCTACTCACTAAACTTGGTACAAATTCGGTTTCCCACTTTTGATCTTGTTCCGTCATTGCTGATCCCGTAATCAACGGGAACTGTGATAGTTCAAGGGATGAGTTAAAAATTGATATAAAGTGTGTGGTCGTTCTCTAACTTTCATCTGTTTATGTAAGCTGAGTTTGGGCGCCAAGGGAGACCCGAGTCTACATAACAGACCTCCTCAACTGAAACTACCTGATAACGATAATTGAAATGGCTGATCTTCCTTTGGCAAGCAAGCGTTCATGCCCTCTAACCACTAGACAGGCCGCTTTATCCATTTAATATTGTAATTGGCCGTGTACTTTCGAAGTGACAATTTATCTACGAATTTCAGGAAGTACAAGAATTTATCGTATTTATCCCTTAAAAAGCTTACAATGAATTGCGGGAAAAAAAAAACAGACTAAAGAAAATGATAAAGCGACTAAAGAAAAACCGATCACAGCAAATAAACTGGAATATTCAAATGACTGAAAGCCATGAAATGATTCTTCCGCGAAGGTTAATTGATTTTCCTCAGACAGACGACAAATTAACTCTTAATAACAATTTACCGCAAGAGCTGCGAACCGCGGAGAGTTTTTCAACAACTTCCCAGAACTCCACAGTATGGTAAATTACAATTTGATCGTGGATTTAATAGTCGTTTTAATGAACGAAAGCTATTGTTTTGAAAAAAAGTTTTTGCGAAACGAATTTAATCTCGCCCAGATTCGCGCGATTCCTTTAAAGTGTACACATTATACCATAGTCACTTCGGCTGTTAGGGGGATCTTAACTCAGGCAGAATCGACCCTTCATTATCTGAATAAAACGTTGGTCTGTATTAATGTTTCTTGTCCCTTCTTTGTGTTTGTCTATTCGTAGCTGTCGTGTGTGAAGTAATCTCATGTAAACAGTGGATATTTGAATATTATTCTAACGCGGCATGATCTCATCATGAAGATCAGCGGGGAAATTTCGAATTTTCTCTTTCGCATCAGTCCGTTTCTTCGCAACACTTCACTCGCAACTGGTGCATTAAGGCTTTAATAGACGTACCGACTTATCGGCCGATAAGAAAGTTTACATCGCATGAGCCAAAATACACGTTACCATTTGTCTTCTAGTTTCTTTATCTGTTCCTGTTGGTCTAACGCGGGGTTAATATCGGCATGATTAAAAGTTCTACCACAGATTTTTATAACTCGGTCCAATTTTCGTTTGTTCACTCACCTACTTTCTTAAATTAGCTCTTCAGAATTTTTCAACAACATCTCGGAACTCCACGATGAAGAAAATTACAATTTGATCTTAGTTCTAGTTCTTAATAATCGTTTCACCGACCGAGTATTGCTACTATTAAAAGCTTTCTGAAATGCCAGGAGCCTCGTCTAGTTTAGCACAATTTTCTATACAGTCCGAAATCGCTTACCTGTATTAATTGTACTCATAATCACAGTGAATAAAACGTTTCTCTAAGAATGTTCCCTGTCCTTTTTTCTGTGCTTACTATTCTTAGATGTCGTGTTTCAAGCAATCCTATGTAAACAGGCGATATTTGAATATTATCCCAACGTGGGTTGCTGTGAAGATTAGCGAGGACATTTTCTTATTTTGCTTTTCGCGTCTGTTCGTTTTTGGACACCTTTTTGAACGCACCTCGTGCATTAGTGATACTTATCATGCGAGACTGAATGCAACTTGGTTTTCTTTTTCAGTTTTTTTTAAATACCGTAATTATTATTGAAGTATTGATGCAAAAGTCTGCCTTTGGTCATCTCACTGATGCTGGCTACAGGCCTGACATGTAATCGCTACTCACTGAACTTTTGTCTGTTTCTCACTTTTGTTATTGTTCCGTCATTACTGATCCCGTAATCCACGGGAACTGTGATAGCTCAAGGGATGAGTTTTAAATTGATAGAAAGCGTGTGGTCGCTCTCTAATTTTTATTTGTTTATGTAAGCTGAATTTGGGCGCAAAAGTTGGACTCTTGGGCGCAATCGATTGGTAATTGCTTTGCATAGTAGCCAGGCGATGAATCACTGATGGAGTAACTCAAGAATTTCCCGCGCCTCCGAAGCTATAGCCCCTGAAAAAATTAATAAAGACTAGACGCCGGGTGCACGCGTCTGCTTACCCTTGAAAAATTAACAAATAACTGGTTTACCGACAACTACTAGGTACATTTCAATGCGCGTAAGTGGATTTTCACTCCAAAGCGTTTTTTTAAAGTGGATCCACGGATATTCTCTCGGTAATCAATATTCACACCTTAGTTGATAAGTAAATAAACAGTGATAAGGAAATAAACGAGGTAAAGTTGAGGAAGTAATTCGATAAGGAAGTAAACTCACAGAAGTTAAAATCACCTGAGCTCTCGAAAATTTTCGTGAGGGAATTTTAGCATTGCTTTATTGACACAAAATCGACTTTCTCTTCCCGTGAAAA
Organism: Pavona decussata; assembly: GCF_977016875.1. Classification (NCBI taxonomy): domain Eukaryota; kingdom Metazoa; phylum Cnidaria; class Anthozoa; order Scleractinia; family Agariciidae; genus Pavona; species Pavona decussata. The sequence goes on from NW_028145490.1 coordinate 2,919,876, forward strand.
GGAAATAAATAGCAATCATTTGAGTTCTTCTCCGTCAAACATTTTTGGCTTGGAGAGGACAGTAACAGTAGCGGAGCCGTTTTGAATTACTGTGAATTTCCTCAGAAGTTCGCCGAAGGGAGAGATGACTTTCCTTACCTCCCTATTCCTGGGCGTATTTCTTCTTTCCACTGTTATCGGTAGGTGCCACGGCGATCAATAGATTTTGGTGCCCTAAACGCCTTTAGAAGAAGATTTCAAGGGGTCATGCTGTTTATTTTCAGAAAATTAATCGCCCAAGCGTATGGAAATTTGACTCGACGCATAGTTTAGTTAGGCACCATAAACGTCTAACTTTGCCCTTAGCCACCGGCATTGATGTTGGTTGTTTCCACCCTCTCTCTCTCTCTCTGTCTCTCTCTGTCTCTCTCTCTCTCTCTCTGTCTCTCTCTGTCTCTCTCTCTCTCTCTCTCTCTCTCTCTCTCTCTCTCTCTCTCTCTCTCTCTCTCTCTCTCTCTCTCTCTCTCTCTCTCTCTCTCTCTCTCTCTCTCTCTCTCTCTCTCTGTCTCTCTCTCTCTCTGTCTCTCTCTCTCTCTCTCTCTCTCTCTCTCTCTCTCTCTCTCTCTCTCTCTCTCTCTCTCTCTCTCTCTCTCTCTCTCTCTCTCTCTCTCTCTCTTGTACCAATTTCGAGGGTTAATTGGTCCTATCAAATACTTAGATACATGTATTTCATTGACTGACTGAGTGATTTTTGTTTATTATTTTATTTTCTCAGAGGATTCAGCAAATGCACAAACGGACATTTCAGGTATTAGTCGTCATGCTCAAATATATATAATGTCAAATAAGAGTAAAGGGACTACACTAATACTCAAAAGATCCTTTATTCGCGTTTTGTATATATGTACTTCACCAGGCTCCTGCATCAAAATTATTTGTTTAACAGCCAATTCTTCCGATGCATGCGCTATCCAAGAAGATTTAGTGTACATAATCCTTTCGTTATTTTCTTTTTCAGAGGAGTCTGAAGATGACAAAGACGAAGCAGGTAAGATGCGGCTAGAGGTCCTTTTTACATGGGTGTACACATAAGGCTGGCGGTTAACAGGGCAAACACATCTACACTTGCATCAAACAATAAAACTGAAAAACGAGAAACAGCAAAAAAAAAAAAAAAAAAAACAAACAAACAAACAAAAACAAATGCATGAAATGGGTAACAGTTTCTTTCATTACTTTAAATAATCATGAATTAATTGAACATTTTTTACAGCTGCAAATCTACCTTATGATACAATCTACCTTATGGTACAATCCAAGTAACTTTTCGTTGTCAAAAAAAAAATCAATTTTTTTTTATTTTATTTATTCAGACGCTCCCAGCAAAGCGATGGAAGAAGCAGGTAAGGTAAACGTTTTGTGCATTTTAAGGCGTCTTGGAATCACAATTAGTAACCGCTTATCATATATACACAAAAGACAAAAAGAATATATCGATTCGTCATTTTAACACTAATATTCGCATACCGACCTTTTTGTGAAAAGACAAAGCATTTTTTTTGTTAGACGCGTGAAAATGTCAAATACAAACATCACCCACCTTACCAAATGACGCCACCACCAAGGATGCCAATTTAAACTCAATTGAATGCATTCTTCAACTTTTCTTCTATTTTCTTTCCTTTTTTTATCAGATGCACCTGATGACATAATAGATAAAGCAGGTAAGTTAACATACTGAGACATCTTTGGTAGCAACTGACTTTTAATATCTTATGTACATAAATAATCGCGTACAAGCTAATCCGTTTGAAGTTGATAGTCAGCGTCTAGGGGAAATAACAGACTGTAAAGGGTAGAAAAGAAAAACACCAATGGTAAAATTATCATTTACTTCCTGAACTTGACAAGCCATTTCAGGTATTTTAACTTCGGGTGAAAAATTTTTGTTGTGTCATAGTAAATGGAGTTGTTGTATATGAAAAATGTTTTCTTGTCATTTCCGTTGAATAAGAACGTACGTTAAGAAAGTATTATGTAAGTAAGTAAATATCCCGTGGGTGAGTTATCATTGTGACCTTGGAACCACACTGTTTGGAGAATATAATTATTGCAACTATTGCATATATATTTCAAGTTCACACTGGAAAATCTGGTCCTTGTTATACTGTATAATGTGTTTGCATTGTTCTTTATCAGGGGAAACAGAAGACGCCCCAGACGAAGAAGGTAAATCCCATCTAACTTTTTATCACATAAGTGACACGTAAGGGAAGAGTTTCTTTCACACTCTGCCATCCAACACATTATGAAAATGTGATTTGGGTATCAATTGGATATACGACAATTGTTTCTAATCGAAAACTTGAATCCTGCAAACTTGCCTGTTAAAGAATGTGACCTTCTGAGTTTGAGAATACTTTCTATTCCCTATCATCTTGACTTATTATCCTCTTATCTCATCTCATCTCATCTCATCTCATCTCATCTCATCTCATCTCATCTCATCTCATCTCATCTCATCTCATCTCATCTCATCTCATCTTATCTTATCTTATCAGTCTTATCTTATCTTATCTTATCAGTCTTATCTTATCTTATCTTATTTATCTTCTTATTTTATTTATTTGTTTATTTTCTAATTTAATATCATGATCATTAAGGAGGTTTAAAATTAAGTGTTATAAATAGTGTATTACTTAATACTGGAAGCCAGAATTAAACATTAAGGAGACCGGCGGGATTAATATGCAAACGCGTTACATATCAAACCCTGCAGAGCTTATAAATGTGGTACACCACCTAAAAATAGTAGATATTCAAAAATGTATGTGGCATAAGCCAATGTTGCAGTCATTGCAGTCATGGTTCTCTCTGGAAATAACTAAGGAAAAAAAAAAAAACGAAGACTTGTCGAAAGCATGCGAAACCTCACGGAAGGAGCGACAGTAATACATTGACGTGGAACAAAGCATTCACTAAACCTCGTGATTGCTATGACATCCACAAGACAAAAAACAAAAAATAAAAACAAAAAAACATTACTAGCCACAACAATAGCAACAACAGCAATAATAATAATAATAATAATAATAATAATAATAATAATAACAACAACAACAACAACAATAATAATAATAATAACAATAATAATAATAATAATAATAACAATAATAATAATAATAATGTTCAGTCAGTCGTACGTTTAAAACACAAACGAGCAACTAGAAATGGTGATATCAACAATCACATTGCTGAGCACCATTTACAAACGAACTCACAGAATCGACTGGGACTCTGCCAAGTGCATTACCTACTGTACAACTTACTATCAACGACTCACTCTGGAAAGCTGGTTTACTAACTTAGAACAAACGCCACTCAACCGTTGCCTACAACTACCTGCACCATACAAACGACTTATTGACAACAACAACGAAACAGACAAACAATAGACATTTTACTAACAATAGACCCACAGACTTTTTGACTAACAAAAGACGGATTGAAACGCACCAATCACTTTTTACAGTCTTCACAGCCAATAACATCACGGCTTACTGACAAACGACCAATAACATCTGGACTTCGTTGACCAATCAGGTTAACAACCAGAGACGTATATACCACCTAGCTACTGACGTTCCACAATTCACTTGACTCTGAAGATGACTTCCGCTCAGGTTGTCGAAACGTCAGTCAAAGTCACCACAAACAGTCCTTCTCAGGACTACACTCACCCGGATGATCATAATTTACGTACTTAATAATAATACTGGAATGCAATATTTTTAGGCATTAAGATATTCTGGATCCCAAGAGATATCGTAAAATGACCATCTCGCAAGATTTCGGTGATTATTTAGTTTGAGGGCGTGATCATTGTTAAAATCACAAGTTGACTCTTGTACACAATTTCTTTTCCATGAATATGAAGACGACGAGGAACTGAGAGTCAAAGGTGAGATTTTTGGTCTAAATGACGAGAAAAAAAACGGCTATATATTTTTGACGTAAAATCATACATTTACCAAATAAATATAAAGGAACGAATAATGTAAAAGGAGGGAAACAGTCTTGAGTTAAATAATGTTTAGGGTTAATAGTATTTTTAATACCGACTATGGTATTTGCTCAGTGACGTTAAGAACGCTTGATACAAATTTCATTTTGATGGCTGTTTTATTTTTTAGATGTTACTTTAAGATTTCAAAAGATCATCAAGGTTTTTTCGGAGCGCAGAACTGACAAATTTAATTTAAAATACAAAGCATTTATTCATCCCGCTTTGAACTTAAGCGAGAAAAAAGGGCGTACATAATTGCGCGGCCCTGCTCTTTTTCATTGGACGGGAGGGATAGTTAGTGACATTTATTTTGATTAAAATGGTAATAAAGAATTGGTATTAAATATCAATAATCATCGACATTTATTTTATTTTTTTAATTGATTTGCGCAAAGTACAACCGTCAAAGGCCATGAAAATTGTCCTATCTCATGTCTAAACTGATAATAGCCTTAAAAAGTGGAACAGGCAATGAAATAGTCATCGGTACGATAAATCAGTCAGTCAATCAGACAATCAATTTATCAATTGCAATTGTTCCGTCAATATTTGCAATCACAAATTAACAAGGTACAATGTTATCGACAGTTGAAAAGTATTTTGCTGCCTCTGTCGGACGTAACAGATAAACAGAAACGTGTAGAGGAATCCTTTTTCACGAGGATTACCAACCAACGTTCCCAATCCTTGATAAAACGTTTAGATTTGGAAATCTTAGGTGTTAGACAGAAAATGTTAACTTTGAAACTGATATTTTTCGCCGTCAGCTTAGTAATACAAAAGATTAGCTAACTGTAGACACGATATACTAATTACCTTGACTTTTGATTCTAGAGGATCCAAGTCCATGGTGGTCTAGACGACGTAGTTCGAGACTTAGAACACGAAGTCGGGGGTTTTGGAGAAGACGACGAAGACGACGATCCACCAATAGACGAAGGTTTTCAGGTAAGTGGCGAGGGTTTTGCAAGATTGTTTGGTTGCTCTTAGGAGAAATAATTAGTTATCTATACATTGATACACTATTTAAAATGTTAGCAAATAGTTAAGAAATTAAACTTGGTGACGCACCACAGAAAAGAAAGAAAAGAAAAATCAGTTGGCACGATTTCATTTTGGTGTTCTTCCTTTATACCGCGAGGGGAACAATATCTGAGTGTTGTAATTTAAATCATTGAAAAAGATGAAATCAAGCCAAGAATGCCTTCCGCTGCCCTTGGATGTCTGCCCTCGGTATGTCAATTGCAATAAGACTTTAGCCACTCGGTGGAAAAACGTTAGTCTCTCAACCCTTAATATTCCCTTCCCTAATAACGATGCTGAGTCGATGGACCTTTAAACAAACGGAAGACAACATTAAAAAGGATGGGTTTAAGAGATGGTTTATATCTTTTAAACTGGGCTCAAGAAAGTATTTTTTCAGACAAAATAATGGTCTTAGTAAGAATGTCTCAACTTTTTTGAAAATGCTTGTAGCTTGAGTGGACGACTGAACACGGGTAAAAACATCTCACTATGGTCACCCCTGCAGGGCCAAGGAAATTTGATAACTAAACCTTCTAGAGCATATCTAAACATTCATATCTAGACATTCACTTAACATATCTAAGCATGTCGTTTATGGTTATTTCATTTTTAGCCTCAGGAGTTTCTTGTTCCATTACAACGTACCATGGCTCCAATTTTCGGAACTCGGCTCGTGTTGAGAGGCGATTTCTACGCGGCATGAACAGCATTAACAGTCATGCTGGAGTCTGTAAAGTGCAGGTTGGTGAAAAGATTTTTGATTATTTTTTTTGTCTACCCTGTTTACATAATTGGTAACATCTTCCTCGAGATAAGGCAAGTCCAGTGGAAATTACGTCTTTATGCTAGTTTGCTCAGGAAACTACATTGATCCCTGTCCTTGGACGTCTACCATCTTAGATTTCCTTCAAAACTTCAAAAAGCCAAAAACAAGAATGATAAAATCAATCAATCAAAACCAATGAAAGAACACCGAAATGATCGAATGAAAAAAAAGAAAGCCGGTATTTGTTGATAAAAAGTTTTAAACAATTGGTCAGTAAAATATCGTAGCATCAAATATAATGAATACTGACCTCAACACAAAGTTGTTTCCAGATAAATATCCGAAGATTTCATAAAGTTTGGTGGCGCTTGCTCAAATATTAACGTATCCTTAATTTGAATTCTCATTTATTTTCGTTTTGTTTTTTCCTAGGTGCTTGTTACAAGTTCTTTCAGGAATTGGGGCGCAGCCAGAAGCAACCACAAAGTGGGGCACGCGATTGACATCAATTTGTATGATCGCGGAGTGTTGTGCACTTGGCGAAGCGGGTGTCTAACTAATCCACCCGCGCGTTTCAGCGGCGTAAGGTGCCTCATCGCCAGAATCCGAGCCGATTCAAGCCTTCGCTGGGGTGGAGATTTTAATGACCCAGTTCACATTGATGACGGATTGAACATTCGTAACAGATCTTTTTATGACCGACTTCTTGCTTCTTGCAGGAGAAACGGCTAGTGAAATGGAAAACTATATCCCGCTTTTTAAAATCTGGATTCAAATTTAAACATTTGCGCTTTACTAAAATTACTGAGATGGACGCCTCACGAATTGGTTTTAACAGGCTTTGATCCTGAGTTTTCAGTTGTGGATCAGTCAAAACGGTTTGCATGTTTGGTTTGCCATTTGCCATTAATTTCCGCCAAAACCGTGGTACCAGTGTCACGCGAATTTTTTTAGTTTGGCTCTTAAACTTTAGAGTTTGCATGTGGTTGAAAGTAGCAACCCACAAGCAAGTGAAACTGGAGCGGCTTAACTGACAATAAACTAACATCTTCTTAAGGACGGTGCCTACTATTGTTACTGCGCATACGTTCTGCGCATCTCGAGATACTCGGGTTTCCTATGGGTGATGCCTACTAATACAGGAATATTTTTGCGCGGTTTTAAACTATACGGAGAAAGCAGAACTCAGCAAATGTTTTTGGTATCTCAAAAGAAAATTGGGGGTAACCATGCATTTTTCAGAGATAATTAAGCTTCAAGTTAGGAAAAAATCCCATATATTGCTTCATATTTTGGCGCTTTTTAGAGATATTATTGCTTAGTTATCTCTGAAAAATGTATTTTGGCGCTTTTTAGAGATATTATTGCTTAGTTATCTCTGAAAAATGCATGGTTACCCCCAATTTTCTTTTTGGATTCCAATAGCCCTTGCTAAGATCTGCTTTTCCCGCATCAGTAGTCATAAACCGCACAAAAATACTTCGGTATTAGTAGGCACCGTCCTTAAATAAAGCACATAAAGCTTTTTACTGAAAGTTTTTCTATTGATGTGTAAATGGTACTGCTAAATAAATTTATGCTGAATTACTTGACGACTCATTCGCGTCTCGATTTATTTATTTAGTTATTTACAAATTTAAACTTTGTTTACAATACTGAACTCTTGAGTAGCTAAAAAAGCACTACAAGATGATCTATACACACTAAGGTAAAAACAACAAGAACAAGAACAATAAAGATAGATAAAAAGGGCTGTATATTAGAAACAATTAACAAGACCCTAAATATTCGTTAATTTTCATTTATCATTCGTTTCGTGGATTATTCAAAATTTTTAGTGACAAAATTTAAAAATTCCGCTTAGCGAATGACAAATAAAAAATAACGAATATTAATGGCCTAGTTGTTGCCAATACATGACTTTTATTTTTCGTCTCCTTGGGTTAACAATTTAAGCGATCACCAAAAAAAATGGAGTGCACTTAGCAGAAAAGAAACCTATAACGGCAACGAAAGAATGTTCATGTCCACGGAATACGTATGGGTAATAGCGGAGCTCCGCGCGTCGGAGGCGCGCTTGCGGAGCCCCATAGCTAAGGGATTTTGGTAAACCCATCTGTGCGAGAAATTTTGGTTTGGTTATGACGTCACATGCGTCCGACCGACCGCCCGTACGTACGCAATCCCACAATGCTAATGCACCCGTGTTTGTTTGGCGGGAAGTTGCATGGCGAGATGCGTTTACAACAGAAATGCTGAAGAACACAAAATACAAAGTCAATTTAAATTTTTTCGTTGGATATGTTGACAAACGTGGAAAGAAGAGAAAGAGAGAGAAAAAGAAAACAGAAAAGCGGGGACGATTAAGCAAAGTTCAACGTGAAAGAGAGCGATAAATAGCAAGTTAAAGCAGACCGGCCGGAAAAGTAAGTTTAAAGAAGCCTCAGGGTTGTCTATATATCCGTTCGTGATCAGTTATGGCAACTTTCAGAACTCTAAAATAACTTTACCTAGACACTTTAATCGCTTTCGATTTCACTTATATTCGAGGAGAAGTTAATTATTGAAAAATGTTTCGTGGCCGCGTTTTTTCATTCGCACCGCATCGCCCTCATGTGATTGCAGACATTGCACATACACACAAGTTCCAAAGCTCTGAAATAATTCTTCCAAACACTAAAGAGCCTTCATTTTTTTGTATTCACCTTTTCTTAACGTTTATTTAGAGACTAGAATTATTAAAAATTAGGAGCAGAATTGACACAGTTTTGAATTTCCAAACATTTTCCCTGTGAGCTATTTTAAAACTATAAACTTGCTCTCGCAAAAAATATTATGTTTACGTGATTCCGACGGCCGTATAAACATATCATTTGTAAACGAAAATATTTTCTTCCAGGCAAAAATCGATGATGATTTGTTATGCTACGTGTTTTAAGCTTTACACAGAGACTTTAATCGTTTATTAAATTCTGGATATTCGTGTAAAAATTAATTTTTAATTCTTGAACATTGTGTTTCGTGGTCGTCACGGTTTTTTTCTTTTTTTTTTTCATTCGCACCGCCAGCTCTCGTGTGTTTGTAAACTCACACAAGCTTTTAAAAAAAGCTCTGAAATAATTGTACCAAAAGCCAAAGACTATTTCCCGTATTCTCCATTTGTTAATTTATTTAGAGACTAGAACTATTACTATAGGAGCAGAATTGACACAGTTTTGATTTCCAAACATTTTTCCCCGGGAGCTATGTTGCTCTCGCAGAAATATTAATGTTTACGTGATTCGACGGCCGTTTATAGCTTATTTGTCAACGAAAATGCTTTCTTCCAGGGAACAATCGATAACTTTTCTTTATGTTACGTGTTTAAAGCCTAAAACGACAGATACTTCAATCGTTCATTAAATTCTTGATACCATCGATATTGGTGTAGAAATTCATTTTTGAAAAATATTTTTTTCGTGGCCGTGCTTTTTTCATTCGCACCACGCGGCTCTCATGTGTTTGTAAACACACACAAGTTTAAAAGCTCTGAAATAATTTTGCCAAAAGCCAAAGACTATTTTCCAGTATTCTCCACTTTTTAACGTTTATTTAGAGACTAGAACTTTTACTATAAGAGAAGAATTGTGACCCAAATTTGAATTTCCAAACATTTTCCCCCGGGAGCTATCTTGCTCTCGCAGAAAAAATATCATTATTCATGCAGTACGTGATTCGACGGCCGTTTACAAATCATTTGTAAACGGAAAATGCTTTCTTCCAGGCAACAATCGCTAATTTTCTTTATGTTACGTGTTTAAAGTTTTACCGACAGATGTTTCGATCGTTTATTAAATTCTCGATATCATCGAAATTATTTGGTGTAGAAATTAATTTTTGAAAAATATTTTTTCGTGGCCTTGTTTTTTTCATTCGCACCACAGCTCTCGTGTGTTTGTAAACCCACACAAGTTTAAAAGCTTCAAAATTATTCTACCAAACGCCAAAGACTTTTTTCCAATATTCTCCATTTGTTAACATTTATATAGAGACTGGATTTATAACTATAGGAGCAGAATTGACACAGTTTTGAATTTACAAACATTTTTCCCCGGGTCGCTCAGTTGCTATTACACCAAAAATATTATCCTGATGTGTAATTTGACGGCCGCTTACAAATCATTTGTAAACGAAAATGCTTTCTTCCAGACAACAATCGGTATTTTTTCTTTATGTTACGTGTTTCAAGCTTTAGACAGATACCTAACCGTTTCGATACCACCAATATTCGCAGAAGAAGTACTTTTTAAACATTTTGTTTTGGAGCCGTGTACATGCAATGCATTTGCGCCGCTCTGCTTCCATGCGCTTGGACTGTATAGACACGCACAAATTATAAACACTCTGATATTTTGAGTCACAACCAAGCGTTAAAGTGTTTAAAACATTTTTGTAAGGGCCAGAATTATTTTAGTAGGAGGAATATTGACCGAATTATGATTTTTCAAACATTTTTATCCGAGCGCCAAATAAGTCTGGAAACCCTGTTAAGCAACGGCGACGGCAGCAACAACAATTAAACAAAAACAATCGTTCCGCATATTAAAGTTTGGTACATTTCTTTGCCGTCATCCGCAAAACAACAACGTGAAATGACCTAATTTAAGGGATTTGTGGAGAACATGAGCAAACGACGGTGAATTGTTCTTTCTCTGTTAACTTGAACGCAACCTACCAATTTAGGCAACTTGCTAGCCGTTTCAGCTAGTCTAATGCGTTTCTGAGCAACAATCAATACTTTTCCCCTTATTTTACGTGTTTCAAGCTTTACAAATATACTTCAATCGTTTCGATAGGACAAATATTCGTGGAGAAACTAAGTTTTAAACATTTTGTTTTGGGGCAATTTCGTTCGCACCGCACGGTTCTCCAACCAAGAAGAGTAATTTCTCCCTGTTCTCCTTTTCGTGGCGTTTATTTAGGAGCAATATTGACTGAGTTGTAAATTTTACACATGTATTGAAGAAAGAATATAAGTTTAATACAGGAGTAAACTAACAACGATAAAACTTAATGTCAGGCATCAAATTATTGTTCACCTGCGCTATGAAGCTTCTTACCGCTTGAAAATCAGCAAAAATAGATCGATAAAACACAGCAAACGATGGATCTAAAGAAGGAACTTACCGAGTCATTTCTTCCACTGAATTTGACCTGCTCCTTCTTCCCATCAAAAGGACACTGTTATACTCGGTTATCATTGGTTGTAAGAATAAGTAGGGAGGTGAAAGCACTTGGTCGCCATGACTGATTTCAGTTTCTCAGCTAAACAAAAGTCAATCCGATCCCAATTTTTAGCTTAATCTTTTTCTGTTTCTTGGCACGAAAACTTGACGTTTAGGAATTTTCTTTCTAGCTGCAGCACTTGATCATGATTTCCATGTATTTGTGGTACAAACAACCCGGCTTAAACAGTCGAACTCCAAAGAACTTGAAAGAACTCGTTATTTTTGGACACAAAATGAAGAAACCAACGAAATGTAGAACTGGCGTGCTCAGCCAATCTGGAGCGAGTATTTTCGCCACTCGACCTATCAGGAGTAAGTAATTTTGCCCTCGGGGAAAGGAAATTGAAGAAAAATTGCCTTCTGTTACAACAAAGCGGCATTCCAAAAAAATTTGCCCTCTGTATTACATTGTTGTTGTTATTTTTGATGGGCAGTTTGCTGCATATGCACTAAAAATATATATAACTTGCAGAAAGGATGGAAACTGGTAAGGTTATTACGCTCATACGCTAAGCAGATAATTCTATAAATGCTATGAAAAAAAATCGGAGCAACGCTTTTAGGCTTGGCTAAATATATATATTATTTAACAGAGCAGCACGGGTGTATAGCCATTTATGACCCCATCATTTGAGAATAAACAAAGAAACAAAACATACAAAAGTAGCTTACGTTTGAAATGATGTCACAAAATGTTCAATTGCCTCCAGTTTGACGCCGTTATGAAAATATACTAAGAAATTAGCTGACATTGTATTGTAAAAATTTTCCAGTTACGAGTTTTCGTTTATCAGTGATAATTAGCATTCTTGGGAGATTATTGCTTGACTGGACAAAATGTTTGTGATTTGTATATTTTATAGATTGCTGTCGTTAACTTCAGACGAGTTTGTATTTGGTGAAAAGTGATTCCCACTTCTCTTCTTCGAGTACTGCTACATGAAGCTTATCACGTGACCCTGCAATATACAGTGACTCTAATTATAACGATTTAAACCTTAGCTGTTAGTACATCCACCTCGCACTGGTTTTCCGTTTGTAACTGACGGCAAAATTATTTTGAAATTATCATTAAATTTAAAATGCAAACGTTAATTAGCCCGTAGACATAAGGACCAGTACCTTTGGTCTAGAAGGTTAGCGTTTTAGCTCTTTCAGTACACTGTTTAATCAATCAATTTCTCCAATATTAAAGAGGTATTAAAGTTACGGGGAGTTTGCTAAGTTTTGTTCAAGACAATACAAATTTTAAGAGATACGTTAGCTCAAACATAAAAAACGATTTTAGAGCACCGCAAACAAATCAACGGATTTTTAAAACTAAGAACAAACCATAGTCGGAATACACAGGGAGAACAAACTTTTCAAGCTGAAATCCATTTCAATTATTTCCATCCGCTGCCAAAGATAATCAACACTACTTTTCAGTTTTGCACTACTACGGTATTTGAAAAATAAAAAACGGCACACCTTTGAAGCGTTTCCATCAGTTGAAAATATGTCTTTGGCTATCCAAAGTGGTACTAATTAAAAAGAGGGGACAGTGCCTCTTTATCTCTGGCTTCCAAAAACTGCTCCCTAGGAAAAAAAAACCCTAAAATATTGCTTTTATGAAATACAAGTGCTTTCCCTCAACCGAATTATATTTTATATTGACAACACTGTCGTATGCATTTCGCTGAAACTCGTAGCTACTGCTTCCTGTTATCAAATTAAACTCTCAGAGACGTATTTACTAAAAATTAGGAACAATTTTAATTTGACATAAGTGATATTTGTATACCCAATTTAAGTACCTTGTGGTAATGATGATGGCTGTGGCGTATATTGTCATCTTTATCGATGCAACGGTCGTGAACCGAACGATTCCACATGTTTGCAGTTTGCCGACGATATTGATTGCTTTCAATCAGCTTCCTCTGTTAACACTTTACAATGTAATAATATTATTAGTAATGAATCTTTAATGAGGAATTCTACATCACAAAGTGGTTTAAAGAAGGGTCCTTAATTTTAATCAAGACCTAAACTAAATTAAAGGGTCTTACACCACATTGTCTTTGGTCACTGACCATGCTGTATAGTTGGATAACTGCGAATCCGTGTGGAAACCGTTCGAAATGTTAGGAATATAATACATAGTAGTTGATTAGCCTTTCTTTGGGGGTGGGGAGCATTGTCCCTGAGAAAATCCGACAAGATGGCTTAGAGCCAAGGAGAAGCCACCGGAAAGAGAGTACGTCAGGCCCCGGTAGATGTTGTCATTCCCGGAGGCCACTCACAGTCACAGATGACGCTGTTCAAATCAAATCTCAAATCTGTTCAAATCTTCGAGACCAAGGCATAATCCATCGTCTGACAAAACAGATGGATTACTAATGATACCTACTGCTACTACCACTGGGGAGTAATTAGTGCTTCTACAGAGAAGCGCCGAACGTAACGCGCTATTTTGTGTAGCATTTCAGCTTGTTTTAGCTACTGTTCCTAATTATGGGCCATTGGTTTAAGCGGTTTAGTGGTTTTGCTATTCCTTCCAGTCGGTATGAAACTTTAATTGCCGTATTGTATCGCAATTTAAGGTTAGGAATGCGACACAAAACTCGCAAGTGTCCCCCAAAGGCTACCCACAAAACTGCGCTAAAAATATTTTGTTGACCGCTATCATATTGGAAAATAACATAATGCATTTTTAAACTCTATATAGTTCTTATGTGGGAAATATAATGGTGATGGTTTGTATTGGTTCGTGGAATGAATTTTTAAGAGTTTCAGAATCATAGGATATAAATTGGATCTTTAAACAGTATTTGTTGACTGTTGGCCAGTGGCGCTCAGCTGCAGCGGCCATGGGATCAAAGCTGTTAATAGTTGCAGTTCTACTATTATCCGTTAGCATCTGTTATGGAGGTAAGGCATGCTGAAAAGCTATTAAGACTGTTATAAGAAAACTCACGACTGTCAGGATTTCTAGCCATCACTCTCACAGTAGTAACCCGTATACCGGGAAATGAAGAAAGTTACTTCAGGCTTCGCAGTCAAAACGTTACCGTAGCCACATATTTAAGCCAATTTTAGTCAACTATCTTCTTGCAGGTTATTCGGTGGAAAAAGAAGGTAAGCACACTGCATCAAAACTCGTGAAAGGCCATTTGGTAGTCAGTTTTAATGTTATAAGTTTTATTTTTCTTCTTTTTTTTTTCTAGTCATTCATATAGAAGATAAAGCAAATTTAGGTGAGAAGTCCAATCTGTAAATCAGTAATCTAATTCGCACTCAATGACTCTTCTGATGAATAACATGCTCTGTTGACTATTGTCTATTTGTTCTAACAAAGATGAGTGATTTTAAAGGGATAAGAAGGAATTTACTTATATTACAAGGCCGTGTTGCGGTCTACAGCGGCTTGAATATGTGGTGAATAAAGTAGAACATTTCTAGCCTTAAAATTCGCTCTCGGCTTAGTTCAAAACAAACCCAAAAATCCTGGTTTGTCGTTAATATAATTCACAGAGAGGAAAGAAATAAACAGAGAACATTCTATCGTTTCGCTTAGTGTAAAATTGAACTCTCAAATGACGTGTTAAATTTTCTCAACTTTTCTTGTTTCCTTGCGTGCGGTGTATCAATTGTCTGCTAATGACTTCCTTTTCATACCGACAGCAACTTTCCCTTGCTTCCTGGGCCGGACGTCTTATATCTTTAATTGTGATAATTGCCATTGCTTAACTAATTCGGTAATGGCTGAGTTCAGAAGCAAGTTAGAAACATACATGTACAACAACCAGGAAGTTAGTAGTGTACTTTCGCAAACAACTATGATATTAATTACCTTATTTCGCCCTTAATTGTGAGACAACATGGGTTAATTAGGTGTTCTACGAAAACTGGACATGAGTAGCGCATTTTTAAACCAAATAAAGGTTGTTATAATGTTGTTAGCTTTAAGTTAATTAATTAATCAATTGATTAATCCACAGCGTGTTTGTGTTGTTATTGTTTACTTAGGGGACCCTGGGCATGTACAAATGGACGAACCAGGTAAGATACCTCACTATTAGTATAATTAACAATGCAACTCAATGTGACAGTTTTTGATGATAAATTTTACTCTGTTCTTTAGGATAATATGTTACTGACTGTAAAATTAGTGCCAAACTAAAGGGACTAGCCAAGTGTTAAATCTGAAAACTTCGTTTTTTAGAAAAATGCAGAGCATAAGGCCTTTCCAACCATGTTTTCGTTCTGCAAGGAGGTTCAGGGTAATAATGTCTCGGTTCATTTTGGTTTTCAGAGGATCAGACCAGAGCGGGTGAAATGCTGCTAGGTTTCAGTTATACATGGCTTAATATGATGATTTGATTGAGAGGAACTAGCAGCCCCATTTTAAAATTTATTTGGAAGTAAAACACCCACAAAGATTATTTATTTTTTGGTGGTTTAACTTGACTTACCCCTGACTTTTTTTTCAAATATTTATTAGGTATTATTTTTCATTTGTTTTATTTTACTTTGTTGTTGTTTCTTCTTCCAAATTCCCCGAACGAAGTTTTCGAAGTAGTCGGCAAGATACATTGTATGAGGTTTCTTTGATCTTGTTTGAGCGGCTTAAATGCGTTATATATACACACACTGATGGCTTGTACGGGCTAATCCGCATTAACAGTGAGATTCTATACTTTCATAAAAGAAAAGAAATTAAAACAGTCTATAAGTCTGACTGCGAAAAATGTCATGAACATCTCGTTCTTTTACAAGTTGTCACCCCTCAAAACAAAAATGAAAAACAAAATGCCATCATGTTTATGTTTTTTTAATTTATTTATTTTTCAGCTAACACCGTCATTATAGAAGAATCTGGTAAGATTAAGGCTTTGTTGATTGATAACGAACCGATTTTTTATAACGGTAAAGCTTTGTTGTCTTTGAATGTGTCATGATGATACCTTGTTTTTAATGTTTTTTCACAAAGTTCTGAAGATAAATCGGACCTAGAGGGTAAACAAGTGTATCCAAGATAACATGCAAGATTAACTCGGAAGCCGGCTAAGTCATCGTTGTAACAATATGTCAGATGTTTTCCGATAGGCAGTCAATACTCTGTTAAGATACATCTTCTTGCTTCTTCTTGGCATTTGAATTCCTAACAAGACCGTAAAACCGGTGTAATTGTTGGAAAAAATTAGAACACTTATTTCGTCCTTTTTGCTTGCTTAATTGTTAGATGACATACCCGAAGAAGCAGGTAAAGTTGGTCCTCTGGTCAAGAGCATTCCGTTATAAAATACACTAATACCGTTAGCCTGTAAGCTTGACTACTCAGTTGGCACTAATGCTGAGATACAGGGGCGTTAAATATAAAAAAGCAATATATTGAAGAGATTTTCATTTACCAAGCCACCTATACCAAAATTTCATTAACCTTATCTAGACCGGGGCGGAGACCATTAGGCCCACCGCAACTTTAAACCTAAATAACTATTTTAATATTTGAGCAAACACCTTGAAACTTTAAGACTTTTTCAGAAATTTATCTGGAAAAAAAAAAAGATGTGGTCCACTAGTGTTGATTACTATGATGTTACTATGGCAACCAATTTTTGACAGGGAGTTTTTTTCAGAAAATAGAAAATGCCTTTTTGAAATGACGACAAAATCGCTTTTCTTCGCGTAACTATTATGTTTTTAGCACATATTAGTGTTCCTTTATTGGCTTTGGTTACTTTTCGTTTTTGGCCCCCTAAAGTTTGGGAGAATCCAGAAATCTAAGATGGCGGTTCCAAGACGGGCGCTATTTGGCAATCACAAACTTACCGACAGAATAGCTATATGAGAGGAAAAATAAGGCAAATTAAAATAAAAAGCTCTGCCCTTAAGCCAAATCTTTTCATTCCATGATAAATGGGTAATCATATGATTTTTGAGCAATTAAACTTATCATGTTCAAAGTTCTCTCTCATAAAGGCTTTTTTCAGTTTTGATGGAATTTTCAAGTACCACTCGTGGTGTCAATTCTTAATGACACTCGTACTCATTGATTACTTATACTTAGCAGAATGAGAATTAATACTCAGTTGTATCATATATGACATGTATGCATAAGTAGATCTGGTACTTGTTGTAGTATATAATTCGTCGCTTCTTCTTCTTTTTTATTCATTCACGAGAAACAGAAGACAACAGTTACGAAGAAGGTAATTAAATCGAATGTAAATGAATATCACACGCAGGCGTTAACGTCTGCACAAAAGAGTTTCTGATGTCAGTTAGGATTTTTATTCATTCACGAGAAACAGAAGACAACAGTTACGAAGAAGGTAATTAAATCGTATGCAAATGAATATCACACGCAGGCGTTAACGTCTGCACAAAAGAGTTTCTGATGTTAGTTAGGATTTTTATTCATTCACGAGAAACAAAAGACAACAGTTACGAAGAAGGTAATTAAATCGTATGTAAATGAATATCACACGCAGGCGTTAACGTCTGCACAAAAGAGCTTCTGATGTCAGTTAGGATTTTCACAATTTGTTAAAATCGAAACAGCATATATTTTATTGTAAAATAAGGTCAATTATTTAAAAGTATGTCATTAAAAAAACTTTTAATTTCTCTTTCTTTAATGTATATTTTTCTTTCTTTTGTGTCCGCAAATAGATGAATTTGAATTTTGAAAAAAAAAAAAAAATCGAAATTCATCCTTGAAACTACTGCTGAGGTCTTCACCATAATTTTTAACTTATCAATTATTTCAGGACTATGCTGGCACATTCATTATCTCGCACTTCGCAGTTTTGTGCCTTAGCTGATTTAAGCGAAAAACCTAAAAACTTGGTGTAGTACGTTGCATATCATAGCACCTTCTTTCGGTAACTGTGTGGTAAAAAAAATATTTTACTCTTACTTTATATCTTTATGTTTAGAAGACGCTGATGATGACTCTGATAAAATGGGTGAGTTCATAGAGACTCCTTTTATACAAGTCGGATCTCTTGGTAAGTTGAGAGAAGTAGTGACACGATATAAAAAATACAATTGCAAAGTCAGTGACATCCAGATTTTGGAGGACAGAAAGTATCTTAAAGTTGCCTCCATGTTACCATTCAGGAAAATGGATCACTACCCTAATTTTTTAACTACAATTCTCAATTGTTCTGGTAACCAACATGGTGTTGTTCTTCCAGGCGTAAGGTCTCTTTTTCATCTTTTCAGATGACTACACTGTGCGTAGTTTCTTGTGATGAGATAAAATCCTTGCCTAGTTACTAAATACCATGAGTAGTTTTACAGAAAGTAATTTTTTCTTGATTTAACTCAAATATCGTTTACTTTAATTTCAGAATTGCTTTTTTCCAAATAATCATCAATCTAATTATACATTGTGAATTGTGAAAACTTCATAATAAATGCTGTTTCGATTTCTTTCAATCTATCGAGTTATATCTCTAATGGACACTTGCATTCCCGTTATTTGAAATGAGCGCTTACGAAAAAAGTGAGACCTTTATTTAAAACTGGTATTGCATGACAAACTGTATGCTCTATATATAAGCAAAATCTGAATCAGTCGGGCGCATAAGGTATTGCAAAAGGTTTCCGTATCTAATTTTACAGCTAACCACAAATTTTGACAGCGGATTAGATGAAGAGCAGCGCTCCTTCAAAGAAGGTAGAGAAATTTTATGATACTTTATTAAGTTTCAATCAATAAATCAATCAGTAAATTTATGAAATGTATAATCAACATTGAAATTTTTAAGATGGCGATGCAATGTAACTTGGCAAAAAATTAATAACATTTTAGTTCATGCAGAAACCCCCTCCTGGTTCATGTGAACAATGATCTTACCCAATATAAAAACCAGTTGAAAACCTTCAGTGTTCTAACACAATGTTAACTTTTTGTCATTGTCAGGTTTAATAATTAAAAGCACTGTAGTACTAATAGGGTCCTAATACGATATTAGCGGAGCACCGCAGGAAAACCCAGGCGGTGAATAAACAAAGTTCAACGTAAAAGACAGTGAGTGACGAATGCCAGCCGTAAACACAGTGTATTTGCCATTTCAGTCGGTTTGATACACCTTGTGGAAGCGGAGATAGTAAATTCAGTTACTTTTCTCATTTTTTTTCTCTGTTTGTGAGCGGTCGGTATCCTGAAAATCTTACAATTTGACTGAGTCCGGGAGCACAGAATTTTGTATCTCTCACGGTCACGATAACAACACACGGGATATCTTGAAGTGAAATCATTTTACTCCGTTCCGGCGCAACGAAACGTTGATTTTTTTCTCTTGAAGTAAAACGTTTCGCTGACTAAACATAGAAAACTCGGTAATAAAAGGATTGGTTGTTTTCCAAAGAGTCGAGTATTCATTTGATTACAATGACAAAACTTTGCTGATTTGCTGTTTTGGAGTTTTTCTTGCACTGTGACTGTTGACACGTCATTTGACTTAAGCTTAATATTATTGCTAACTACAGAGCAGTCCTTTGAGCTTAGTTTTACGGTCCATGTTCATTATTTCCCTTGGAATTTTATTTTCTGATCTCGTCTCATTTTACTTCATTCTTAGCTAAAACAGTCAAACATACGCCTCGCAACACAGTGTACCGTTGGCATACACTCTGTCAAGTTCTTCTTGCACACATTTAACTTTAGCATTGATTTGTGACAATCGTGAC
This sequence comes from Pavona decussata, assembly GCF_977016875.1. Taxonomy (NCBI): domain Eukaryota; kingdom Metazoa; phylum Cnidaria; class Anthozoa; order Scleractinia; family Agariciidae; genus Pavona; species Pavona decussata. Next base: position 2,939,665 of record NW_028145490.1, read on the forward strand.
AGAGAACAAACAAAAGTACTTAAAATAATAAGATGTAAAGGTAGAGGGTAAGATGTGTGAATAACACTGAAAGTCTTTTAATTTTAACAACTTTCGTTAAAAGCGACTGTAAAAAATTGAAGTGTGATTTCATTTTCATCAAAACAAAGCTTGTTTAGTTGTTTAGTTTATTTATGTACTGCTTGCTATGAAATATCACAGTTTTTTGTGCATTTACTACTCTAGAATAATTGTTTAAAGTCTGTTTTGTCGTTAGTCTGGCCTTTCTCCCTGAGGTTTATACGCACGGCTTTCTTGATAAGCAAAATTTAACTACAGAGTAATAGTGCGACATAGCGCGCGTAGACTGTTCGCAGAACCATTCGCCTCGATCATCTTAAAAAGGAAAAAACAAAAACATAAACCTGTTATTCACCGGCTTAGGCCGGTCCGTATAGGGAAAATCTGTGCCCTCGGCCGGTGTCAATAATATATATTTATGTTTGCCGTGACGCCACAAATTCATGCCTTGTTTACAATTCTAGCGCATCAGCTAAGCACTTGTACCCTATTTTAGCGAGCTTTGCTGACTGTGCAACAAGTTTCTTCGTGTTTCTGCTCGGTGTATTGATTATGTAGTGGTCATTCAGTTGAATTCCAGGAAACAAAACTCTATACAAATATCTTTTTGAGCTTGAAGAAAACTATCATGACTCGATAGATAGCCGATCCTGTCCTGAATGTTTACCTTCAGTGTACACAATGTGATGTTTTTTTAGACACCCAGCTCTACATAATCACTGGTAGCTTATAATGTTAGATCTATTGAAATGGTTGTTTTGGAATTAAGAGGATAACTTGCTCTCCTGTATAACAGTTCACATGGTAATTGTTGTTGCTAAATAGTTTGTTGTATATGCACTAAAAATATATTAAGTCCAGAAAGGATGAGGAATTTGTCAGGTCATTACGTTCATAATAAGTAATTTTGACCCCTGGACTCAAGGTCTGCCTTTGCCGCCCGGTTCTCCTCCAAATAATTTTGGCGTAACCCTCCTTGTAGTTACTAAAAAGTTGTTCGCGTTCAAGTGGTAGCACGTTGTAGCACGTTCATTTATTAAGATCTTCACCTCAAATCACAGAAATTTTTTCTGCTGAGTTTAAAATTAGATTCCGCAACCATAAATCAAATATGCTCAAAAATAGAAGAACACGTGAATTGGTGGTTCATTTTAATAGTTCCCAGCATGACATTTCTCAAATGAGGTTTATCATCATTGAGCAAATTATATCTTTTCCAAAATCCATTACATTTAGACCAGTTACTGCTTACCAGAGAAGCCTATTGGATGACACAATTGTTCATACTAAATCCGCATGGCCTCAAAAAAGGGCGGGAATTTCGCTCTAAAAATCGTATTAATAACAGCAACTAATTAGACCTTTTCACACGTTCTTGCTTTGAAAATGAATATTTACTGGTCCAGCTCCTATCTTATTCATTAGTCCGTTGTAAATAGTTTCAATTGTTATGTGACTCGCCTTTTGCGTTCATAGACCCCGCTGGGGGATTCTGTTATTTTCGTTTTTGGTCGGCTGTTCATGGTCCCTCAGCGGAAAATTTATTACAGTAGTGTTTAAGGGCCCCTACTTTGGGACTATGTTATAGCCTTGATTATGATCATTCCGAGGCCTTTTGCGGGGAATGTGCTACGTTTGGCTTATTACGTAACTTTTGTCACTTGCTTTTATTCATTCAATTGTTATTTTGTTATTTATATCAATTGTATAGGATTTTAATATCAATATTGGATTTTAATATAGAGGATCCATATCCATGGTGGTCGTCTAGTCGACGCAAAAGACCCCCACCCGCCCGACCAAGACGAAGACCATTACCTAGACCACGACCTCGACCAGGCGGTGGTGGTGGTGGTGGATGGTGGTCTAAAAATAGGAGACCACGACCTGCACCAAGACCTGTACGACCTAGACCTCCAGTACCTAGACCACGACCAAGACCTCGTCCAGGTGGTGGAGGTGGGGGCGGCGGATGGTGGTCTAGAAATAAAAGACCACGACCTGCACCTGCACCTAGACCTGCACCTAGACCCGCGCCTAAACCTGCACGACCTAGACCTTCGATACCTAGACCACGACCTCGCCCGGGTGGTGGATGGTGGTCCAGAAATAAAAGACCGCGACCTGCACCTAGACCCACAGCAAGACCTGCCCGACCTAGACCTCCAGTACCTAGACCACGACCTCGCCCGGGTGGTGGGTGGTGGTCCAGAAATAAAAGACCACGACCTGCACCTAGACCCACACCTAGACCTGCGCGACCTCGACCTCCAGTACCTAGACCACGACCTGCACCTAGACCTGGACCAGGACCTAGTCCTAGAAGACCCAGGCCCCCTGTACCTCGCCCCCGACCAAGGCCTGGACGTGAGTGACATAGCCATTGCAATATTATTGGCTTTTGTAAACAGAGGTTACATTCAGTGCATCCTTTGAAAAAATCTCAGCTATCGATGAAGTTAGCTATGAAAACGTATACAGTTAAGAAAACTCATAGGAGCAAACGACGAAAAGAAACTATTATGTTACAAACAAAACACAGTTAATTTTTTTCCTTGGTATTGTGCATGTTATAGTTCCATACTAGAGAACCCAAAAATATGGAATTTCCTGTTAAAACATTTATAATGCGTGTATGATGGCGTTTATAGCGATTTAAACATCATATGATTTTATTACCTCAAATTCAGCATCAGAAGTTTCCTGTATTACTACGACATACCGTGGCTCAAGTTTTCGAAACCCGGCTCAAGTTGAAAGGGGATTTCTTGGCGCTATGAACAGTATTAACAGTTACGCAAGAGCTTGTGGAGTAGAGGTGGGTAGCCAATCCTAGATTTCCTTGATTTTGCATAGGCCTTTCATTGGTTTACTTAGTTTCGTAACATTATGTAAATGTAAAAAAATATAAATAAAGATAAATTTTAACTAACTCTAGTGTGAATCTCTCTGGCCTCGCGTTTCAAACTGCGGGTACCACAACAAAAGGCGGTATACATTATTAAGTTCCTTAGTCTATACCGTTCAAGTGCAGTTACTTAATATAGGACGACGGAAAACCCCGCCATAACAATAATCTAAACTGACTTGTAAAAGCCGTATTTTCTTACTCAAACGGTACTAGTGGACAGCATACCCTTTTGTAGTGAATGACCGATAATCAAGGTCTTTGTTTAAAATCGTTACTTTCGGATGTTTGGTACTTTTGGTATTTATAGACAACAATTAAAGGTTGGCTTTACTTCGCGTAAGCGTCCCAATAAAATGAATGGACAACGACTTGACCAATGGAAATAGGATCTGTTTTCTTTTTTTTTGCCATTAGCATTAGTAAATTTTAAGAGCTGGTTTCTTTCAAGAGGTGGTCGCTTACGAGAGGTGGTTGCACAAGAAAGTTTGACTTAAAGTTTTAAAAGGCCTACGTATACGCGCTTTTAAAACAAGCAGCGACAACGGCCGGTATTGTTACTAGCGTCAGTCCATTTCTATAACAACGAATAAAAGACTCTTCATATCACGTGTTTGCTACAGAGAGAAAGTATGGACCTTACGCAATCTCGACACCAACGCCAACAAAATCGTCTCTGATATATTATAACTACATATTCACGTTGTCTGTTTCCTTTCTGATTATCCCAGCCCATCCATACTTGTTTAATGTGGATCATTTGTCAAGGTACATACTTTCGGCAACGACATTAATGATCAAGTTCAGGAAGACAAGCGGGATTCAACGTCGTGTGCTTTCGTTTACCTCAAAACTTGGAATTCGGTTGATCATTTTACGATGTTTTTGCATAGGACGTATAAGAAATGTCGTTAGATTTGTAATGAAAGTGCATGACAATGGTTTTGCTCGCCGTGTTTGAGTAAGGAGATCAGAACAGTCAGCGAAAATTGATTTTGGATTCTTATTTGGTGTTCCCTAGGTGCTTGTTACAAGTTCTTTCAGGAATTGGGGCGCGGAGAGAAGCAATCACAAAGTGGGACATGCGATTGATATAAATTTGTATGAGAACGGGGAACTGTGTACTAAGAAATGGACCAAATGTCTGCAAAATCCACCGGCGCGGTTTAAAGGCGTAAAGTGCTTCATCGCCAGAATCCGCCGCGATCCCGCAAGCCTTCGTTGGGGAGCAGACTTTAATGATCCAGGCCACATTGATGACGGGATTAACAATCGCCGCAGCTCCTTCTATGATCGGCTTCGCGCGGCTTGTTGGCCTTGAACCGACTGGTTAGTTCACGGGAAAGTTCTTCTTACTCCACTTTTCAAAAATTGTATTAAAACCCCAAATTTGAAACTCATCCAACAGTTGTGTTGTACATGTAAAATGCCGATAATTACCCGTGTGGACCCATCAGGAAACGGGTTTCAAAGTTTAGTATCGTTAGTTGTATCATTGATAGATTCCTGATTGAGAGCATCGTAAGATGCACTTGTAAGCACACAGGTTATCGACACTAGAAAGATCTAGAAGATAAACTCCATATCTGAACGTATTTTCCACTTAATTACCGGTAACCATTTGATTGTCAACTTGATTTTAGCAGCTTTAAATTTACACGTCATCGGCATGATGAATAGCTATAAAAATAAAAATAAAATATTTTAGAGCCCATTGTTCTTTGATGTCAGAATATGCGACTTTCATTTGCCTCCTTGCGTTCGATCGTACGCACCCCCAAAATACACATATGTACACAAAATTACCCTTTGCCTTTAAAAGTTTAACGTATCTCACTCCATTTTGTCCTCAATCGATCTTTACCGAGTTTCAAGTCTCGCAATCTAGGTGACAACCATGGCGTCTGCAGCAGCTTTTAACGCCCGACTTGGATACAGAAGAGAACACTTTGAGCGAATGTCACTTAACTCACTGTTAGCTCAAACAAGACAGCGTGAAATATCGTTCTCTGGTTGATCTGCATGTCTTAAAGTTTGATTCTGCTACTCTAGATTAATCCGGTTTTGTTCGTTTACTTGATTGACTTATTCATCGATTGGATAACTCATAGTCAGCGGATTGCCTGAAGGTACGAGAACTATTGCTCTGTCATTCAAGGAGTTTATTTAGTTAGTGTGACCAGATTGTTTAAACGAGGAACAGACTCAGAAAAATCAAGTCACAGTTCTACTCAAAACAAAACAAACAAAAAAACGAAGGATTTTGTGGTGCGTTGGCTAAGCCAAATAAGACAAGGACAAAGCAAAATTGCATCAGTTTACAGATTTTTATTTTTTCCGTCCTTAAAATTACTACAGTATGTTTTAATTCCCCTTGCTGTTTTAAGTAAGGCCCTTATTTAAAATTGGAGGTCTTGTTTGCAGAATTCTTGAACCAACGAAATGCCACGATTCAACCAACCTGTAGCGAAACATTGAAGAAATGTTAGTGATCTTCTCATTTGACTGTACGTCATAGTAGATTCTTGTTACAACTGGTACAGCTTTTTAGCTGGGATTGTAGTCCAACATAATAAGAAACGACCGTTTGAGGGTAATATATTTACGGTGACAATTTGGAAATTGTTTAGGTCACTCGCACAGATACAGGTGATTTAACTGTGAGATCATCCAGAAGGAATTCATCCAACACCTGTTATGTATCATTTTTCTAGCCCCTGATCTGTTTTAACTATCCTGGGTTAATATTCTACTGAGGTGCATATTGTATTTAGAAAGTTCAGCGGCGGAATTTTTGAACCCATTGTTTTTATTTTTGCTACCTATAATCAACAATGAGAGAACCAAGTTTACAAAATGCGTAATTCTAATTTACATTTAAGGCCAAAAAAAGTATTTGTTGTTGTTGCTTTTTCTGTACTCAGATTTCCAAACTTTATCAAAAAATGTATTCAAGAAGGTATTGCAGCACTGCCTCTTTGAAATTAAAAAAAAATAGAACCCATTTTAGAACCATTTAGATCATCAAACAGCCCAAAATAGCTCAGTGCTAGTTATGAATTTTTCACTTACATTAAAAGAATTCAAAGTGATCTGAAAAAGAGTTTTCGGGTCCGAAAAGTATTTTCTTACATCTCTTTTCTATCGAATAACTGTTATTTTCTCGGGAAAACAGGCCCAATCTGTTTCTTACTCTTGTAAATTTTCTTGTAAGGTTTTCACTTTCAAAGTATTACACTCGCAAGATAGTTTTTCGGCTCGAAACGTTTTCAGGTGTTTTATGTATGATTTTTTTTCTTGCCCCAAATCTGTTTTAACAGCCCTGGGCTATTCTATTAAGCTACATATAGTATTTAACAAGTTCTGTTCTGGAATTATTTTTTAACCCACTGTTTTTATTTTTGTTATCTATAATCAACAACCAGAAGTCATCTTTAACAGTTGTTGCTGAAATAGTGGTAATACGTATACAAATAACATCTTACTTTATTTCTCTCCTTCTAGTTATGTTTGCCGTTTCTTTGCCTTGATTAGGTATATTCTATTTAACGTTTACATTATGAGCTCGAGATTTCTATTGCGTGATAGCTGATGAGGGCGCAGCCCGAATCAGCTATCATGCATAGAAATCGAGAGCGAATAATCTGATTGTTTTAGTATAAATCCACTAGTCTTTCAAAACTAAACAAGTAAATTATCTATATCCTCATCGCAGACACTTCGAAAACGCGAGGAAGCGGCCGCCATTTGGTTGAAAACCGCTACTCACTATCTATCACAGAATAGATAGCGAGTAGCGTAGCCAATCAGAGAACGGCATTCGTGATAGAACACTAGTAGATTTATACCAATTGTGGGTAGAAGCTACCTTCTATTCATTTATTTTTCTCTAAATATTAACAACTGTCGTTGTTGTTTTTAATCTGTTTACTCTTAACAGTACCCAAAATGAACTTCGAAACGAATCCAAAATTTTTCCTGCCAACGATTTTTCGCTTTACGTTTTGATGCAGAAAGTGCGAAGAAACTACGCTTAAGTCACCCTTTGCCTGTAGGGATGAGAGGTTAAACAGTGCCACGAGGAATATTACCAACTTTGTAACCACTCACTTGATTAATAATCGTTCCTAAGTTCGTCACCATAGCAACGGGGAACGCAGAAACAGATTCGTCGTTTCTTTTTACCCCGCTTGGAGATGAAGCATTTTCGGCGCGAGTAATATGGACAACGACGACGACGGCCTGAAAAGATTAAAAGAGTAACATTCATTATACATAAAAAAGAAAGACAAAGAGAAACTCTGAAACTTAAACGGACGGGACTGGAGAAGTTACTAGGCTCATCTCAAATATGATGAGAAAATGAATGTTGTGAAGATATTGAACACAACAAGAATCTTCTTGATTATTATTAATCTTTTTTTTTTTCGCTTATTTAGAATCCAACACGTGTTTAGTCTGTGCAGATTTATTCAAATAATATTTATTACTTTATATTGCACAAATTAACATACTAACACATGGTCAAATGCACATCACAATAAAACTATTACTACCAATACTAACTAAACATATATGAATAATAATAATAATAATAATAATAATAATAATAATAATAATAATAATAATAATAATAATAATAATAATAATAATAATTCAAACAATTGCGTTAGAATTATAATGATCCTTACCTTTGGAGGGATCTTCAAAGTCTGAAAGGACGAGGTGAATGCATTTAGAGGCGAAAAGTATAAACAGCCTTAATATCTTATTACTTGGACTGTACTATCAGTTTCGTTTTCCCTTTCAATCCGAATTTGATCTTTCCAGAAAGAAAGTTGAAAAATAACCTGTGCATTGCCCCAAACCCTCTTTAAGAAGCGGCTGTGTCCAGGTTATGAAAGCATGAAGCGATTAGGGATACTTGGTGTGCTAAGTAAACTTGCACTTTTTCTTAGTTGCGACACAATGTTGGAGGGATTTAAAGTTTCTTGAGCCACTACCCACTAGCATCTAAAGTATATTAAAGTTTTCCAAGCGAGGAAACACCAAGGGACATAATTTATAATTTATCTCTTTATAGGAACACTGCAAATATTTCAAACTGAAGTTCGTACTCCAGAGAGGCTTGCAGACATTTTGCCGCTTTTTCTGTGAAATAAATACGGGTAGTCCGTTTGCACGGCCTATAATACATAGCCAGAATCGCGAGACGGTAAGCGGTTGAAAACCGCAGGCACATATTTAATATGGCGGCCAAAGTAAATAAATGACTAAGTAATGGCTTCTAGAAAGATCTAAGAATGTGACTACAGCCGGTTATTTTCCAATTTAAAAAAATCCTTTTGACTCTCAGCGAAAAATTAATATTTTCAAGTTAAGAAACGATTGGGAAAACAAGGTATAGGAATTCTGTTCTAAGTACTACTTGGACGTAGTCTTAAGATACGGGTGAAGTTTACAACAGTTCAGATACTGAAAACTTACCATAGCTTGTTTCCTCAAGTTCTTCCGCTTCATCTTCTGCCATTTCATCACTCATTTGATAGTCGTTTTCAGTCTCGTCACCATAACGACGCTTCACGCAGACACAAACCCGTCGTTTTTTGTAACAACGCTTGATGATGAAACATTTCCGGCGGAACTTTAAGGGACACTTTCGGCGGCGAGCTAAAAATAAGGAGGGGAACAGTAACTAGAGTGATGCCAGCTCAAAATTTCGTAGCAAATGATATATTGACCTTGGTTTGAACGTAATTGTGGAGGAGTTGGGGTGATTGGGGGGTACTAGATATTGGGGGAACAAGACGTAATTTTATATAAATATGTTAAGAAAAAAAGCAGTAAGATTATAACATCTTAAGTCAATATTTCAATTTTATCTTCAATTCAGCAAAGCAGTGCGATCGATAAACATTTCTCATTCAACTACTTATCAAAACATCACTTTTTTGTGTGGCAGCTCTCCCTTACCTTTCGTTGGGTCTTCAAGAGCTGGGGAAGGAAACAACAACTGATCAGTCTCAAACAGGTGCTTCATCTTGTAGGTTAAAAGAGGGCGCAGCTATATCTAACTTTAAAAGAACTGTAGTGCTGCGTCGGTAGGGAGTGGAACGAATCGATCTGACGAAAGTTAACGCTCGAAACATCAGCACTCGAATCTCTTTACAGTGGCCAAATTACCTTATCGACTTTGTTAATAAAACCAAGCATTCGTTTCATATCCAACTTTTAAGTTTTAAATATAAACTCGTAACTCGACAGGACAAGGAAATTTATGACTTTTATCTTATGCACACCAGGGCCCCGTTTCTCGAAAGTCCCGTAACTTACCGGGCCCAGTAAGTATATTTTTAAATGTTTTTTTCGCCGATTACACTGTGATTTCAGATATGGTACTTGGCCAATGTGTTTATAGAATTATAAGATTTTGAAATCTGGTATTCAAAGCTAACAAAAAAATGACTTCCATTAGGTAACATTTTTCACCAAAAACACTTATCGGGCCCGGTACTTACCGGGACTTTCGAGAAACGGGCCCCTGAGCCTGTAACGAGTCTCCTACGAGCGAGTGTTTGTACGATCCTGTAGGAGGTTGATTCAAAAGAGAGGAGAGGGGAGCGGACGAAAGCATTAAATAAATGTCTGTGGCAGTATTCTGTAATAGATATATTGTCATACATAAGGGGAGGTATAAACCATGAAATACAAGATCCAACAGCTCTCTGGGAAACGTTTGACCTATGAGCTTATTTGTATTCTTTTTGCTAGAAAATAAAGAGATCGAACGTGCGGATTCTAGGGCTTAAAACTTACATACCGTTTTTTCTGACGGGCATAAAGAAAAAAGCACGAAATATGCGCACGAGAAGTAGATCACCCCATAATTCCATCAGGTCGCACCGTTTACTATTCACGACATGCGCGGCTCAATGTTTTTTCAATCGAGTGTATACTGGGAGCTATGTTTTCTCGAAACAGCTGTTCGTCAGCCACGACTATGATAACGTCAGTCCTCCCCTAAATGGTGCCATTATCTCTCGATCTTAGAAGATTCCCCATAGCTTATAACACGTGGAATTACCAGCAATGGCTCTTATTAAACAAAACATTAATGCAAAGCGCCACAGTTTTTATTTGCTTGTTACTTTAACGCCTTTCGGAGCAGCATTGAAGTCTCAGTCCTTTCCTAGCGTTGAGAATTTCAAATTAATAAGAACACACTGTATATGAATTGGTTGACAACATCGCAGGTCTCTGCTCTGACTTACCAGCGTCCGATTCGTCCTCAATGTTGTCTTCAAGTTCGTCCATTCCATCTTCAGCTGGATATTCATCACTCATGATCAGTTGCTGATTGTCATTTTCGGTTTCATCGCCGTAGCAACGACGGACGCAGAAACAGAAGCGTCGTTTTTTGTAACCAATTTTCACAGTAACGCATTTTCGACGCAATTTTTTGGGACAGCGACGACGACCTAGAAGTTAAATAACACCTTTAAGGTCAAGCCTGTCCACTTTTAATCAGCTTACAATTTGATTTTAATAGTACTGAGTTTTCTGTGGCTACTGAGACGCATACGGGTCGTCCAGTTAATTTAATTTGTTTTGCTTTGAGTTTTGTTTCGTTTATTAGTTGGAAAAGAGTCTTTCTAAAGCATTCATATGTATCTTATATTAAAATCACTATTATTTTTATCATAGCGCTTATGAAGAAGTAAGTAAGCTAATTTATATTCGAAGAAAAAGCTACTCGTAATTAACCAGCGTTGAGATAACCGTAAGTTGTTTTATTCGAGTTAGCAAATAGCAACTTGAAAAACTGACGTCGCCTTAGTTCCTGGTAGCACCGCATCGGTATCGCAGAGACCATGGGTTAAAATCCTGCTTCGGCCTGTTTTATTATTTTTTCAGTCTTTTCAGGCTTTTGATTAGCAACTGCGTAAGTTGCGTACATAACTGTCAGGGTCTTATAATATTGAAGCCGCGTAAAATATAGATCACTTACTGCCGTACTTACGTTTGGATGGATCCTCAAGGTCTGAAAATACAAAAACGAACAAAAAAAAATCAATAAGAAGTCAACAAAATGTTTACAAAATTTTTACTCTACATAGTCCGAGAATTGGAAGAAATAGAGCACATAATTTTTCTAAAGTTTCTAAAATCCACCTTCAAAAGAAAGCTTCTTGATTTCCTCAGTTAATTGCATGAAACGTCCGACTCTGTTATGTCTTTATAGTCTTACCACCGTATGTTAAAAAATCCAAATACAATGTCTTTACTGGTCTTAAAGTCCTAACTATCTCCGAGGAGACCTCTCAGTATAAGCCCGGGGGTTTCTTGAGGTCTCCTCGCCACTTCTTACTTCTTATTAAACTATTATTATTTACTCTAAACTTATGTACGATCCTAGTCTATTATTCATTGTAACTTTCTATGTTTGTATGTCGTGGTGAATAAATAGATAAATAAATAAATAAATAAATAATAAATAAAAAAAATAGATAAAGTACTTCAAAAACTCTTTCCCATTTGAACTCCACAAAATTGGAAGATGACAATATATGACGTAGAATCACGACATTTGTTCTGCACCGCGGCCAGCCTACTTCAGTAGATCTACCATCTTAGATTTCTTGATTTCTCCAAGACGTCATAAAATCACCCAAGTTGACTCAAAAGTAATCAGAACTAATAAATTGACGCTAAAACGCTAAAAATGCGAACGGTATGAGGATGACTATAGGAGGAAAATAATGAAATTTGGAAAACATAACTCTTAAAACCTTGTCGCCATGAAAAAATGACCAATGGTATGGTTGATATACTTAATTGTTACCAGAAACATTTTAGGAAAAGCCTGAAGGTTTGGTAGTGTTGTTTCGCTATAAAAAGTTTAAGAATCTGAGGAATGCCTAGAAACTTGGGTATTTTTTATCGTAAATGCTTACTGGTTTCCTCAGAATCTTCAGCTTCTTCTTCATCCTCTGCAACATCATCACTCATTTGATCGTCGTTTTCAACTTCGTCGCCATAATAGCGCCTAACGCAGATACAAAATCGGCGTTTTTTTCCACAATTCTTGAAGGTGAAGCATTTTCGACGCAGAAATTTGGGGCAAAATGGACGCCAACCTGAGAATTCAAGGGAAAACACCTCCTCAATTCCTTTTCTCTTAAAAACAAACATTTACTTAAGTACAGCAATATGGCCCTCTCTCTTGAACCTGAATGAAATCCTTAAGCGTTTTCCGACATAATGTATACGGTCTCTTTCTTACTTGCCCGCACTGCAACGAACAAAATGGAAAAAGAAAAGTCGTATTGCGAAGTGTAAAAAACTATCGGTTTGTCGTTATCTCCTTTCGTTGTAAAACTAAATTTAGAGACGTTTTAGTCCATGCGTGAGCTGGGTAATTGCAATTTTATTGTATAATTATATTGTATTGTAAAAACTATGATGTTTTCCTATGTTATATCGTATTGTAATTTTCTTTCTTTTTTTCTGCTTTCGAAAGTCTTGGTGTAATTATTTTTTTGCTCTCACCCAACGTTCGGGTGGGAACTGTACTGTTCTTCAACTTTTTGTTAATATTATAATAAGTGATGTTAAACGAGGTTAAATGAGTCGAGGCTTCTTTTGGCATGAATGCGTTAACAAATTTATAGATATTGTGGTTTGCTAAATAAAGAACCTCCAAATTATAAAACGGTTTATATTTTGGGTTAAATACACTTGATTATTAAGAGATACAAGAAGAACTATTAGAAACCCGGTCACGCTTTTTTTTTGCCCTAAGAAGACGGGAAAGTTTTTTTATCAGCAAATTAAGCCTTATTTTATTCAAAATTCATGTTTTTCGACAACAGACTCACTGCTCGTCAGGCTCACCTTTTCTTGGGTCTTCAAGATCTGGAAATAGATACGTAAATCAGCTAGAAACTTATACGATAACGGAAGTAACGTCATAAAAAGACATTTATCCCCCCCCCCCCCCAACTCTTTTTGTTTTCGAAGACCTACCGTAAAATTTGCTTTCAGTTCATTATCCTTGCTCATATTACTTGGCGATTGGAAATTCTGTTGTAACATAACTTTCCGGTTAAGTTTGAATAAATGTGAGCTCTTACCGGTTTCTGCTTCACTTTCCAAGTTGTCTTCAAGTTCTTGAGCTGACAAATCAGAAAATGATACGAAGAGTCAGTTCAGAGGTTTTGAGGAATGAAAACAAAATCCCAGTTAGGTGTTGTCATTAAACTGTTCTTCGCTAAATGCCAATTATGATAATTGAGGACTTGTAGCTTCTTCACTGACAGCTGGTTGGTAAATAGTAGTTTTAAACTCACCATCTTCTTCTTGGATCAAGGCATCTAAGAGAAAACCAAGAACAAATTATTAGGAATTCTGAATAAAGTTGACAAAATAAGCAAAGTAACAGTAATTCTTTGTCGAATATAAAATTTAATTTTTAGCTGTTCTCTTTAAACTGTTTTACAATTACAATAAAAATAACAGTTTTAAACCCACCCTCGTCTTCGATCGGGGCATCTGAAATCAATAAATCAAAGAACAAATTATAGTGGACAAGACTAGAAGTAAAGTCACAAAAATTTGTATCAACAGTTTACTTTTTAAAACTAGTTTTACCTTCAAAATCGCCCAGCTCTTCTTGGAAGGAAAAACCAACACAGACCGCAAGGAACACGGCTGCGATTAACCAAATCTTCAGCTTCATGGTTATAGGGCAACGTTACCTTTGGCTTCATGGACGGATAATCACCCCTTTTATGTGCTTTGATGTAAATGCAATATGATGGTCACAAAAGCCAATACAATTTATACGTCATTTGCATCGAATGTTACTAGGAGGAAAATGCTCCCATAAAGTATATAGTGCGATAGGCTTCAGTACCAAGTTAACATTATTTTGCAATATTACTAAATAATTTAAAAAAAAGCAAATAACAATTAATATTTAATTTCTTGATTCAGCAAGATTATCAAAATAGTAGTATAAAAACAAAACTCTAATGGAGCGAACAGCATTTGTAGGAGCTAATGAGCATGCCGGTCAGAGGAAGTCAGTGGCTCCATAATTTACAGACTGTGCCGTAAAGAAATGGCTCAACGTGCATCTTTCCCCAGACTTTTAGAAGGAAGCTAGAAGTTTGAAAGACCACTAAAGTAGTTGATTTGTATTGGTGCGACTTTATGCGTGTATTTTTTCTTTTGACGTAAAACTGTCATCATGCTATTTTTTCACCTGGGAGATAAAAGCATTCAACGATTTCGAATCCCAAAACTTTTTCAGCGTTAAATAAAACAAAAAATTAATGTTCAGATGAAATCTGTTAATATATTAATTTGAAGTTCAAAAACCAACAACCATTTTTTTTTTTAATTTTTTTTTTTATTTTTGTTTTGGTTTTTGCAGTGTACAATATAATTGGTTTACCTATGTGGATTTTTCAAGGAGTCAAAATTTGGAAGTACTTTGCATGGGTCAAGTGTAAAACGTCAGAATGAATATACTGAATATAATATTAAAACTATACATTGTTCAAAGCAGTCGATTATTGCCATCATAATATGACATAGGAAAAAGCTGACTAACGATATTAAAGGCGAGAAAGGGGAAAGGTACTTCAAAGAATATTTAACGGCATATTGACGGAGTCCAGCCCTATGACTTCACAATCTAAAATATTTAACCTATTGAGACACTACGCAAAACAAAAAATAAAAAAAGAAGAAGAAATAAAAAAATCACAAACTACTACTACTACTACTACTACCACCACCACCACCACCACCACTACTACTACTACTACTAATTGCTTAATTTGCAGACAAATAATAACCCCCCCCCCCCCCCCTCTTTTTTGTTTATATGACTTCGCTAATCGTATCCTCGCGCATGAACAAAGCATTAATTGTGACTTTTGCCTGTAGTTTGCAGGACCTGGTAACATTTATCCATTATGACATTAAGTGTAAGTTTGCCGTTGTCGGCAGACCTTCACGTTTCCATCGATGATAAAATTCCCTTGCTCTTGTCTTGGGATTATGTTCAAAATGTCACTTTCGAATTCCCTATTCATATTTTCAGTTATACTGTGAACAGATGCACTCAAGGGGGAGTTTAAACTTAAGAATGGGAAAAAATTTTCCTAACACACATCGCAAAATGAAAATTTTAAGGCAGAATTTAAATGATGTTACTTTCTTCCCTAACAACCTTGCTTTTGTTGTTTTTTTTCTTATTTTTTTCTGTTTCTTTATTTTTTTTTCTTTTCCAAAATGACGGAATTTGTCGCTTTGATTAAGTTTAAATTGCAATGCTTCAATAACGCTCACTAATGGATAATTCGTAGTCGTTGACATAAAGAAAAAAAAGACAAAAAATTAAAAATGTGGTTTTATATATAGCCTTTAAAGCAGCATCTTTTCCTAATGTGCAATCGTAGAGTTGCACAATATATTTGGTTTGCTAATCCTTAACAACAGTCAAAAAGTTAGTTTTATGTCTTTATTTAGTAAAATATTCCATCCTTGACAGGGCCAAATTAAATCTTTAAAAAAGTGCCACACACGCATTGGAAACAAGGCAGTATCACTGGAATGTCATTGACGTACACAGTTTTCAAGTCTTTCCGAATAAAAGACTAAGGAACATGTTTCATCAAACAATTGCATAAAAGAAACACCTGGTCCTGGGTCTAATTAATCCAAGAGCCTCAGGATTTTAAGTGGTTAGACGATAGCCTCCTTCGGTAAACAAGGCTCGGGTTTTTTTTTATAATAACTGATTAAGATTTCAGCACCCTCAACCAGATAAAAAGCAAAACTTAATTTGTAGTTCTATGCAGGTCGTTATTAAGCTCATGACGTTTAATAAACTCGCGCCATTTACTGGTGGTTTACTCATTTAGACAGGGCATCGAAGCTGAACAGCCTCTTATTAAAGGGGAACGGGATTAACATAAGGTTTGCAGTTTAACCACACCATTACCATCGGCTCCTTCACCCCGTATGGGGAAAAGGATTGTAAATAAACTCTATATTTATCGATGACTGCCCTCTGGCTGCCTCTCCTGTAATTCTTTCACAGCCGTTTTTCTTTAGCGAAAAAGCGAATATAATCCTTTATCTTTTTCTCCGAAACAGAAATCTTTATTTTCTATTTTCAGTGAACATTTCAAAAGGGATAATAGAGAGATCTAGAATTGCGTTTACAGCAAACGACAGAAATAACCATATGATAAAGTTTATCCTACATTTGCCGCTCCGTACTTATTTTTCCAAGAAAACTCTCACGTTTGACGTTTGCCTTAAATGCGATTCTAAATCTCGCTAATATCCAATATTGCAAATGCCAATAATTATCACACGAAAAATACATGTGTCCTAATTTAATGCAAACCCATTTTCAAAGAGTTAAGATTTACACCCGAACTTAGAGTTTCATTAATTTAACTTAATTTTTATGCAAAATGGTGATCTCCAGTTACTTTCTTTATTGTTTACGAAGCAGCGAGTTAATGAAGATGTTGAAAAACGGTTCGTGACAGTGTTAGCTCACGCAGAACTGAGTTGATGGTGGTAGTGAGGTTGCATGGTCGATGAAACTATTTCGTCAAGCCGTAAAACGAAATTAAAAAGGTGGAACAATATTGTCCATTAATTTTCATATATTCTAGTTATGACTGAGAACTAGGCAGGTTTATATTTCCTTAATCACGCAAATTAGACAGTTATAACGATGACGATATTTTACGACAACTTAACAAAAGTAATTCAAATGACAAAAGCCCTAATTGGCAAAAGAAATGAAAACCTGAAGGATTCCGGTAGTAAATTAAGTGACGCCATCATCATAGCATTTCCTTCGGATGGAAACTATGTACTGATTGTGTTTCTCCACTATCACGTCACGCGATCTATTTAAACTAAAGAAAACGGTCAGTAGTGAAATATGGATAATTGTCTATTACAATAAGCGGTGCATTTACATATTGTCTAGCATCCAGTTAATTTGCTCAACTTTCTCTAGTTTCCGGTCTACCGGAATCACTGAGGTTCTTCTTGTTGCGAGTCATAGCTAAACATAAAGGCAACCGACAGTGTTAAAGTCGAGCAATTTATCATGCGAAAGTGTAAGACGATGTTGCACGCAGGACTGGAGGGAAGTGGTTATGCCCACATAGGCTACTATCTGACTATGTGACGTTCTTTCTGAAACTAAAGTAGTGACTGTCATGTTTGGAACTTGTTTCAAAACAGCCTTGTTATCAAATACTTTCCATTTTTCATCAGAATCGGAGATAGCTTACTCAATCAGAGCCAATTTAGAATGCTCAAAAAGTGTAGCACGAAATGGGATTGTCTTGTTTATGAAATGTTATAGATAAGAACAATAATACACAATTTAAACACCCAGAGCGACTCCATTAGAGCAAAACTCTTTGTTTAACTTTCAATTTATTCAAAGAATCGGACGGATGCCGGGTAAACTACTGGTTATCAAGTTGTTGGGGGGGGGGGGGGGGTATTCAAGGGTTAGCCGTTTCTTAAAAAAGAGCTTAGGTAACGTTATTTTGCTGTAAAAGTCCCTCGATGCGGGATTGTAGGGCAACAGAGCTAAACGATAACATAATTTTACAGTTTAATTTTAGAAAACTCGCGGAAAAAGTAATTAAAAGTCAGTATTCATAATGATAGCACTCAAAGGTGGCATTCAGAATGAACAAAAACGGAAAATATGTGCTACATGGAACGGTTCACGATTTAAATGGCCATAATTCAGTCACAGTGTTTGAAAGCAAATATTAACATTCATTGTGACTTCCTACGTAACGAGCTATCATTTAAAAGCATCCAAATAGAACAGTGTTAACAAATCAAAACATTTAATACCAGCACTATATCTAGAAAAGTATAAATAACGAATGGTAACCCTTTATCAAGGCTTGGCGAATCGTCTTGGGAACCAGGAGTATCCCCAGTCAGCGGTCGACTGTCTAAATACTCCCAACAAGCCTTCCAGCTTTCCTTCTGGCTTTTCATTAGAATATTCAAAATTACCCTGCCTTTCTTGGGAAGAAAAGCTTATAAATGCCGCAATAAAAAAGGCGGCAATGAAACAATCTTAAAATTGATGATCACGAGAGCTTTGATACCGATGAACAGTCGACCAAACTGCCTAATGACGCATTTTAAACTTTTTCTTGATGATCTAATGCTATCGGATTCAATATGTTTCGCAAGTTATTTCCTCGTGTCTATAATATTGCTCAAGCTTTATAATTACAATGGTTGACAGGACCTTTTGTGTCACGAATCGATAAACACTGTAAATGTGGTCGATTGCAAGTTACCATTTTGTGCCGTAATTGTTGACGTGGAACAAGAAGAGGCAAGTTCTACTTGTTTGTCTTATACTATGACGTCAAACTATTTACTTTATACCTAAGTATGAAACGTGTTCCTCGTCGGTTTACGGTCCTCAACGTGGTGTTTTCAAAACAAATTTAAAATGTTTAGGCCAAATGGGAATTACAAATGACGTCAATATTATGTTATTGTAGTCACGAATCTCTGGATGTCCTGTCAGTGGTAAGACCTGGGTAAGACACAAGTTCCGATTCAAATCACGTCCTGTTGTCCCTATTGTTGGCTGTTCGTTATTCGCTGGTTAACGACCATTGCGAAAGGACGAAAACACCGCAAGTAAAATGAAACGTTGAAAGATTTATCACAAGATTCTTTCAGTTCAAAGGCCACACACGAATTGACTGAATAATAAAAGCTCTTATTATTCCACTATTATGTCATTTCACCAAATAAGACCAAGAGAACGCGCAAAATACGATCCAGACCGTAATACACTGTAGTGTCCCGGTTTGACCGGTTTACATCAGAGCGAATACGGACGGAAAAGGCAGGAAAAGGAGCAACAATGGCTGGACTGGACGAACCCGACTTTGACTTGTTTGGGTCCTTTGGACTTGAATTTTTGGAAGACTAACTCTTAACAGAAATAGACTATTTAACTGAACAAACAGAAATCACTAAAATGGGTGGTGTTCCTACAATTACTGAGCAAACAGAACAAACAGAAAGCGGACAACTGAACGACGAAGACATTGACAATTTTATTGCTGAGAAAAGAAACGAAAACTCAACTAAAAAGACGCGAAGTGACCTTAATGTGTTTTACAGATGGGCCAAAACTGTCAACGAGACAAGAACTATTGAAAACATACCAGAACAAGAACTGGACAAAGTTTTGGCTCACTTTTTTTAAACGTACGTATGACGAACGGGGACGAATATGAACCTGATACGTTGACATCTATGTTACGAAGTTTCGACCGCTTCTTAAGGGAAAAAGAAAAACGTTACAGTATACTCACAGACAGACAGTTCACGAAGGTCAGAAAAGCTCTATCTTCAAAGCGAAAACAGCTTCGCCGTACCGGCAAAGGGCAAAAGCCAAACAAAGCTCTCAGACTGAGCGAAAATCAGATTCAGAAGCTGTGGGACGAGAAACAATTAGGATACCACACACCACAAAGCCTTTTACGTAAAGTCTGGTTTAACAACACCCTGTTCTTTGGTTGGAGAGCTCGTGACGAACATCACCGAGTTAAGTTTGGAGACTACCAAATAAAATGGAAAGACGGCCTCCAAGGAAGAGATTATGTCGAGTGGATAACTGAGCGTGGAAGCAAGACTCTGTACTGTACAAGTAACGGAGAACACGAATTTGTCCCTCGGACCGCACGTTCAACCCCAAAATGCACGCTACTGGCGGATCATGTTGCCCTGTGAGCATCTTTAAAGTTAGAATATCTGGCAAGACAACCGCCTGAAATGGCTGCTGCAGATTCCCCATTTTATCTGGCGTCCATTGTTAAGCCATCATCCAACATCTGGTTGAAGAAACAGCCTCTGGGAAAAAATGCGCTCGGTTCATTTATGAAATCCATGAGCGAGGCCGTTGGGTTGACAGGCAGGCACACCAACCATTCGGTCCTTAGGACGATGATTTCAACGCTCAGAAAGGAAAACATGGAGCCTTTAAACATCATTGCACTTGCTGAACAGCTATTCCAGTACGTCCACAGAGCAGCAGAAGGACATGTCTTTGAAACTCAGCAGCTTCATCGAGGTATGTGATGCACGTAATAAATCAAAGCCAAATACTGACGCCAAGAGCTGATCCACAGTGAGATGAAAGTTAAGGCAAACATTTGTTCACTGGAGCTGTCTTTAATAACTGCCAGTTTACCTTTATCACTGCCGATGCTGGCTTCGCTTGCGTCCATGACACAGTTCCACACAAGAAATTCAAGAGAATCTTGCCTCTTGTAGATAGCTCGCGTGAAATAAGGCATGGGCCCAAAATTGTTTTGTCAAAAAGTGTGGGGGCTGTCTATCTCTAAACACTTTTGATGAATACAGATGAAACTTTGACAGATACATACATTATTGATTTGCGGTAATTTGGTACTTTTGAATCATGCAAATTAGGTCACGTGACTTCCATCGGCCGAAAAAGCTTTATCTTAAGATGGCAACACTTTTTCTTGTGTCCTTGATTTATTTATCATTTTAATAATGTTAAGGGTGTTTAATACATCACTTCTGTGCTTGGCCTTCGTAAGATTTTTCTAAGCAAAGACCTAAAGTAGGGGGATAATTGCCTTGGGGGGCTGGGTACTAATCGAAAAATCCGTGAATTTTAAAAATTATTATAAAATTTAACACAGTTTTGTAGATGCATTTATTTCAAGTTGACTTGTACCAATCAGGTTAAATATCTCACAACGAAACGTGTTGCCATATTTGCTTTCATTATTTTTAGTAAATTGTGGCCGTGCAAAGTCACGTGACAACATTTGCATAACTAAAAGACAGCAAATTGACACAACTTGTCAATATATGTATCTTTCAAAGTTTAAACCTTCTACTGCCAAAGCTTTCTGAGATAGATCACCCCTTCACTTTTTGAGTGATTAATTGAGGGCCCATGCCTTAATTTACCTGTGAGTGGTGATGAACTATAAAGAACTTTTGTTATTCTGATTTATCGGAACTGGATTTGTCACTATAAGTTGACAACATTTCCTTGATTTTGAGACTTTCCTGGATATTTTGGAATTACAATTGTAAAACGTACGTGGCTTAGCTTTCAATGGAAGAATAGTTTTTGAAACGATGCAAACTCAAAAACTAGTTTTTAGCACGCCAATCACTTGTCAATTATCTTTTCATTTTATCCAATTAAATTAAAGACATTTAACTGGCTTTCTGTGTTGTTTACGTCATTCGTTCGCGCCGTATATCAGAACAGAGAAGCCAAAATATTAACAAAATATTTTTGTAGTGGAATAATAAATCTCTTATTCGATGGTTTTACATGTAATACTCGCGGACATTTTGCTAATTGTTCGTATTTTTCCTAGCCCCTTCGGGGCTCGGAAAAATACTACGCACACAGGCAAAATATCCGCACGTATTATATGTAAAACCATCGAATAAGATATTAGTATTTTTCAAAGGCCACACACGAATCGACTGAATAATAAAAGCTTTTATTTTTCATATACCAACAGAAACAATAGGCCTTAATTAATTGGCAATGGTGGAGTTTACGTAACAATAACAGCTAATGTTTTCTTCAAGCGAACTCAAGATTAAGGGGTATCACGTAACAAATAATGTCAAATTGTGAGAAGTCTAACCTGTAAATATCGTGGAATCTTGTTGCTGAAGACTTTGTACGAATATGTGACTAATGCGCTCGATTCTAAAAACGATTTCACTGTAGATTGATCAAGTCACAGGAGAAAAGAAGCAGAGACCGATACAACGTAGAATTACGGTTTAAAGGTTACTATATTTCGGCTGGCCAAACCAGCCTTCTTCAGGTGTAATGAAAATTTACATTGGGACACACGCTTATATAGCTGAAAAATATTTGCGCAATAGCGGAACTACGTAAAGCTAAATTGATTGACAGTAAATATGAAGCAAATGAAATAATAGTAACAAAAAGTAAAAAATAATAAAAGGAAAAAGCTAGTACATTTCTTCGCGAATATTAAGGCCATGTGGAGCGAGTGTTCTGCCTTTTGAGATTAAAAAGGCTTCCCTGGCCTTACGGATTGAGTCTCGGTTAGAGTAGGCCTTAATATTCGCGAAGAAATGTACTAGCTTTTTCCTTTTATTATTTTTTACTTTTTGTTACTATTATTTCATTTGCTTCATATTTACTGTCAATCAATTTAGTTTTACGTAGTTCCGCTATTGCGCAAATATTTGTCAGCTATATAAGCGTGTGTCCCAATGTAAATTTTCATTATACCTGAAGAAGGCTGGTTTGGCCAGCCGAAATATAGTAACCTTTAAACCGTAAGTCTACGTTGTATCGGTCTCTGCTTCTTTTATCATTTGTATTTTTTAAAGCCGATCAGATCTACAATTGATCCAACGTATACCAGCAGGATTATCGTCCACGGTTGTTGCTTGGACTTGACTCTTTAATTAATTCGCTATTAATTAAGAAATCGAATTTTTAAAGGTGTTTTATTTGCCGTAATGTCTTTCTGGACCATGCGTTATCGTGCTAGTATAATCGCTTTTTTTTTCTTTAAAGAAAGTAGTTGTTTAATTACAAATGGATACGAGGGTTAGCTTCTAAAGAAACTGTGGTCCTAATTTGTATCAACTGGACATTCAGGTTAAATTGGTGCTGGCAATTTCCAACTTCTGCGGAAGTGAAACTTCCTTTGAGTGAAAGTCATGGGTTGGATCCTGATCAAGCCTCTTTTCTGTTTTCTTTCAATGATTTTTGTTTGTAACTTACTTTAAAAAGGCTACAGGATTGGACAAGTTGCACAATTCAGAGAAATATCTGAACTTTGGATTGCACTCCATATTTAGAGGTTCAAATACGCCCCCGGTCGTATCTCGAGTCGTCATTTGAGGAGAGGTGCGCACGAGGGGAAACTCACACCTGAGGATCAGCCCTCGCATGGCAAGAAAAAAGAGATGACAATGTGACGGGTCAAAGAGGATACTATGTTAACATACAAAAATAAGAACTGAACTCAGTAGACATATATCAAAAATGATGAAAGTAGCTTTTATTCTTCAATAACTCTGGTTAAAAACGTACAATCGTCTTTAAAAGCGTAACTAGATATGGTATGAAGAACTAACGTTTTAAAAGCCATCATGCCCCTTGGTCTATTGGCGTGAAAATAATTATTAATTACTATCGGGGCATCATTTGATTACAAAACTAACCTAAGATTTCTCATTCCAGTAACTCATTCTGACTTCATTTTTATCTCGAGTTAATTAGTTTCCGGTTGCAAGTTATTACTATTTTGGGGGTGATTATAATTTAAACTAACAGGGGGCAATTTCGGGCAATGTCTGTGATAAGACATACTGTGGAAAAAGAAAAAAATGGGACCACACTTTTGAAATCCATTTTCAGTACCCCTTTAAAACTATAAAAATAACGGGGCAGATAAACAGCAAAAACTAACTCATTTATCTATAGGATTTGCTTTCTTGTAATGAAATAAGAATTTTGTAGATCATGCACCGGCCCGTTTATGTAGAGACGTCAACCTGTAAGCAAAACAATCGATAAAACCTTGTCAGTAATTTGCCAGGGCAGTCATAAAAAAGACTGGTGACATCTGCACAGTCAAGTTTTCTAAAAACGTTTTTCATTGTTCTGAAAATCTTCGGTTTTTGACGTTTTTCAGTATTAGACATTGTTCTTTTTACTCGAGGAATCGAAGGAGTGTGTTTCAATTAGTATTTACATTGAACAAATTAATAAAATTCCCCGGATCGAGCAATTTTAATGAGATTGTTTGAATCTTTTTGAGTTATAATTATCTGCCATATTAAAAACAACAACAAACAAACAAAACATACAATGTAGTTCAATATTGATATCGCTGTGCTAAACAGAGGCGTATGGACCGTTGAGACAAAAACAATTTTTTTTTTTTTGGTGGGCGCATTTTGATAAAAAAAAAATGTTTGTAGAAACAGTAAACATCTCTTTACGTTACAACTGAAATAAATTAAGGGTGTGCGAGCTAATTACACGGCCCAGTTACGGCTCGGTTACGGCTGTTAAATCATAACCAAAACTTAGTTGCTCACCGGTTGTGTCCACTAAGCTTTATACTTCTTGAGCGCCGTTTATTTCGTAACTTGGTTGCCTGTAGTTTTCAGTCTGGTCCCATTTGTAACGTCGAAAACAGCGGCAAATTTTGCGTTTATAAAATTTTTGCCAGTATCCATATCTGATATAATAACACTTTAGGACCGTGTATTTGGGACAATGAGGTCGCACTGAAAAATACAAATACAGGATTGGTCATCAGGCGTTGTCAAAGAAGGGAAAGGCGATGAATATAGCATAGATGAAAAGTACAATGGAACCAGCGTTTTCATCTAACAATTAGTTTATTGTACTGCCTCAGCACGTTTTACTTATTAAGAGTTAAAAAAATACAGACTGAGCTGACTTTCTTGATACGTGCAAAATAAGTTAATATATAATCCATAATAAATTTACATAAGTAATCAGTAGGCCATTAGCTTATTTCTGTCACCCATTAGTCATTGATTTTGGGCCACACACTAGATTGATTTACCCAGTAATGGCAAACAGATCTAAAGGAATTCAAGAAGGAGATAAAGACACTACTTTTTCTTTTTAGAGAGGCTTTTTATTCGTAACTTGTTTTATATATATTTTAAAACTATGTCGATGTTTTCATTCTAGGTTTTAAGACAAAGATTAGATTAGATTTGATTAGATTATGATTAGATTAGATTTGATTAGATTTGATTAGATTAGATTAGATTTTATTATTACAGGTGTAAATTTTTAATGTGATGTTCGTTTCAATACTATCTTATTGTAAAGCGCCATGAGCCATGGATATGGTGCTATATAATATAATATAATCTTTCTATATTATATTATTATTATCATCATCATCATCATATTATTATTATTGTTATTATTATTGTTATCATTTATTATAATTATAATTATTATTATTTTTATTATTATGATTATTTTTTTTAATATTTAAAAAAATAATAATTCTTTAGTAAAATATTCCACACAAATTGCTATTTACAAGTTAAAAGTATATAAAAAAGAGCTATTAAAAAACCTATTCACAATTCATTTCGATTAAAATTATTATTATTTATTATTATTATTATTATTATTATTATTATTTATTTATTTATTTATTTATTTATTTCTTTATTTATTTATTTATTTATTTATTATCTTATGTGACATAATGTTCGAATTGGCCATAGCATCTCCGATTCATTAGTGTTTAAGCCACGGGGTTTATCCTCCACATGGAAATCAGACGTTAACATTATTATTTATTTAACTGCAATGAATGAGCGGTCAATCCCTTCGGAAAATCATGATATTGATCTGGCATAATGTCTATGACGATAAAGAGCAAGAAAATATTTCTATCCACGCCTTTACTATACAAAACTAATGGATTACCTCGGTGCGGACAATAGTTAGACCCGTAGCAGATCTAGGATTATCCGTTGAAATAATTTGGCTCTCTCTTTTTTCTGGAGGAGGGGAAGGGAGCCACTGAAGATTTTCAAACCCTGACCAATTTCAGACCAAATGATGTAATTTTTCGATACCCTATTCGAGACCAAGCGTCTAAAATCTATACCCTTTTTCTGATTTTCAGACCAAATTGGTGCCCATTGTCAGACCTCAGTGGCTCCAAAACCATACCTCATGGGTTGGTACATATCTTTATAGCTTAAAAAAGGGAGTACTCTTCCAGATCATGTTTGCTTTTGGCTTGTAAGTTTCAAGGGTATGGCAAATCTTAGCGAATGCTCTAGGTTTACGCCCAGTTTTTGTTACTTCACGTTGAATTAATCCTTCTTTTTAACAATACCCTGAGGTTTCAAGCTACGTTGGTAGATGCTATCAAAAGTAAATCCCACTAACGTACCTGGACAACGGTGATAGACGTAACATTTTTTCTTCTGAAATGCAATACCAAGGCAGATTTTGCCATTGTAGGTGGGCTTTGGACTATTGCAGAACCGTTTTCTGTAGCGTGTACCATGTCCACATGTCTTACTACAAGCTGTCCATTTGGTCCATGAACCCCACATTCCATCAACTAAAAATTGAAATATAATAATAATAATAATAAAAAACATTTTAACGACGAATTACCCTTTGTAATTCTCTTTCAAAACACGAATTAGTTATAGAAAGGGGTAGTGATACAAAATGAAAAGGGCCAAGTAAGAGAGTTATAATAATTATAAGTTCTTTTTCTTCTTGGAGTGGTCAGTGTTGACTCTAGTTATAGACGTTGTTTTAATCAGTTTCAAAAAGGATTTGCTCCGGAATCAGCTAACTAGAGATATTTGTTTCGTATACCTGGTTATATCAGCAAACAATTGATAACCATCTTGATTTCCTATTGACTTTTTTTTATTATTATCATAACTGCTTAATGCTTCAAATGGATTAACCACTGAGACACGGAATGTAGCTTTAAACATTATTTAAGCTGGGTATTTATATTATGTAACGTACTTGGACAAGGATTTGCGGCGCTGCAATTCTGTGTTTGAGATCCATCACCCAGACAGTATGTTCCATTGTTGGCTGCTTTCGGATTATCGCAGAATCGTTTCCTCTCCCGAGTACCACTACCGCAAGTTTTACTACAAGCTGTCCAAATTGTCCATGAACCCCACATTCCATCAACTAAAGATTGAACGAATAAAGTACATTTTTAACTGCGAATTACCTTTGTAATTCTCTTAAAAAAAAAAAAAAAACTAAAACTAATTATTGAAAGGCGTAGCTTTTGAAAATGAAAAGGGCCAAGTAAGAGAGCGATAATAATTATAAGTTTTTTCGTCTTGGAGTGGTCAGTGATGACTCTGGTTATAGCGAGTTGTTTTAATCAGTTTTTACTGAAAGGATTTGCTCCCGAATCAGCTAACTATAGCTAGTGATCGTTGCTTCGTATCCCTGGTTATACCAGCAAACAATTGGTAACCATCTTGATTTCCTATTGACGTTTACTTTATTATCATAACTGCTTACTGTTTCAAATGGATTAATCACTGAGACACGGAATGTAGCCTTAAACTTTATCTACGGGCAAAATTATATAATATAACGTACTTGAACAAGGATTTGCGGCATTGCATTTCTGTGTTTGAGATCCATTGCCCAGACAGTATGTTCCATTGGAGGCCGGTTTCGGATTATCGCAGAATCGTTTCCTCTCCCGAGTACCACTACCACAAGTTTTACTACAAGCTGTCCAACTTGTCCATGAACCCCACATTCCATCAACTGCAGCAGAACAAAAGTTGGTTTCAAAAATTCATTTATTCAGTCAGTAACTATAAGGAAAGCGAGTTTAATACGTGGATGTGGCAATAGGGGAGCAGTGGTTACAATATAAAAAGGGCATGTAATAAGTTCCCTTGATGGTTCCACAGTAGTCATTCAATCGCTCTTTTGTGTTAGTCGATAGTCATTTACTTTTCAGCTGAGCACTCATCCCATTGTCACTGATGCCACTACCGTCAACATTAAGCATGTTTGATTACTTGCAATTCATTAGTTTTTCTACTGATGCCTTATTTACGTTGCTTATACCACAAATGAGGTTTCCAAATTAGCAATTATATACGGAACGTAACTTCAAGCTCTAAAGGAAAATTGTTAACTTAACTTGCCTGGACACGGACTTGGGGCATCGCAGAGTTGCTTCAGAGATCTAATACCCACACAGTATGTACCATTGTAGGCTGGTTTCGGATTATCGCAGAATCGCTTCCTCTCCCGAGTACCACTACCACAAGTTTTACTACAAGCTGTCCAACTTGTCCATGAACCCCACATTCCATCAACTGCAGCAGAACAAAAGTTGGTTTCAAAAATTCATTTATTCAGTCAGTAACTATAAGGAAAGCGAGTTTAATACGTGGATGTGGCAATAGGGGAGCAGTGGTTACAATATAAAAAGGGCATGTAATAAGTTCCCTTGATGGTTCCACAGTAGTCATTCAATCGCTCTTTTGTGTTAGGCGATAGTCATTTACTTTTCAGCTGAGCACTCATCCCATTGTCACTGATGCCACTACCGTCAACATTAAGCATGTTTGATTACTTGCAATTCATTGGTTGTTCTACTGATGCCTTATTTACGTTGCTTATACCACAAATGAGGTTTCCAAATTAGCAATTATATACGGAACGTAACTTCAAGCTCTAAAGGAAAATTGTTAATTTAACTTGCCTGGACACGGACTTGGGGCATCGCAGATTTGCTTCAGAGATCTAATACCCACACAGTATGTACCATTGTAGGCTGGTTTCGGATTATCGCAGAATCGCTTCCTCTCCCGAGTACCACTACCACAAGTTTTACTACAAGCTGTCCAACTTGTCCATGAACCCCACATTCCATCAACTGCAGCAGAACAAAAGTTGGTTTCAAAAATTCATTTATTCAGTCAGTAACTATAAGGAAAGCGAGTTTAATACGTGGATGTGGCAATAGGGGAGCAGTGGTTACAATATAAAAAGGGCATGTAATAAGTTCCCTTGATGGTTCCACAGTAGTCATTCAATCGCTCTTTTGTGTTAGGCGATAGTCATTTACTTTTCAGCTGAGCACTCATCCCATTGTCACTGATGCCACTACCGTCAACATTAAGCATGTTTGATTACTTGCAATTCATTGGTTGTTCTACTGATGCCTTATTTACGTTGCTTATACCACAAATGAGGTTTCCAAATTAGCAATTATATACGGAACGTAACTTCAAGCTCTAAAGGAAAATTGTTAATCTAACTTGCCTGGACACGGACGTGGGGCATCGCAGAGTTGCTTCAGAGATCTAATACCCACACAGTATGTACCATTGTAGGCTGGTTTCGGATTATTGCAGTACCGTTTTCTCTCTCTGGTACCACTGCCACCACACGTTTTACTGCAAGCCGTCCAACTGGTCCATGAACCCCACATACCATCAACTGCAGAAGGATAAAAGGTAGTTTTAATGGAAAATTAAAATTGGAAGTTCCGTAATTTCACAAATTTGAGTTTTTCCATTATGCCAAGATAGTGTTCCTCGGCAAAAAGATTCTCATGGCAAAAACGAGTGAATGCCGGAGCTGTATTTAGGATTTCAAGTTTGTGTTAATTGTACCTGCTTAAACAGAATTTAACTAGATAAAGTGCTCCAATTTCTCTCCGAGTTTAAGTTCATTTATTTCACCCAGACATAACATTACGACATCTCAGCATTCTCAAGTCACGCATTTAATTGCAGCAATTCTCCAGTGGCGGCAGAAAAATAGTTAGTGCTGAGCATTATGTCAGTTATTACCTGGACATTTGTGATTATTACAAAGCCGTTCTCTTTGTCTGAAGGGTCCTTCGCATTGTTTTCCCCCATTGGCAGGTTCCGGGTTATTGCAGACTCGAGTCCTTGCATGTTCTCCTCCTCCACATGACCTGCTGCATTCACCCCAAGGACCCCACTCTCCCCAGTTTCCGTCCACTGAAAAAGCAGCATGGAAAAACAATAAGGATCTCATGACGTCTGCTAAGGATTTTACTATTAATACCTACTATTAAGGACGGTGCCTAACAATACAGAGGTATTCTTGCGCAGTTTATTACTTTGCGGAAGAAAGCAGGTCTAAGCAAGGGCTATTAGAATCCAAAAAGAAAATTGGGTAACCACGCATTTTTTTAAAGATAATTAAGCAACAATAATTCTAAAAATTGCTAAAATACAAAGCAACGTATGGCCTTTTTTTTTATCAAATTGAAGCTTTATTATCTCTGAAAAATACATGGTTACCCCAAATTTTCTTTCTTAATAGCAAGACCCCTTCTGAGTTATGCTTTCTCCGCAAAATTTTAAACCGCGCAAAAAATATCCCTGTATTAGTAGGCACCACCCATAGGAAACCCGAGTATCTCGAGATGCGCAGAACGTATGCGCAGTAATAAAAGAAGGCACCGTCCTTAACAATTTACCGACAATAAATTAAAAAAATCGATTTGATCCGTTGGTGTTGTATTGAATAGTACAGTATAGACAAACGAAAAATATCCACCTGGTACGTTTGGGTCACCAAAGAAATCTGTGTCCTCGTACTGACCTAAAAGAAATAAAACAAAACAAAAAAAAAACGGTAACAACTAGAAGTATTCAGTTGGTGTTAGGGCAGTTTTGGAAATGTCCTTAAAAGCTTTTATTTTGGGAGAGTACTCGAGTCTTTAAATAGCTGTTGATTTTTTTCTGGGACATATTTTGAAGTGGATATGCTTTGTTATGACCGGTGGTGTTGCCCAGAAAGTAAAATTTGATAGCTGTCTTCAAAAAAATGATTTGCTTTGTAGGATTTCTTCCTCGTATTTACTTTTCTTGTCTCTTTTTTTCCATACTTCATTATCTATTTCAGTTAATTTGGGTTTGATTGAGGTGATCAATAGGACGCAAAAATATCCAAGATGGTGGATTAATATAACGGCTATAAAAATAAATTACGTCATATGACGCCACTATCGACAATTGACCACCTTATATAGCAGAGCACACAATGGGAAATCTGTTCATAATAACACGAGATCACTTCAAGTTAAATCACGGCGTCGAAATGGATTTAATGATGCATCGGAAGGTAAAATAAGGCGACAATTTCATGGGAATAGACTATAAAGATGACTGGGTAACGAATTTGTACAATGTCATAAAAATGTACGAGGTACGAGAAAATAAGATGAAAAGCTTATAATTTTCGGTAATGTTAACTCTAGCAGGTCTTTAAAATACTCCCTTTTCGTTCGATTCAAGATCGTCTTATGATCTCTTTGTAGCAGTCGTTTCTGATCCTACTTCTCTAATGAAATTCGTTCTTGCACCATGAATGACTTTTTTTGTCTCAAACATCTTCGCTACATCCGCCCGAAAAATTCAGCAACAACTCTCTGCTCAACATTCCAACTTTATAAATGAGGTTATCCCAGTAGGTCACTTGAAATTAACTTATGCAATACAGATTTTTTGAAGGCTGAACGTCTCAAACTTCCTTTGGTAAATATGTACTTATTTGCTTCTTTTTTCTTTTTCGGAAGAAAAATAGTTTGCATAAAATACCATATCTTTGATTTAATTCTCGTACTCGTGTCTTCGTATAAAGAAGTATTTTAAATACACTGTCTTAATCTCTAGCTCATAAGATAAAAATTAAAAAAGTAAAGTGACGCACTAGTTCACAATTGACAAAATCTCTAAAAGGACATTCCATTGTTACTCTACCTTCAAAAATGTCCAGATGTTCTTGAAAGGAAAATTCGACTCTTGTCCCAAGGAACAAGACCAAGATGACTAAAATCTTCATAGTTATGGCCATGGCTACCCTGAACACAGAAAATAGTTTATGGGAACGTCTTTTTATACTTTTTCTTGCGCAGCAGTTCTTGTGTGATAGGTCCATAAGTAAAGCCAACACATTTAATGTATACTTCATAAAAGACGTCACTCTAAGGAAGAGATCTTAATATCATCACTGTGGTCGGTGCCTTTATGATTAAGTTCAGTTCCTTTTAACCAGTCTATTCTTGATACGATCGTGCTAAAATAGTAAATTGAGTTCAATTAAGCGGAAATGTAGAGCAAATTTGACGTGAAGAAATTTAAAGCTCACGAGACTTGTTTAATAATGTTTTTCTATGCCTTGTAGTTTTTTTTGTTATAGTTTTGTTTTATTTTATTGCTGTTTTGTATATTTTTATGCCACTTTACCTCAAGTAAACGCAACTTTAGATGTAAGGGGAAAAAATAAAGCAATTACGTCAATGTTTTATGATCATCTGTCATTGTTTAAGTACTCAAAAAAAGAAGGACATTTTATTTAGGTCAGTGGAAACGACACAATATTGAAGGAAACATTCACTTGAATTCCCTAATCAATGTCACAACATGGTATTGCTCACTGCCAGACAATGCAGCTTTCACACACTTATGCTGTTGTTGACATTTTACATTCTAGAACTTTAAACCTTGCTTCAATCCTTGTTTTAAGACCAACAGAGCAATTAAATATATTGAATTAAACGTAAAGTTAAGTGGAACAAGGTTGAAGTCATGACATTTTAAAGAACCTAAATATTGGAAAATTGAAATTTTGCACTATTTGCTTATAAATTTGCGTAATAGTTTCCCTTACGTATAGTGCCATTCGTCTAAGCCAAGGCCTTTTTTTCTGTGCACATTCATTGGTATCTTAGCTTAGATGGTTGTTTAGCCTCAGTGCGAGAGAATCAGAATACGGAAAAGTGCTCTTAGGTTTCAAATGTTGCGATTTCTTTACGCTTAGCTAGAGCCTGCTGAAAAAGGCAATTAAGTCTTATTGGATAATCATCTGAGTTTCCCTTTCCAAGTAAATATAACCCCCTTTCCCCCCTATTTTTCATTCTTTGTTATTTTTTTTATTTTTATTTTATTTATTTATTTATTTATTTTTTTTTTGCTTTTCCAAGCCTTCTGTGCTTCCCTGCAGTTCGGCTCTGTTTAAATCAATTACTCCATTGATGACAACCGTGCATCAGTCTGTAGTTCATTGCTCGGTTCATCGGAATTTGAAAGTCCCTATCGTACGCTTATCACAATACACAACCCCGGAAGATGTTGTAGAATGCTGAATCATGGGATTTATTTTAAGTTCTAAATTCAAGAACCTTGAAGTGCGTGTCCTCGTCTAACGTTAATATAATCAAGTGGTAGAAAAAAATGCTAAGCGTTTCTATTGAGGAATTATTCACTGGGATTACCCAAGGAAATTTGATTTCTCTGAAATTATATGTCAGCGCGAGTTGACTTGGGGAGCTCCTAAACACATCAAATGTCCAGGGGGAATCATTAGGTTGAGAACTCTGAGAAGATACAGCTCACCAATTTAAGCTCTTAGAAGGAAACTTTAACTTTAATTTTAGAACGTGACCGAAAAAAATATTTTCACAAAAAATAAGTACAGTGAGGCTCTTTGTTGAAGAAATCAATCCGGGTTGACATTTTTGTCGGGTGAATATTATCCTCTGACCCCTTGATTAGGTTTATACGTAGTTTTACGGATAATTTAAAACTACTTCGAGACATTTTGAGAAAGATGCTTTATTGGATAGCATAGCAAAGATACTTACTTTACCCTGATATTCGCAGTTGAATCGTATCAAAAAGCAGCACAATTTCAGCAATGACAGATACGCAGAAGGTAATTAACTTAAGGGAGAGCACATCATACAGCATTCTTGCCTATGGTCCTTAACAAACAAACTATTAATAGTCTTGTATAATAGTCGCTTGTTCTGAACGATTAACAGGGACAAATATTTGCTGTTGTCAGAAGGTGCCGCTACTTCATAAACTACGTGATTTGGTAAAATTAATGTTAAATAATAAAACACGTGTTCCAAGCCAAGGTAGCACATCTTAGGAGAAGGACTCAATATAATTAATAAGTAAATGAGACAATCAGCCTTCATTTATAATACATTCCTCCTTTTCTGTAATTATCGATAAATGTCGTAAAGGGCATTAGAAATTAGTAACTTTCAAAAATCGTGCTCAGCATATATCATATGATCAGTCTTATATTGTGTGGTTCCCAGGATTTAAGCGGAACTATGCAAGACCCTATTACATACCTATTTAAAAAGACAAATTTGCATTGACTACCTCTTGTGAGAACGTGGTCATGTCAATAACGATATATCTGGGTTTTTTTGTTAAACAACACGTCAAAAATGAGAATAAAATTTGCAGTGAGCTGTTTTTACAAACATGTCTATCTATAAAAACAGAAGATTAAAGAGTAGTCCGCTCTTTAGAATAAGTGGTTGTATGGTGTTTAAAGTTAGACAAAGGTTCTTACATCGGATGATATTCAATATGTCGACTATAATAAAATCAACATTGTCTACTGCCAATATCATAATCTGTTCCGAGCACTTAACTCCAAAGAAAAGATAATGTGAGAGCTAATTCTTAACCTTTTCACTCCCACGGGAAATGCGGTGTTCCTATGTACCAAATGTATTTTACCAATTGCAAGGTCCAAAACACAAAAGAAATAACAAAAAATGTTGACTTGTTTAAAAAGTGAAAGAGGAAACATTTTTAATAATGGAGGGGGTGGTTAATCATGTATGATATAGGACAAGGGAGAGGGGGTAAGTGTCATGATATGCTGTGTAATAAGCTCATAAGAGCTATTACGTCTGTTGTTACGTATTCTCTGTGGATCCAGTTCCTGTTGATTTTATATTTAGTTACATATTTGTTCAGTGCTTGTTACTTTGACAGTTACAATGTAGATTTCGATTTTCTCTCTGGTATTACAGTAATATTTTGTGTTTTCACTTTCACATTGTGTACAATTGGACTCAGCTGTGAGCAAGTAATGACTTCTTGTGCCATGTGGCAGGAGTAAGAGGGATGTTATACACCTGTTAGTATCCCAGCGTTATTTTTTTTTATACATTGTATTTCTCAAATTTTGTATATTCTGAATGTAAATTTTCCGTTAATGATGACCTCACGACCCACTCAATTTATTTATCGTGCTGTTATGTAATGTGCTTTACATGTACAGAAAAAATTTGTAGATAATATATGGCACGAAGAAATAAAATTCAAAACTAGAAAAATATTAGCAATTCAAGCCAAACCATAAGACGTCGGCGAAAAAAGGAAATAATAATTGGGTATTCAGAATTCAACTTATTCTGAAATATTCGACCGCGTACGTTGTCTGTCTTCTTTTCTCAACCTTGGCACTATATGCAAATCGAGTATTTTATCCCTGCGCTTTTCCGTTAATTATTACCCAGAAAACTCTAACCTGTATGGAGGAACTGGTGGGTTTCAGAAGTGCATTAATATTCGTGAAGAGAATGAAGGAGTCTCTGTGGGCATAATTGAGGATACCGTTGCTTATGTTTGATGTTGGTCCATTTTGTCTTCTCTTGTCCTTATGGCGAAATTTGTTCAGTACAATTTGATTCCAATGCTTTATGTCCTATGTCCCTCTCAATCACTTGAGATAATGCCTAATGCTTACAGCTGTACCTACCTACCGAAATATCTTCATTTATGGATTCTCGTCTTCTAAATAACCAATTTAATTTTACAACCACTCAAATCTTTGATATTAGCATCAAATTTTGAGTACTCCACGAACTAGTACCTTAACGTGACTGTATATCATGTATATGCCCCCAAAAAGCTTAAAATTCGGAAAATGTTACACTTTTAAGCAAATGTACAGAAATTTTATCAGTGATACAATATTCGGAATAACCACGGTAACTGTTTTAAGTTTCACCAATGATTTCAGTGTCCACAAAAGATAACTGTTCAACTGGTAGCTGTGCTGACTGGATTAGTACAATTCATCGTTCATGGATCCCAGCGACTGTATTTAAAATATGTATGTCTTCTTTTCATTACACTTAAGGACGGTGCCTACTATTGTTACTGCGTATACGTTCTGCGCATCTTGAGATACTAGGATTTCCTATGGATGGTGCCTGCTTATACAGGAATATTTTTGGGCGGTTTAAAACTATACAGAGAAAATAGAACTTAGGAAATGCTTTAGGTATATCGAAAGAAAATTGTAGGAACCATACATTTTTCAGAGATAATTAAGCTTCAGTTTAGGAAGAAAATCTCATGCATTGCTTTATATTTTGGCGCTTTTTTAGAGAAATTATTGCTTAATTATCTCTGAAAAATGCGTGGCTACCCCCAACTTTTGTTTTGGATCCCAGTAGGCCTTGCCAAGATCTGCGTTTTCCGCATCGTCATAAAACGCACAAAAATACTTCGGTACTAATAGGCACCGTTCTTAACATGAAGTTTGTGAAACAGTCTGTTTGAACAAGGCCATCGATTAACGTCACTAATATCCTGTTTAACAAGTTCTCCAATATATTTAATTGTGCGCCTTAATATCCTTCTTTTTTTTACCTCGTAACTGTTTAAAGTTTATTTTAAAAACTTTGGCATAAAAATCAACTTCTTATATCGTACCTAAATACTTTTTTTTATAAGAAACGTTCAGCAAAGTGAATAAGTTTCATTGCTCTATTTCGTATCATTTAGTCGAGTCTAAAGTGATTTAATGTCTGGTTGGTAATGAATCATTATAACGCAATCTTTACTTTGCAGGTGGATAATAAATCGTGCCTTTTCAAGTGAAATTTGTAGTCATAGAGTTTATGGGAGATCTTTAAGCGTGACCATTCAAATCTATGGTTTATATTAAGCAGTTCTTTCTTCTGTGATGCTGTGTATTGATAATCAGGGTACCGGTG
Source organism: Pavona decussata (assembly GCF_977016875.1). Classification (NCBI taxonomy): domain Eukaryota; kingdom Metazoa; phylum Cnidaria; class Anthozoa; order Scleractinia; family Agariciidae; genus Pavona; species Pavona decussata. Next base: position 2,976,121 of record NW_028145490.1, read on the forward strand.
GTCCCAGCTTTTGAGCGTGTACGTGATCAGTGTGAAGTATCCTGCACCTCTTTGCTGTGTTGCTGCTGGTTTAGTATACTGTAGAAATTGTTTCTCACTTTTCAGTTCCTATGTAAATCAAATCATTAACAATAACCTCAATCTAGTAAATGAAAACTACTTAGAATCTGCCCATCTGCTCTTGTAGTACATTGCACATTTTTAATTTAATATTTTGACAACTTGAATTTTATTGGCAGTGAAAAGCTCAATTCTGGTAAAACTTAGTTCCACGATTAAAGACATTAGCCAGTGTTACTAAACCGCTAAACCTTTCCTTTAATTGCAAAAGTAGAGACCGTTTGGACTTGAGTATTCTGGTCGAGGTGAGGAAGTTTCTCGTTCCTTGCCGCTGTGCCTATTTTTTTAGCACGTCCGTCAGACTAGTGAATCGTCACTTTAACGCTTCAGAACATTTCATACTCTGAGACAGCTTACCGCATTTTCCCGCGTACCCTATGCAGCCGACAATTCAGATATTACAACAGGTCTTCCGTTACAGGGAAGAGCCGGAAAAGATGAGAGAGTAAATTTGCTGTATTGATGCTTCTACTCACAACTCTTAACTTTGCTTGGGTTCTGATTAGCCAGTAATAGGCGTAAAAACAGACAACACAGACCAATTCAATATGCTTCATCTCTTTATTCCCATTCTAGCTATACCAGTACACAATAAACTGAAGGATATTAGTTGTAACACTAAGATAACTGGGTCTTCTAGTCTCTGTCCACTTTTAACCTTGGGCCTGACCTGAAAACAAAAACAAAAACAGAATTTTGAACTTTTGAAAGGTGACTATATACGTCCAATCGGTGTGACAGTAATATATTTTAAGGCAAAATAATTCCTATGTGGTTGTAATGCTTGTTTCTTATTATATGAACGATTGTAGTAGGTTACACTCCCTTAAGGCCGATTTAAAAGGTTCAGCTTTTTCATGTACGGCCCTCGCATGTGATTTCTGTAGCGCGCACTTCTCTCATCACGCAAAAAAGTCCTTCACAACTCTTTTCATTCACCACCGCTTGCAAATTGTTTGAAACTTGTTTCAAAATCTTATAGCATTTTATGTATTGTAAATGAGATGTTGTAAGTTGATTTACATGAAGCAATTCGTATCGTAAGCTGTCAGTACAACATAGTCATACCGACCCTTTAATGGGTGACAACGCTATGGGTTAAAAGATCGCTGAATGAAATTAACTGCAAGAAGAAATGAGGTATGAACAAAAAAGGACCCAGTACGTACATTGGAACGATCAAAGAGCATCAATAGCCTAAAACAAGAAAAATGAATTATACTTTGTAAAATGTTCCTACTCATGATCAGGCAAACGTATATTAAAAAAAAAATGCAGAAAATATCAGCGTCTAGTGATAAATATATTTTTCAGGTTTTATCGCGAAACATTTTAGAAGAGAAAAAAAGAAATCGCAGCATAAGAAACAGTCTTATGAATTTAACAAGGTGTCATATTGCGTAAATATCCTGACATGTTACCTTTGATGAACTGTCAAAGATAGTAGGTTGTCTAATGAGACTAAAGTGAGGGGGATGGGTCAACCGTGACTTTATAAGATACAAATGTCAGTGTTCTTATATCTATTCATTATTAAGACATAGCATAATCGAGAAGTGTGTCAGAGCATGCAGTAATGCTTGTTTGGAACCTGTGTTTCCCCAGTCCGTTTGGTCCGTCTGTCAATTTTCATGCCTCGTCAGGTTGAGAGGTTAATGGCGGACGACCCAGATGATGATATGGAGAAGCCGAATACTTGGCAATTGGCTAAATGCGTGCAATTGTTATCACGAAAACTATCGAATAAGGAGAAATAAACTATCAACTTACAAGCTCGGTCCATACAATGTTCAACTTGGTCGTTCTTCCCGTCACAGCCACTTCCGCTGTATCGCGGAGGGGGATTGGTACAGGATCGAGACCGATTTCGGAAGCCTTTACCACAGGTTTTGGAACATGGAGTCCAGGCTCCCCAGTTTGTCCAGTTGCCATTTACTGCATGCCACAGAAAAATGACGTCAATATGGTCAGGTGACACAAATAGTCTTTTTTGATCGAAAGTTGGAGAAAAAATTCCAGGAAGAAACTCAAAAAGTGCCTCACAATACTAAATGAATGAGTTCCAAGTAAACTGGGCCATTCGAAAATAACTAACTGGAAACTGCTTATTTTGCTTTGGTGGAATGGGTGCGATGAAAATCATCCTTTACTAAAAGCAATAATAATAATAATAATAATAATAATAATAATAATAATAATAATAATAATAATAATAATAATAATAATATTTTAACAGAGAGCCCATGTCACAAAATGGTTTTCAGAAGGGCCCTGCATGGGATAAAATACAATATAATAAAATGCCTAAACAGTGAAAGTTAAGAATTCAAATAATGAGCATAAGAATGGAAAATACAAGAATTAAACACTTCTAATATGTCTTTTAAAAGCTAGAATGTCAGAAATATTCTTAACGTCATCAGATAAGATGTTCCAGTCATCAGCGGCTTTAGAATATAGCTTGCATGTGAATTTCTTTTATTTGCTGGGAGAGTGTTTGTCTTGAACAATCAACAGAAAACCAAAAAAATTGTTATCTCAGTTCAACTACAGATCGTGCATTCAACTCACAACTTCATTGACGACATAATACTTCTCCTTCCAGGTTCTTGAAGAGAAACAGCTAAAACGTTCGTCTTAAAAGAATCTACTTATCCGCTTTTGCTGATTTCACAACATGGGTAGTTGACTTAAGAGCGACTATCTCTAAGATCAGTCCTCACGTTCAATGTCATCCGCTGATAACTCTTCCATTGACATCCCTTGGTAAGTAAATAACAAATATGAAATACGAACGGAGAAATTTACCTTTCTTAAAATTTTCGGAATCGAACTTTTCGCACCCTGGTTAGTGAGAAGTGGTCAGCGGCTAAAAAAAACGTGGTGGATAGGAGTGAGTTCGTTTCAATATGATGGACTTTTCTCGTTACATAACAGCTTCAATAAAAATCTTTCAGCGTTTTTATTACCAAAAAACTGGTAAGAAATGTTTAATCTTGCTTCGTGGAGAAATTTCAATGACATAGCTATCTCACGTCTTCTTTGTTACTAACATTGGTTGATAACATGTTCGATGGAAATATGGCCGTGTTAGTCAAATGTCAAAACTTTCACCTCTAACTTGTAGAAAACCGCCGCCAAACGTTTAAACAGATTTCCACAGACAATGAATGGAACTTTCCACTGATAAGGCAATGTAGAAGAGCCTGTGAGCAAGAGCCACTTTTGCAATTTTGAGCTCGGGTAAATCGCATGCTGTGATATTAGTGCTCAAAGTAGATAAACTTTTTGTCCTTAGGTTTATTACAGTAATTAAACCTTATGATTGTAATTCATCATGTTATGAAGAGTTATCGTTTATAACTAGCGGATTAGTAGGTTTTGAATGATCTGTATTCTCCTGAACTAACAAGTCTTGCGAAATTTACAAGCCAGTGGGTTTCGAGCACAGCCCGGGGTGAGAAGTTCAATTCCAAAAATTTTAAGGAAGTTAAATTTCTCGATCGAATTTCATATCTGTTACCTACTTGCCAAGAGGAATTGATGGAAGCGTTATTAGCGAGATCTGCCTCTGGATGGAAATTAAATATGAGGATTTTAGAGAGAGTCGTTCTTAAAGCTTGCAAGCCGACTTTCTCGTGACCAAAGATCCTTAATTATTCGCGATCGAAGTAATTGTAGTGAAGTTATCCCGCCACACCGATAGCAAGCTCAGTGGGTTGATCGTTAGTAGGTGACGAAAATGCGCAGGGAAACTGTCGACTGAAGGTCAATATCTACATTTTTATACCAATAGTCATTTTCTTTGATAAAAGGGTTTCGATAAAAACCGGTCGGCACTGTACATAGCTAAGCATTGATTCCGAAGATCGAGTAGCAGAACGATTGAGGTTATATATTCCTTATCACACTCGATTCTTCATTCCTTATTTGTTTTAATAATAATAATAATAATAATAATAATAATAATAATAATAATAATAATAATAATAATAATAATAATAATAATATTTTTTGAATTATTTACGAGCTTTTTTAAGTTTCGTTTGGCTTACAGGTTACGCTATGCGCCCTGTGTTGCTTTCTGATACTGTGCATACAGATAGTTTTACTGCGCATAGTAATAATAATAATAATAATAATAATAATAATAATAATAATAATAATAATAACAGTAATAATAATAATTCACGTTCAAATAAGCATTTAGATTGCGTGACATATATCTTCGTATTACAAAGAAGCGATGTTTAACTAAATTACTCACTTGGGCAAGGATAGTAAGCATGGCATCTCATCTTTTGGTATCCAACACCCGGGCAGGATGCACCATTGTAGGCGGGCTTGGGATTATTGCAGTATCTTTTCCTCTCGCGGATACCATATCCACATGTTGCGCTACAAGCTGTCCAACTGGTCCATGAGCCCCACATTCCATCAACTGCATACGAAAATGAATGGATGTTTGTAGGTTATTTTCTTCGTGTTGTTATGTTTTCGTGGGTACAAAAATTAACATGAAAGCTTAGAATAATAACGACAACGGTAATGATAGCTGAGTGTGTGGATCTAGTTCTACTTTATAAATTGGCAATTTACGGAATTTCAATGATACAGTACCATTTAAATTAATTGCTACTTGATTCCTGCTTTTTATTATCCACTATTAACTCACCAATTAACCCCTATCTGGTCTATTTAACTTTCCAGGTTGACTTTGGGGTAAATAGCTGACAATATGAATGGAGTACAATAGTGAAACAAGTCGTTACCTGGACAAGGAACATCCTTGTTACAAGCAATTATCTCTTTGGATTCCCCACTACACAGTTTTCCACCATACTTTGGAGCTGGTGCGTTGCATTTACGGACCCTTGACTGCTTTCCCTCCTTACACGTCTTACTGCATCCGCTCCATGTGTTCCAGGCTCCCCAGTTTCCATCAACTAACGGAAACGAAACGAAATATTTAACCGTTTTTTTTTTTTTTTTTTACAAGCGCACGTTGGATATGAGATAGTAGATCAGGCCATTACGAGGGTCACCTGAACGTCACTAGAAAAGTGGCACAGTAAACAAATTGGTGTTAGCGTTAAAAAAAAATCATTTCTTTAGCCGGGTATTGTGTCTAATACGTGATTTAAGTTGGTCACCCATTTGGTGTTCACGGCATTAACAACATCTATGCCATTCCCTGTGAAAAATGGTGCCGTTTTGAATAAGCATCTCTAGCTACTACTGAAGGAAAGCTTTAGATGGCGCGCAACGATAGCTCGACCACCTTAAATGTTCCTTTTTAATCAATTTTACAAAAAGTTAATCTAAACATCTAGCCATTTAATATAAGAAAAAAGAAAACAAATTCTTTACCTGGGCAATACTGCTCCTTACAGGGACGTCTTTGTCTGAATGGTCCTTCGCAGTGTTTGCCACCGTGAGCAGGTGCAGGGTTATTGCATGGGCGAGTCCGTGCATGCTCCCCTTCACCGCACGTCTTACTACACTCACCCCATTCGCCCCATTCTCCCCAATTGCCGTCCACTGTATCAAAATAAATATACTGTCTTTATCGTCTGTGTTAAGAGATTCGGCCACGTTACGCCATTGCGCGCGTGGGCTTGTCATGTTTCACTCTTCAACCGTTTTATATAACACATTGGGTATAGAATAAGTAAGTAGCGAAGGCTGGCTAAAGGCGGGTTACTTAAGTGCGTGTTCCAGCAATAAACGTTCAACTTAAGATTACAAGAAAGATTAAATCTTAAGCGTTAGTGTAAAAGTGAAAACACAATCGCAGAGAGAAAAACGTCCTGAAGAGCAAAACAATCTAGGCAAAGCAAAAGCCGACACACAAAGTTTACTCCTTTCTTTGTCACTGAGAAATCACTATGGTTTGATTTTTAGCCTGACTAAGAATGCTTAGCTTACCTGGACATGGGACATTTACGTTGCAAACTTTATCATCACTTGAGTCTCCTTCACATTTCTTGCCGCCATACTTAGGAGCTGGTGAGTCACATTTCCTTTTTCTGGAACATTTTCCCTGTTTGCACGTCTTACTGCAGGCACTCCATTCACTCCACGCTCCCCAATTTCCATCAACTAGATGGAGTTCATAAAAGTATTTTGTTATGCTATAAGACTCCGCAAATAAAAAATCCTATCATATTGGGCCAACTTAACAGAAAATTATTTGATAAATTTGAGAAGATATTGTTTTGATCGGATTTATTTTTTATCCTTGGAAAAATATGCAGTTTCATCTCCTTACTCTTTTCATTATTCCACACAAAATGCAATGTGGCATTTTAAGTCGTCAACTTAGATGACATCACCTACATCACACCATTCACCATGAATCACCCTCTCATGATCACCTGGACAAGAGATGTTTTTGTTGCAGACTTTATCTTGACTGGCGTCTCCTTGACATTTCTTTCCGTCATACTGTGGAGCTGGTGAATCACATTTTCGTTTTCTGGAACATTTTCCCTGTTTGCACGTCTTACTGCAGGTGCTCCATTCACTCCACTCTCCCCAGTTTCCATCCACTGTTGGAAATTAATTATATTTGTTAACTTAATCAGCTTTTTCGAGTAAATTAGAGCAAGCTATGAAATACTGATTAAGGTCATGTCTAACTGATATTAATAAATTACAAAACAAATCATACAAATTACCTGGGCATGGGACCTTTTCGTTGCAAACTTTATCATCACTTGAGTCTCCTTCACATTTCTTGCCGCCATACTTAGGAGCTGGTGAATCGCATTTTCGTGTTCTGGAACATTTTCCCTGTTTGCACGTCTTACTGCATGCGCTCCATTCACTCCACTCTCCCCACGTTCCATCAACTTTAAGTAGAGAACGTTCCAGTTTTTAGTCCTTAACTTGCTTAGTCTATAGGTTCTTTCGTTAAAAGACACTTTCGTCTAAAACTGTTCTTTCAAAAGCATTTTAAAACTTAAAGAGGCTCCCCATCGTTCATTCTGATTCACATTCGCTGCAAGGAATCCTCTCTGAGGCTTGAGAAGCATCAAATGTGCCTTAAAGGCAAACAGGTTTCCTTTTGGCAGACAACTTTCTACTTTCCAGTTTCCATTTTAAATGGTGTCAATTCATTTTGTTTCAGTTATGAATGTTCAGTAAGGAAAAATGTTTTATGAACTACTTTAGCCAAGTTTTTTTCTTGAACGTTGCTTATAGACTAGTCTCTAGCGTATCATGTACCTACCAAACGTGAGGTAAGTGAATTGCCTGTAACTGATGTAAGGCTAAGTAAGAGTTGAATCCTATCAGACGCGTTTTTACTTTCTTTCGCGATAGCTTCAGCCCTACTTGCAGAATGTCCTAACCTAACACGTCTAACATCATGACAAAAACGGCCAGATACTAAGTTTACAAGCATCCAAACTTACCTGGACATGGAACATCTTTGTTGCAAACTTGTGTTTGACTGGAATAACCATCGCATTTGTTTCCACCATACCTCGGAGTTGGTGAGTTACACTCTCGTTTTCTTGTTTGCTGTCCTTCTTTACACGTCTTGGTGCATTTACTCCATTCATTCCATTTTCCCCAGTTTCCATCAACTGATTACATATAGAAAGGAACAAAAAAACTAAAATCAAGGATACTAATATAGGTATAGTTTAATAGAAGACATTAGAATTAAAGGAATTCACCTGGCCTAAAGGTAGGCATGTTTTTGTTTATCGCGTTTAATTTCCAGCTTGTTTTATGGAATTTAAACGACCTTTGAATGTGGAGCAAGTTTATACAAAAGCTGTATACAAAGGGTCCTTTGCAGTATAGCTGTTTACTACATGTAAATAATGTAAAGAAGCTTAAATCAAGAGAAAAGTGAAATTTTGAAAACGTTTTAGTTAACCTGGGCATGGGACATTTTGGTTGCAAACTCTTTCGTTGCTTGAGTACCCTTCACACTTCTTGCCGCCATACTGAGGAGCTGGTGAATCGCATTTTCGTTTTCTGGCACATTTTCCCTGTTTGCACGTCTTACTACAGGCGCTCCATTCGCTCCACTCTCCCCAATTTCCATCCACTGTGAAAAAAAAAAAAACATTTTAGCTAACGGTTCTGGTTGGGGCAAATTAGTGTAAATACATGTAGCTATAGTGCAATCTAGATCAAAAGCACTTCTAATTCAGATGAGGACATACAAAAAGATCTTCTTTATGACTGAATTACCTGGACATGGAACATTTGCGTTGCAAACTTTATCATCACTTGAGTCTCCTTCACATTTCTTGCCGCCATACTTAGGAGCTGGTGAATTGCATTTTCGTTTTCTGGAACATTTTCCCTGTTTGCACGTCTTACTGCAGGCACTCCATTCACTCCACTCTCCCCAGTTTCCATCCACTGTGGGGAATGAATATTTTAGTTAACTGGATTGTTTCGAGCAAATCAGAATAGATATTGCAATCCTGATCAAGACGATTCCTAATTCATATGAAGAAATAATTAAGAGTCTTCTCATAAATTACCTGGACATGGAACATTTGCGTTGCAAACTTTATCATCACTTGAGTCTCCTTCACATTTCTTGCCACCATACTTAGGAGCTGGTGAATCGCATTTTCGTTTTCTGGAACATTTTCCCTGTTTGCACGTCTTTGTACATGTGCTCCATGCGCTCCACGCTCCCCAATTTCCGTCAACTAAAAGTCAAATTGCCCTTATGTTATAAGGTATTACTGAAAGTTATATCTCTATTTCTATATTTCCTATCAAAGCCAGAAAGCAGCTCGGGGAAGTTTTTGATTAACGGGAAGCCAACTGGACAAAGGAACATTGTCAAGTTAACCCATAATTTATTTGGTGTGTCATAGGTAAGGAAGTTCATGATAATTTAAGATTTTAAGCAAAATGGATTTTAGGAAGTTAAAATAGTTTCCTTGTTTTCAAATGCGAAAAAATCAGCAATAAGAAAACTGCTGTGACCTCAACGCTCCTTAGCATCGCTTTAGCTAGAAAAGCGTTTTATTTTAGTTTTCAGTGATCGTAACAATCATATGAAAATGTTAGAACATCATAAAACCCCGTCTGTGTCAGTGTCAATTACCAACAGAGAAGCTGAGTTAAGCCTGATGATGACGATGATGATGATAGTGGCGATGACGATAGGGATGACATGATAACGGCGCCATGATTGTTATGTTAAAAGCATGATTACAATAAGGAGGATTGACATTATTATGCCGATATTATTTAAATAGAAATACCGCGAAAATAAAAAAGATTTGCCTGTCATTACAATAGCTGTGCGCGTGTATCAGCGATGAAGACTTTACTTATTTAATAAGAACTCGCTCAAACCAAACCCAAATTATTAGAGACTTACCTGGGCAAGGCACATGCTGATTGCAAACACGAGTTTCCTTGGCCTTGTCACTGCATGGTTTACCACCATATTGGGGTGCAGGTGAATTACAATAACGGGATCGTGATTGCTGTCCTTCCTTGCAAGTCTTACTGCATTTGCTCCATTTACTCCATTCACTCCAGTTTCCATCGACTGTTAACAAGAATAGTTTGCAAATCGTAGAACTGAGAATTAATAACGCCGTGGAAATTTTAAAGGCAAGGGAAAATAAAATAAATGTATAGTAGCAAATAAAACAAAAAGATAAGCTTTTTGCTTTCATTGTTTTCAGGCCAAATTGTCATTAAAAGATATTGACGCCCTTTTGGGCTTTTATTATATACCACCTATTTAGGGCGAGAAAACCTGAAGCTATGCGCGAAACTATATCGTACGAAACTTGAAAGTGAAATATAGACATATCTTTCTAATTACAACTCGAAAGAAGATTTTCTTCGCTTTCATGATTCATTCCGATTCATTCATTCATTCATTCATTCATTCATTCATTCATTCATTCATTCATTCATTCATTCATTCATTCATTCATTCATTCATTCATTCATTCATTCATTCATTCATTCATTCATTCTCTTTCTGTTTCAATGAATTCTCTAACGAGCTTTCCTGCCATTTATCGCGACAAGGAGGGTAAAAAAATTTTCATTTACCTGGGCATGGAACCTTTTCATTACAGACTTGTTCTTGGCTTGAATATCCTTCGCATTTCCTTCCTCCATATTGAGCAGCTGGTGAATTGCATTCACGTTTTCTCGATCGTTTTCCTTGTTTGCACGTCTTGCTACACTCGCTCCACTGACTCCATGCTCCCCAATTTCCGTCAACTAAAAGAATATGGTTTTTAAAACTATTTTACTGTATCTTGTAGATGTATCCCTATCTTCTCTACAGTGGCTAAAAAACTGTAGCTAATGAAACTAAATACAAGACTGCTTCTCGATCTTTAGCTCCACTGACTCCATGCTCCCCAATTTCCATCAACTAAAGAAGTAATATATCAAACACGAGACACAGCGTTTCATCACATATCAAACACCGAGAAGAGAGTTGAAAATACGACGCGTAGCCGGAGTATTTTTGACAAACTTTGAGGTTTTTGATATTGTGATGAGACACCGTGACGAGTGTTTGATATAACTTCTCAAACAAACTGATTTTTAAGGAGAAATTAATAATGCAAAAACAAGGAGTTTTTCATCGGATTTCCGAACACGTCACGGTGCATGATTTCCTTTGTTTTTGGCTTTTGAATTATTAATGAGTTTGAGAACATTGTTTTAACAACTTTTTCGCTGTATCTTATACATGTATCCCTATCTTCTCTATCAAAAACGATATAGCAAACGAAACTAAATAAAAGACTATTCCTAGTATGGTGGATCGGATAATTAACTCTGCAGTGTATGCTGTAGTGTAAAGCGAATTCATAAATCCCCCACTGATCGTTAGCCCTTGTAAAGAAGTGAGAGACCCCACGAGGCAAAGAAAAAATCTTTGACCTCGACGGGAATCGACCCCGTTCTATTAGGTTAGTACATGCACACAAAATCAGGCTGTACCGCCTAGATACTTATCAGCACTTGACAAAGAACATAGAAAATTTGTTTTAACCTGGGCATGGGACATTATCGTTGCAAACTTTATCATCACTTGAGTCTCCTTCACATTTCTTGCCGCCATACTGAGGAGCTGGTGAGTCGCATTTTCGTTTTCTGGAACATTTTCCCTGTTTGCACGTCTTACTGCAGGCGCTCCATTCACTCCATTCTCCCCAATTTCCATCGACTAATTAGAAAGACATTTAAAAACAAGTTGAATGAGAAGTCACTACAAAAATATAACAATAGAGTTGATGTTCGCGGGCGTAAATATGTTTATGGCCTTTTAGCGCTCGTAAAATAAAAAGGATTCAATATTTCTAAAAAAAAAATTTCGGAAATGAGTTCTTCACAGATATGGAAATCTACCAAAAGAAAACAAATTGAAGGGTTAGGGGCACTTTAAAACTTTGGCAGAGCACCGCAAGTTTTGTCTAAAGAATCTTTGCTTCTAAGTTTTTAAAAGGAAACAAACAACAGAATTTTGTAAACAGCGAAGAAATAGTCTCTTACGACTGTTAAAATTAATTGTGCAATTGCTTAACTGAGCTGGTTTCGTTCAAAGAAGACAAGTTATCTTCACCTCGCCTCCGGCTGTGGAGCTACTACAGGCATTATTTCCACCACCGCCCACGAGTTTCTGTATTAAAGTCCTCTTCATCTAGCTCAGACGACTGAGAATTTGCTTCTTCGTTGGGTTTTCCATTGATTTTATAGCTCAAAACAATCTATACAGATGGCAGCGCTTCCAGTCAAACAAACAAGAAAACGGCACGAACAGTTGAATGGCTTCCAGTTCTGATTGGCTGGCTCCGTTATTTCCTTCTTTCTTATTGGCTCAGAGCAGCGGGCTAAAATATATTTTAGCCCGCTGAATTCTTCGTTTTAGCCCGGATAATACGCCGCAATACCCGATGAAATTATTATAATTCTTAATAACAACAAAAAAATCATAATAAAATAATAAGAATATGTTAGACTGTTTAGTGAAGCGTTAGTAACTCGTTTTAAAGTCTTTTGTCTAAGAAATAGTTCAAAAGCAGCGACCAGACCAATAATTAAACATGAATTACCTAACTCAACCACCAGAAATTCATCCCACGTGTTACGTCATAAAGTAAGCCCAAAGTGACTTGAGCTTGAGCAAAGCTTTATACTTAGTCCGTTGGCCGTATTATTTTATTACCTGTACAAGTTCCGCAAGTCTTTGGACATTTAAAGGACTTAAATGAGAGAAATTTACAGAAGCCCTTTTTCTTGTAGTCCTGACATTTCTTCGTGTCATAGAACCTATCATTGTCCGGACCTGTTAAGATACAAAATAGTTTTGCTTAGTATGTACCAAACCAGTGGATAATGTTTAACGTGCGCTCTGATTGGCTACAAAAACATGGGGGCGGTATTTGTTCTTCCCCTCCCTGCTTTAAGTAAGTTCTGAATTTTGCACGTGATTTTTTTCGCTAGATTGACCGAAATAAGAAAACTGATTTGGTGTAGGATTCCCTGGTCTGTTACTTACTAAAAAAATTATTCACCTCTGATTGGATAGTCGCCAACGTCCAATTTCACTTCGGTGAATAATTGTCAATTGCTAACGAGCTGCAAGAAATGTTAGCTCTTCATCTGACACTCAACTTCAACGTTTAAAGTTTAATCTTAAGGTTTACAGGTTTCGTTCCTTTGCCGTGCTTTAAGCCCCGTCTACACGAGCAATTTTTATGTGGCAACTGTACGAGGCAATTTTTATTTGCCGAGTTAGTCTGAGTTTAGAATTAATAAATTAAGACTAGCGATAATATCTTTTTAAACAGTCTTAAATAGCTTACGAAACGGTTCTATTTAGATTTGTAAAACGCATGTAGCAGTAATCAAAAATTAAAATAAACAAAAACGAAAATCAAACAAAATTAAGTGATGTATACACAATGTATACTGAAATGTTAGCTTTTTTCGCTTTTGAAGAGAAGAGAACCTAGAGAAAAGAGCTGTGAAGAAGGATTGCACCACGAGGGAATTCTAACTCAACCTACTACACATAGTGGAGTGATTTGATAGAAATCTAATCAGCTCTCAACGCTACGTCATATTTTTCCCAAAGAAAAGTCTCTTTTTACCTGCAAGGTATGTAATACATCACAGAGATTCTCCAAATCCATTGAGATACAATTGTCAAGTCCTTATAGCTGAGGTGACATTAGAAAAGGAAAGATAGAACATACGCAGAATTCGAAGAATAAACAAATAACTATTGAATGTTTGTCCTTTAAGCGCTCACCTTTACATCCCGTGCAGGTCTTTCGGCATACCCTCTCATGCTTTGCGCAATTTCCATCTTTCTTAAACTTGTAGCACATTGAGCAATTGTAAAAGTCGAAACATTCTGATGAAATTAGACAACATGAGTGTTTAAATGACTGGTAATGTGAAATATGTGTTAAAATAAATCAGTTTTTAATAAGTGTCGTAAAATTAAACCCAAACCAAATTAAAGTAACTGCTGTGGTCAATTGCACAAAGGTAAACAGCTCACAGCAACCAGTCAAAAAGTCAAAGCAAATACATGTAACTGGCGTGTAGCGCGGGAAAAACGCGCAAGCACATTACTTTGAGAAAGTTTTGCCAGCTGCACAAAACGTATTATTAAAGAAAAGCAAAAACAAAATTACTTTTGACGCTCAAATGAAAGCTGTTCTAACTGAAATTCCAGTTGAATGACTATAAGTCACATCAAAATTACGCAAATGTTCAGGATGCATTTCAAGTGCATGACTTTCTAACTTTTCAAGGGCGACCTGCTCCATCTGGAACGAGGTTTTTTACTGGCTATAAGAAACATTAGATGAAGGACTCAAAGAACACTCCTAAACCTAACCTAGCAATGACAGCACAGGTCACAGAGACCAATTAAAACAGAAGTCAGTCTGGAAGAGGAGCTGGTCCACAAAATTTGAACAGACAATGGCGGAGTGAAGAGTTTTATTCGGTAATCTTCCATTCCGCGTTTTTTTGTAGGGTCTATCGTAAACTCTGCAAAACAAATAACTGTATTTCTCTAGAGTTTGCCGAAGGTATTGTGTAAGACCGTGCACGCGGCCAAAATGATATTTTTCATTAACTTAAAAGCTAAAACGGCAGTCAGTGTTCCCCTATGTCCGAATCAGAAGTGAGTACTTACGGTTGAAATAGTGAGAACTATCCGCGGCAAAAGGATGGGGATCTGGAAAGCAATTCTATCATGTAAGTGTTTCGTCGAAATGTAAATTGTAAATTGTTAAAACTCCTAAGAAAAATATAGAAAAAAATAGCCAACCGTCGTTCTCCTTATCGGCTAGCATCGCCAGATCTTGATCAGCTACATCGTCTAAAAGTTTAAAACCATATACAATTGTATCAGTTAAATAGGTTGGTTGAACTTTATGCCATTTGTGAATTGGGACATACCGATCAGGAAACTGGAAATAAATACGGTGAAATGGTGCAAGTTGAGGAGTCAAGTTAAAGCTCTTACTATTTTCTGTTTCCAAGTTTTCGGAGAATGGCCAGAAAGCAGACGCTGAATGCAAAACAAACAGCAACAACAAGAAGCGGCCAAGTGACATGTTAATATACTTCAGACGAAATTAACCTGTCCCTGTATAGCCTTCAGGTTGCTTGTGACCAAACTATCGGTATATCGAGCTTTTATACTTTTTATACAGAATGAGCGAAAAGGGATGACAAAGGATCTCTCTAGAAGACTAAATGAACCAACTTGCTTTAGTTTTTATTGTTTGTCTTTGTGTTGAAAGACAAATGGAAAAGCGAAATGTCATATCGAAGAAATAAAAGACTTAAAATGAGAGCTTATATATTGGCTCACATAAGTACAGAATTAAAAGTAAAGGAAATATGTAACCACTGAACAGTTCATGAGGAACAGCTTTAATGGATACTTTTGAGAAAAAAACGGCCTCGAAACGTGCACTTACGATAACACATTATACTTGTATAAGTGTGAATGTGCTTCTTATTATGAGTACAACTCATGAAGGACATCTAGGTATTTTTGATTGAATAAACTGCCGTCTTTTTAAATACAACAATCTTTTCTCTATGGGATGAAAACCGGTTGCTATAATCCTTACACTCACTCAAAAATAAAATAAAAGAAAAAAAAAATCGGACGTTACAGCTAACTAGGATACTTCTGTGTAAAGCGTTTTCCTTGAAGAGGAAACGGATTTAAGCGGATCCAAAATCACGAAAGCTGTTTTTTCATTCCTGATTACATTCATTTGGAGTAAATTCAACTGGAGTAAATTTCATTGATTTAAAATCCGGAATTTTCCTTCCTTTTACTTTTTTTGACCACATATTGCATTTGCATCATGGTTCGTTGAAGCCGTCAGGTTATTCACTTGACAAAAAAGGAAAAAAATCATGCCTTTACAAGTTATAGATTAAATAACGTTGGTTTTTGTTTTTATACTAATAAAACTGCCGAACAGCTGTTGGAGATGTTGCTAAAAAATGCAGTAGACTTAAAACTTCTCTGAATATTTCTTCTTTGTTTTCGTTGGTTCGTGCGCAATAGTCTTCAAGTTGAGCGGGTATTCTTCTGTGAACTGAAATAGTAACTAGATTTTGATGAACTATATTGCACACAGAGATTGGCATTGTGATATTGCGTTATTGCCAACAACAGAAGCCATTAAGTCAGTGCTTTGGAAAGATTCACGGTTTTCCGTATTGTTTTAAAGACACTTTCTTTCTTCGTTTCTTTATATTTTTTAAAGACACTTTCTTCACCATATATTTTTCATTGTTGACTTTTTTCTCGAGACTACAATAGACTTTCTTACTTCGTTTAAAATTATGACACTGGCACTAACTGTTGGCTAACATCGTGAAAAATTCATGACAAAACTAATTTTCAGTTCGCAATCTCGGTGTCGTCTTTGATCAGCGTTTTAACCTTCAGGAATATACATATGCAAATCCTCTTCTTATCCAATGAGGAACATCACCAAAATTTAATAGCTTATTACAGAGGACAGTGCTATAAAAAAATTGTTCATGCTTTTGTCAGATCGTAATAATCACAACTGTAATTCAGTTATCATCATGTATGGCCTTCCACAGCACGTATCATCTATGTTACAATACTCTAAAAACTAGTTCAATGCCGCTTGAATTCTTATGCTTGCTAGAAAATTTGATCACGGTTCCACTGATTACGTGTCAATTAGACGTATAATCAATAAGACTATTTATTAGTTTTTAAAACCCTGGGTGATGCGAAAATCTCACGTACGCCTAGATTATATCATCACCTCAAATTAAAGTCTCGATTGAAGATAAATCGGGAGGGGGGTGGGGGTCAGTTTGCTTTAATTCTTCCAAAAGAATTGCAATTCAAATGGCATTTTTTATTTAAGACCTTTAAATTCATACTCTGTTAAAATAGGTTTATAACGTGAGACCTTTTTTAACACATCTTTTAACTCTTCAGCTGTTTAGATAGCCTATTGCCATTGTTTCTAAATCTGCGGTTACCGATTACCGATGCCGCTGCAGTGTTCTACCAGCTGAGCTATCAAGCCAACTGGGAGCTGGTCATTATGTGAATAGAGCTTAGTTGGTAGAGTGCAGCACTGATATTGCAGAGGTCATCAGTTCGAATCCCATCCAAGCCTGAATTTTTCTCAGGCTTTCTTTTCGCAACTGCCTTCATCGTACATAGCCACGATGGCCCATCAATTAATCATTTATATTACTTACGTTAATCCAGCTCATCACTACCAATTTTTTTAGAATGATTTACAGTGTTTGCCTCAGTTCCTTTTTAAATTCTAAGATGTTTACCAGTTACCGAAGAATATCCGGAAATGGATAGAAAATGTTTGGAAAATCAAATGGTACACATTGTTCCATCCATAACGTTTTTGGACGGAATGTTGGAGTTTTACTACTTTTTTACCTTCCTACTTTATGCTGCAAATTTCATACGTTATCCGTCTTCCATTCGAACAAGTCAAATAATTTAATATTTACACCTTAAACTTTCATCAGCGTAGTTTGTGTGAATGGTACGGGCACCTTTGTCTCTTGTTAATCACTAATGTTGATTCTGGGGTCAAAGCTGTTTCACTCGAGATCTCAAACTTTTTTTGTGCTGCAACGCGCTGATTATTTAACGATATTGGAGACAAAATTAAACGATAACTGAACCAAAACCGTGCTGTTTTCTTACCGATATCATGAAAGACGAATTTTTTAATTTACATCGCGACATCAAGTAATTGATCAGAGAACTGACTACCGCCATTGACGTATACGTTTGGGCTAATTGCATTAATCTTCAAATTGAATTGTTTTGTTAAAGGTTTAAAGACACTTGCAAGCCCCAGTATCATATGAGTTAAGTATGCTTAAGCCTTTCTTTGACCTATTGATTCAATTCATGGTCAATGGGCTACCAACAAAAACCATCAAGAAAAGACCGAGTAATTATCTAGATACGACAAAAAAGGCTATTTCACATTACATGACATTCTCTCTAATGGGGTTTTGAGATTTAAGTTTATTTAGAGAATATTGCACCCATTTCTTTTAGTTCGGTGGGAATCACAACTACTCACTCGAGGACCGCTAATATTGAAAAAGACAACAAAATTAATCGATTTTTCTAGGCCATCTCTCTTATCTGCTATAACTCATGTTCTAAATATCATTGGAAAGAAACTCAATTCTTTAAATTTCAGGGTAATGGGGAATGAAATCGGTGGGATTTGTACTCTGTGACCTTCTAGATTCAACTTTGTCGCTACTGAATCAATTTTAATGGAAAGGTTGAACATTAAAGAAAATCGATATTCTCCGGCAAGCGATATTTACACCTTGATACTGCTTAAGTATTTTAAAATCTCATTAGGTAGAGCAATTCTTTTGTTCTAGCAAGCTTTTATAACTGAAAGGCCTTAAGCAGTGAGAAAGGATTATCGTTTTGTTGTAAGTTGAAAAGGTAGCCACGGCGATGGAGTGGGGAATAGTTTTCGTTTTGCTTCTCGCTGTCGGCTTTTGTTTCTCGTTGTCGATGGAAAACATTGAAGAGGGTGAGTACCCGTATTATTGCTCTTAAACTCCAAGTGATTTGAGAGGGTCGCTTGACAAAAAATGCTTGGAACGGAATCGCTTAATAATACCTACTCTTGTTCCCTTGCCCAGCACTTGGGCCAAATCTGACTTTTTTCAAGCAATTAGCTTGCGATGCCAGTGGATAAGTACATTGTGGGACAAACCTTCAAACATATTACTGCAACTAGGCACGACTCCCAGCAACCACCATTTTCAATGAAGTCGCCCTCTAGTTAAAAGAAAAAAAAAACTGATATCAGTCGCCTTTCTTATTTAGCTGAAAATAAAACCGTTAATTTAGTAAAGAAAGTTATATGAGTGGTAAACTTTCCTGCAGAGCATGACAGGACAAAAAAAGGTAGAATAGTAACGCGAACGCAAGTTCATGGCAGGCAAAAACACTGTCTACTGCATAAATCTTCCCTGCATGTATGTCTTTATTTAAAAAAATATTTCGTTATGAATATAATGCAGTCATTAAATTGTGAATGTTTGATGGCTGGACATATTTTTCCAATAAAAATTAAAATTTTCTTTCGTTAGATTCTGCTGACGAGCTGGAATATTTATTAGGTGAGTTATTTAACCTTCTGTTAATGCCAAAATTTATATTTGGCAGGCATTTTTGGGAAGTTATCATACGGAAGGTACAATTTTCTTCCAATCAAAACAAGACTAATCGAAGAATTAAATGCTCTACAGGTTTCCGCTATGAGACGTCCGCAGAAAATAAAAAAAAAAAAACGTTTTCTTTCTTTCGTTTGCTATTCAGTTCTTCTTTATACGTTAAATGCTTGTTGTCCATTTGGCGAATGGGGTAAGTGATGGAACACAGGCACATGAACTAGCTGTATTCTGTTGGCATTAGGTGGGTGTGCCAGCTTGAACATGCAAAAATATACTTGTCAGAAAATGTGATGCACGTATTCGACTAATATAGTATGAACATACTAGAACAAATCAAGATCCCATTACATGGTTCATTCATTGGCAATATAAGAAGGGGGATTAATTTAATTTCAGGTAATTTACTTTACTTTATTTTTTATTATTGTTACATTTTTTTGCAGAACCTGCAAATGACAGGCACAGAGGTAAAAGCTCTCTCTCTTCTTTCTTTTATTGATAAGATACATACGTATACAGTGCATTAACTGTTAGAATCCACGCATTTGTTACTTTTGCTTAATCTCTTAGCCATGATCCCCTGGTCCCAGTTGTCCAAAGAGCGGATAACTTTATCCACTGGATAAGTCACTATCCAGCGGAGAAAATGTACTCCAACTAACGATTTTGACAAATTTTGCACACAATCCTGTACTTGGATTTGACATATACTTCTAATCTATTCTCAAATTATTAATGGCTATCGGGAAAATCTTGCACACATTTCGTCTGTTTGATGTCGACCCATCCAGTAGAAAAAATTATCCGCTCTTTGAGCAATTGGGGCCAGGACTACAGAAAGAGTTTGGTGGAAATTATTTTACCAAATATGTCATCTGTATACTAAAAAAAACCTAATTGCACGTATTCCAGCAGCAGAAGATGAACTAGGAGTCATTATGACTTTGAATTTTGTCCTTTAATTTTTGAACATGCCAAATGTCTTGACTATGCTTCTTTCTTAGGATGTCGTGACATGTCACTTTACTGGTGCCGAGGATATTCCTCCAAATGTTCACTTCCAGATGTATATAGATACTGTCCACAAACCTGCGGTCGATGTCCTGGTAAGTTAATCCCGTGGCTCAATATATGCCATTAGTAGGCCCCCCTTAAAGGGGTAGTGTCGCCTATTTTGAGTGTTACTTTGAATAGCGAAAACACATATTTGTATTAATGGAAACGTTAAAATGATGGTTCAGCTTTGTTAAAAATAACCTTACTAGTGCACAGAAACTATCATCAGAATCATTTCTGTTTGCAGACGGCTTAGATGGGAATGGATTACAACTTGAAAAAAAAATTGTCAACTTTTTCAACTCCTGTGTGTTTTGGAGAAATCGCCAAAAACTTATTATAGTTTATTCTTCCTTTGAAAAATAAGTTCAAAATTTTCTCCCAGTGTTCTTAAATAGCAATTCCTCGTTAAACAGGGAATCTTTGTGAAATATTTGAGCAGTTTTGGTCAACATACCCCAGGAAATCCGTGACGGTGCCGCTTTAATTATAACTCAGGCTCATTCTTGCAAAGTCACAAAACGTTAGCATTTGTTGTATTATTAGAGCGTTAATTAACCTTTCTTGATCACAAACAAACTTTAGGATATTTGCCCGCCTGAACTTTATTAAGCGTACCCATTGGCTGTTACAGGCTTTTTTATTTTCCTTTTGCGTTGTAAACACATCATACACTGTAGTTGTTCTTCAGATTCGTTTAATGATTTCTGAGTTAGACTCAATTTTAAAATGAAAGGCATAGGGGTAGTTAGGTCAGTCCCGTTAATTAGTGAACTCTTTATTAACCAAAAAGTGAGATTTTCAAGATTAGCTTCACAGAGGATTCGAGAAAAATATTAAAAGCTGTGTTGATGATTCATCGAGCAACAGGTGTAATGAATTAGGTTTTCTGTTTAATGTGATTTCTGTGAAATAAAATTGTAGCAAAACATTTCTTAAATTTTCACTGATTTTTCACTAGTGCGTAATATTAAAAAGAGAAACACAGAAAAGCACAAAAGAAAAAAAAAAAGCACAGAAAACAACAGCGATCGGCTCAAGCACAACACCGTGGATGGTTACAATATTAACTTTGAAATATGTGTCTATTTGGTCAGTTTAATTCGATCAGTTTAATTTTCTATGTATAATGGGAACGGGAATTGCTGCATAGATAAAGGAGAACTTCAGAAAACGCTACACATAGAATGTAGGTAGAATCCTAGGTAGAACTTTAAGATAAAATTCTTGGCAAGGAAGCACAATATTCATGAAGCAGTATTGACTCAAACCTTTTGTTGCGTGTGTTTAATTTTCTCCTTATTACTATTTTATGTGCATGAGTAATGGTTAAGATCGTGTTTCCAGTAATTACTCATTTTTCGGGCCTATTTTTTGCAATAAAGTTTCTTAAAGGGGATAATAGCTGAGATGAAACAGATAGGTCGCAGTGCTCTTTTTGAAGAAAGTAAAAGTTTATCAATTGCCTAAGCTGATCATCAAGAGAAACTTGCAGGAGCTCATACGACGCTAATGCAATGCGCAATGCAATTCAATGGGAACACGTTATGTAAAATATTTAGCAATTGAATACCAATTACATTAAAACTTCCATAAACAGGAACATTTGAAATCTCTCCTGAAATAGTATTGACTTAATGCAGGAGTCATGGTATTGATTCATCTTTCTAACATCTTTAGTCACATCCCCACGACAGAAATTCGTGTCAACTAGTGTAATATAATTTGTTGCACTCCCAAAAATCTTTCAAAATAAATCTTCAATTGCCTTCTATGACCTCCAGGTGCTGGTGGTTGGGGAGCCTGGAGCGCTTATGGTCCATGTTCTCAATCGTGTCATCATGGACACCAAATCAGGACAAGAAAATGTAACAATCCTTTACCCTCCGCTTGTCAGGGACCATCGATAGAAAGGCGGAAATGTAACGAGCATGTGAGCTGTGCAAGTAAGAGACTAAACGCCATCTGATTATTATTACTGTCACTACCAATACTACTGCGTGCGTCTACCATCATTATTTTAAAACAGTCGCTTCCGCTACAACTACTACAACAACAACAACAACTACGACTGCTGCTACTACTACTAAAACTACTACTAATGCTGCTTCTGCTTTTATACTGCCGCTGCTGCTACAACTTATACTTTTTAGATGCTGACGAAAAACAGATTGAAAGGGCTTCTTATTCCCTTCTAATCACTAGTTTCTAAACTATATGTCTTTTCAGCATAATGACAAACGATATCAATTTAACAAATTTTGAAATATTTTTAGTTCATAGCGTCGGATCTATATCTTCGTTAACAATAGTTGATGGCATTTGGACGCAATGGAGTTCATATACTAAGTGCAGCAAGTCCTGTGGTACTGGAACACAGTCCAGAAATCGCACATGTATCAACCCTTCTCATCCCTCGGCTCTCAAGAGATGCCCAGGACCCTTTAGGCAGCATCGGCCGTGTAACCAAAATCCTTGTCCAGGTATATCCAAGTTGTTTTTCTTTCAGTGTTATTTATCTAAATGGTTTTGTAAATGATCCTCGTTATTTTTATTTATTTATTTTTAAACAAATATTTAAACACGACATTTGCTTTAAGAGCAACTAAGTGCTCATCGAGAGAGCTTACGTCAGATCAACTAACCCGCATAAACAAGCGGCAGAGACGGACAACCACGACAACCACGCTGAAGAAATAACGGTCCTTATAAGGTCATACACATTTTGTTTGTTTTGTTTCTTTGTGGTTAAGGCCCGTATAAGTAGTTTCAACATTTGACCAACATTCGTTCAACAAAAGTTGAAGGGATGTCGGGCAAATGTTGGACAAATGTCGAACGGAGTGTTCAAACAGCTTCAACACCATTCAACACTTTCGAGAACAAAGTGTTGTATGGATGTTGAATAAAAGTTTAAACCGATTTAAATTTGATTCAACACGCTTTCGACAAGCTTTCAACATTTTTTACACTTTCAACAATGTTGAACGACCTGTTCAAACGCCCCCAACATTAACAGACTGTTGAAACTGTTTAAACGGGCCCTTATATGCCTGATTTTAAGCTTCCACGAAGCTTTTAAGCTTCCACGGCCGGGGGTTTAAGGGATGGCTGTTCCATTTGATCACCATTTAACAACAAATGGTCGCACGAGTAAGAAAATTCTAGCTTCTTTTATATAGATGTAATAAAGGCTAACAGACTCGTATCCTCTTTGATCCCTTAAGTTGATGGCGGTTGGACTTCATGGGGCACTTTTCGCCAATGCAGTGTGAGCTGCGGAGGGGGCAGTCAACACAAATACCGAAAATGCAAGAACCCTCCTCCCCAACATGGCGGTAAACTTTGCAGTGGACCATTTACCATGTCCCGTGTGTGCAACACGCACCCGTGTGCAGGTAGTGTATGGAATTACATAAGGTGCCAGTAGTTCTAAGCATGAATATTGCAATTGCTTGCTTTGGATAAAGCTTGCTCTAATTCATTGCCATAGGTAACATATAACATTACTTTACAGAAAAAATTATGAAGCAATTAAAGTACAATTTAATCTTGTACATCAGGCAAGTTCACAAGGCAAAGTTTCATGTTAAAGTAAAGCCTGACTTTTTTTCCCAGGCTTTCTTTTCGTAACTCCTTAAGTTGCGTATATAACTGCGATGATCATTCACTCATTCATCCTTTCTTCCGCAGTTGAAATATATATTAACTTTCATCTCAACTCCACTACGGGTATATTCCATTTGACTTAATATCTCAATTGCAATTGGTAGAGCACTGCACCGCCATCGCAAAGGTCATGAGTCCGAATCCCTGAATCCCCGAAAGCCTGAATTTTTTCAGGATTTCTTTTCGCAACTGCTTAAGTTGCGTATATAACTGCGATGATCATTCACTTACCGTGTAGCATGAAAATTTTGCGGGTTCTAATTTTTGCGAATTTTGCGGATTGAATTAGTTCCCGGAGAAAAAAACACCCGCAATATATAAAACGCCGCAAAAATTAACTCCTTTCAGTCAAATTAAAAACTCCACTTTTAAAAGATCTGCGCCACTGGAGCGATATACATTGGACTTAAACAGACCAACCATGCTCTAGTAGCGCTTCTGCGGCGGCCTGCACAGAAGTTATTTCAACTCTTGAAACTTCAACTGAACAAGAGTGTTATTATCATCGGCTGAGTCTGCCTCATTGCGTTACACTAGGGCAAAGTTTTTGCATTTTAGCAGGTCGCTCCCAGTTAGGTCTCAAAGTTGTATACTTGCTACATCTTTCACTCGAAAGCTCCCCTCTGTATGCCTAGAAAGGTTTCAGCTACGGGTAATTCAAACATTCATACTGCTTTCTTATAAAATAATATAGTGTTTGGTTGTGCATAGTAGGCCAGGTAGGCTTTTTGTTTTGTTTCGTTGTTGTTCAGTCCCTTTACGCAGTAAGGTATTACAGTGGAATGTCTCTAATCTGTAAGTTACAGTGGAATGTCTCTAATATGTAAGTAGTATAGAGTGAACTGTGACTCAACATACCGTACAATAAAAGTTAAAAGTATTAAGGTTTCTTCCACTTAAATGTTCTGCTGCTTGAACAGAGCATCGCAAAAATTAGTTCCCAGCAAAAATTTCAATCATCTCGACCCGCAAAAATTTGTTCCCGCAAACCACAAAAACTCGCCAATCCGCAAAATAAAACTCCCGCAAAATTTTCGTGCTACACGGTATTCAATTAATGAAGAGAAAACATAGGAAATCACTATATTATAATTTGGTGAACTTTGCTTTGGATTTGGCTATGAATTATTAATAGTTTGAAGAGCTAGATCGAACAATCGAAAGCGTTTTTCGTCCGATTTCCAAACAAAGTGTGTGGAAATCGGGTGAGGCATTCTTCGTCGTGTTTGATATATTACTTTTACCGACCTTTTTTCTTAACAGTTGATGGTCAGTGGTCTTCCTGGAGTGCGTTTGGGCCGTGTAGCAAAACCTGTGGGGGAGGATCTCAGTACCGAAGTAGAACCTGTAGCAATCCAGCACCGTCAGGAGGTGGGAAAAGTTGCCACGGCCCATCGCACCAATCAAAAGTTTGTAACCAGCAAGGATGCTCAGGTAAAAAAATTGAACATGAAATCTCATGTCCCCTCAATCCTTCTTAATGCCAGTCAAAATTATTCTGGGAGGTCCTTGTTCCTTCTTCACGTTTAACGAGCTATATTTTCTTGTCAGTCCATGGGCAGTGGTCTCCCTGGAGCGCGTTTGGGCAGTGCAGCAAACCCTGTGGAGGAGGAAAAAAGTATCGAAGCAGAGCCTGCAACAGTCCGGCACCGTCCGGTGGTGGGAATAGCTGCCCCGGCCCATCACACGAATCTCACGCGTGTAACACACAGACATGTCCAGGTAAAAGAATTCGTTCCAAGTAAGCATCTAATCAACATGACAGCTAAAAGCAATTTTTCCACAAAACATTTAGCAGCCATTAAAGTGTGTCCAGGCCGATTCCATGCTCCCACCCCTTACTACAGACATCAGTTTTACTCAAAAATCCAGCTCCTTTTTCGAGTCATCTTGTTAGCTGTACCTGAGATACAGTACTCCTCCAAATGTAACTGGGGTTAAGTCACCTTGTATTTGAATTGACTTCTGGTCAAATTCAATGTGACCGACCTTTACTTAGTTCATGGCAACTGATCTCGATAGAGCATATTCGGACCTTGAATTGCAGCAGAAGGTTTGGTGGAGTTATGACCAAAAGGGCCTGAATATGCAACAACCCTGCATCGTCAAGATTCCTCAAGAAACGGTAAAATAACACACACACGTGTGTCCAGGTAAAACTTAAATAAAAAGTCTACCCAAACGAGGTTTCACTTGAGGCCGTGTCTTGCCGTGCCCTTCATGTTAACATCTGAGGTTGTCTGTCATGATTAAGCGTCATAGTCTTCCTTGTCTGGGATAAGTACTGGAAGCCTAAACATTCTTGTTTAATCTCCCTGACAGTTGATGGTCAGTGGTCTCAGTGGAGCGCGTTCGGAAGTTGTTCCCAGACTTGTGGAGGAGGTTTCAAACGCAGAAGTCGTAAATGCGACAACCCTGCCCCTGCAAGTGGAGGACGAAATTGTCCGGGAGCATCGTTTCAATCTGTTGCCTGTAATATCCACAGTTGTCCAGGTAAGTTCCGATGTTAATGATGCAAGGTTTGTGATAACCTCTGCCATTTTGAACGACCAGGTAAAACTTAAATAAAAAGTCTACCCAAACGAGGTTTCACTTGAAGCCGT
The DNA here is from genome assembly GCF_977016875.1 of Pavona decussata. Classification (NCBI taxonomy): domain Eukaryota; kingdom Metazoa; phylum Cnidaria; class Anthozoa; order Scleractinia; family Agariciidae; genus Pavona; species Pavona decussata. Next base: position 3,002,319 of record NW_028145490.1, read on the forward strand.
ATCTTGCCGTGCTCTTCCTGTTAACATCTGAGGTTGTCTCTCCCGATTAAGCGTCATAGTCTTCCTTGTCTGGGATAAGTACTGGAAGCCTAAACATTCTTATTTAATCTCCCTGACAGTTGATGGTCAGTGGTCTCAGTGGAGCGCGTTCGGAAGTTGTTCCCAGACTTGTGGAGGAGGTTTCAAACGCAGAAGTCGTAAATGCGACAACCCTGCCCCTGCAAGTGGAGGACGAAATTGTCCGGGAGCATCGTTTCAATCTGTTGCCTGTAACATCCACAGTTGTCCAGGTAAGTCGCGATGTTAATGATGCAAGATTTGTGATAACCTCTGCCATCTTGAACGCCCGAGGAAGAAACATTTTTGCACCAACTTTCAGATTTCTTGTGTGCTCGTTCGCCAAATCTTATCATCAATTAGAGTACAGACAGATGAGAAGAGGTAGATGACGCCATCGTCGAAAATCAAAACTAGATTTCTTGAATGAGAGGATTATTTTAATATTTCATGTAGGATAAGAGAAATTAAAGCCAAGCTTTGGAGCGGAACGTTGAGGATCTTTGTCGAGTTTGACCTGCAAATAGACAGTGAGCGCGAGTTACTGTTGAGAGTGAAATTACCAGAGCCAAAACAAACATTTTTGCAAAAATCTAGGTAGCTTTCGCTCAGTTCCACTTCTCATATTTCTTAAGAAGAGGAGACGCATTTTAGTTCAAAATGTGGGTTAAAACGCATTTATGCACTAAAGTACAGGATAATGGATCAAATGAAAAGTTACGTTTTTATTGGTTGCAATGAAGGGCTACTGACATTTTATGCATGAGGCATTAAAGATATCAAATATTTTGCTGTTATTTGAAGGTCAGTGCCTGGTCTTCATTGAATGCTTTGGATCGTGTAGCAAATTATACGAAGGAGGAATATAGTACGGAACACCAATTCTCAAATTCAATCTAATTTAATTGTATAATTTTTTCTATTTTTTTTTTCTATTTATTGTTATCTTTATATATTTATGTATAGTCTAGAAATGTGTGTGCTTAACGGTTCTATGTCATATCTTGGGAGTTAACGTATTTCTTTTCTCCGGTCACTTTCACTTTTAACTGTTTTGTGTGCTATAGTATTTAGTCATAATTACTATGTACGTTTGCGATGAAGTCAAGTTAAACATTTAAGGTCAAATGTTTGTTTCAATTTATTCCACCTTCCATTTCTAGCAAGTGGCGGTTGGTCTTCCTGGGGCCACTGGAGTGGTTGTAGCCGCACATGTGGAGCAGGAGGCAGGCAAACAAGACACCGCACGTGCACCAACCCACCCCCTGCGCATGGCGGAAAAGGATGTTCAGGGTATTCGATTCAGACTAGGAGCTGCTGGAATAATGTCCATTGTCCACAAACGGGTAAGATCATGATCTGAGTTTCCGAAAAGAACATTTAAAAAAAAAAAAGAAATAATTATTCATATATTTACTGAGTTGTCACTGAAAAAATTATAAATACATTGCAATAAAATATTTACATTTTGAAGTGTTCGAGGCGCTTGACAAACACAAGCCAGCTGCAACATTCCGCAACATTCTTGAGCTTTGTTGCAGCTTGTCAGTAGGCTCTTGAAATGGTAGACCAAACGAATGTAGCGTGATGCAGGAAGTTGGTCAGACCATTACAATGCAAAATTGAATGTTACGTCAAGCGTTTCACAACTTAGGTGAAAACATTATGTAACATTGTACCATGTGGTCATACAAAGATTCAACTTGTTCCATGTAACAATTTGTATCTGGTTTATCTTTGGATGCTGTCACCTGCAAGAACAGTAAGGAGAGCCTGTGGTTTTTCGCGCAGATTGAATATTAGTTGTTCAACAGAATACAACCCCCAAATATATAATTAGAAAATAAAGTTTACCAGCCTACTAGTTTTGGGTAACTGTTAACAGTTTATATTGATCACGCTCAAAATGACTAACGCTTTAATTCCATATTATTTCTTCAGTATCTCCTAATTCCTCTGTATATTTATTCATTTATTTTTCCTTTTGTTCCCAAAAATATTTTTATTAAGTTTGTGCCATCAAGGTCTTCATGTGGCTATTTTGTTTTTGTAAAGGAGAAGTTTCGTGAAACAGCACCGCAAGTATGAGTGAAGGTTTAAATAGGGAAAAACCTTAAGATTGCATGCAGCTGAAAAAGGGGCTGTAAGCTACGTCTTTGATTAATAAAAATGATGGTGACAACGATACTAATCACCATAATTATAATAATAATAATAATAATAATAATAATAATAATAATAACAGCATATGGATGTTTTATACTACTATAGTAGTAGTAGTAGTAGTAGTAGTAGTAGTAGTAGTAGTAGTAGTAGTAGTAGTAATTACAGTAATATTAGTAACAACAGTAATAATTATAATAAGAAGAAGATGAAGAAGAAGAAACCACAAATGAAAGAAACAGTTATCTTTGTAATAGTCATTCGACGCTTACCTTTTTTACTTATCAATTGCCGTATTTATTTATTTATTTATTTATTTCGTATTTTGCAGGTTGTAGAGATATCCAGAATTCTGAATTCTGTAAATATATAATGATGAGTTACAGATGTTGGCAGTACTATGGGTATTGCAGAAAAACTTGCAATGCGTGTACGTATAACATCTCACCCCCACTACATCCCCACCAAGATACAAACAAACAAGTAATATCTTTCTTCCCCAAGTAAAATAGAACAGAACAACATCAACAACAGAAAGTAGTTTACTTATCTTTATTTTATTTATTTATTTATTTATTTATTTATTTATTTATCATTTATTTATACAGGAGCATCTCATCTAGCTAATTAGAAGGTAGTATAAACAGAGTCCTGATTAAATATGTTTGAAACATTCTTCTTTGTCCCTAAGGCAACTGAACGACGAGAGAAACAAACCTAGTGCACTATTGTAATGGCTGAGTTAATTTTAAAAAATCTTTTCTTTCAGGCCAATATCACCGCGCTTATTAAAAGAAAATCTGTTGCAGTCGAACATATTTTAACTGGTAAGAAGAGATTTCCCACAGACTAGAGCTAAAAGTTCTTTCAGAAACAATTAGATTTTTCTCTTTGTCCATAAAACAATAAAAAGAAGGAGTGTTAGGTATATTTATTTTGTTTCTGGTTCTCAGAAGATTCACCGCAGATAAATAAATCATAACAACGTCGATAACTATGACTTAAATTACCAGTTACTATTATGACTATGGCTTTGGCCATGGTTCTCGCTATAGCTATGGCTATGCCTACGACTATGGTTAAGGTTAATTGGCTATTTATATGCCATGGCTATGACTATGACTACAACTATGACAGTAAAAGTATGTTTATGGTTATAGCTATGACTATAACTGTGACTATCAATATGACTATGACTTAATGACTATGACTATGACTATGACTATGACTATGACTATGACTATGACTATGACGTAATGACTATAACTATGACTATGACTTTGACTATGACTATGACTATGACTATCACTATCACTATCACTATCACTATCACTATCACTAGGACTAGGACTTAGCTACGACTATATGACTTTGACTATGACAATGACTATATGGCTATGGCTTTGGCTATGGAAATGGTTATGACTATGAATTTGGCTATGGCTATGGCTATGGCTATTGCTATGGCTATGGCTATGACTTTGACTTTGGCTATGACTATGGCTATGGCTATGGCTATGGCTATGGCTATGGCTATGGCTATGGCTATGGCTATGGCTTTGACTTTGACTTTAGCTATGGCTATGGCTACGGCTATGGCTATGGCTTTGACTTTAGCTATGACTATGACTTTTGATTTCTATGGCTCTGACTATGGCTATGACTATGACTGTGATATGACTACGACTACGCTAGGCACTTAGCGGAAAACTATTTTAACTTTAATTTAAGGACGGTGCCTACTAATACCAAAATATTTTTATGCAGTTTATGACTATGCGGGAAAGGTAAATCTTAGAAGGGCTATTGAAATCAAAAAAGAAAATTGGGGGTAACCACGCATTTTTCAGAGATAAATAAGCAACAATTATTCTAAAAAGTAGTAAAATACAAAGCAATGTGTGGCATTTTTTTTTTTCCAAATTGAAGCTTTGTTTAATTATCTCTGAAAAATGCATGGTTACCCCTAATTTTCGTTTTGGATACCAAAAGCACTTGTCAAGTTCTGCTTTATCCACATAGTTTTAAAACCCACAAAAATATCCCTGTATTAGTTGGCACCACCCATAGGAAACCCGAGTATGCCGAGATGCGCAGAACGTATGCGCAGTAACGAAAGTAGTCACTGTCCTTAACAAGAAATGGTAGATTCCAACTCTGTTAAAACTTATTCGCTTAAACTACAGTGTTCCTTCAAAAGAATTTTTATCAGACTCTCTTGAACTTTCTTTACAGGGTTTCATGAAGAAAACGCTTAACAGAAAACGCTGAAGAAAACTAAAGAGTTGTCATTTCCAAAACGCACTTTTTTCCTATCATCAATTTTAAGTAGGTATAAAGATAAGGCATTGACAAAATACAACTAATTACATTCCTTTTAACTTCCGTTCCCAGTGAAGTCACTGTCAGTGGAAAATCGGTTAAATACTGCCAATAACTGCCGCCATCTTAGATATACTAAGAATTTTGTGACATTAAAGAGTTCCACCACAGGACACATATAAAAGTGTACAACAAGTGAATTGTTTTCCTGGCTGTAACTCGGTTTGTCAAGTTATTATAGACATGACGTGACTTCATTTTTTAAACGAGAAAGCACTTTTTGATATCAGAGAGGTTCTAGATCTCATGAGGACTTGAAACTGAACTCAATTCGTTGCAACTCAAAGAATGTTTACTTCCAACGACGGTAGACCAACTATAGTTTGACGGAAAACAAGACTGATATATGGTACTACGATTGTAAAAGCTACAAAGTTTAATAAATGAATGTTACCTTTATTGAATATTGCATTGGTATGTGTTATGACTTGACCCCTGAACACATTGCCACATTGAACGTAGTCTAATTTCTCGAAACCCTCATGGCTTCCCTAACTCAGGGAGATTTTTAAAGGTGTTTCTCGGTATTTTTTCTGCCCAGTATTCAATATTTTACCCGATAACTTGCCTGACTTGTAAT